>NW_006399977.1:4067368-4092783 GCF_000299155.1 Elephantulus edwardii
CAACACTCTTGGCACCAGTAGCCAGTAAATTAAAAGGCACATTGCCATGGGAAAGTCTGCTGTTAGGGACCTCTCCAGAGTACTGAAGAGCAATAGTATCTGCCTGGAGACCAAGGTGCATTTGATACAGGCCATGGTCTTCACAATCACTTGTTATGCATCAGAGAATTGGACAATCACCAAGGAGGACAGAAGGAGAATTGATGCCTTGAGCTGTGGTGCTGGAGAAGAGTATTGAGGGTACCATGGACTGCTAGGAAAACAAACAGATTCATCCTGGAAAGGGTTAAACCAGGTGGCTCTTTGGAGGCAAGGATTCTGAGGCCCCGTCTAATATACTCTGGACATGTTGTAAGAAGAGACCAGTCCTTGGAGAAGGACATCATGCTTGGGAGGGTGGAGGGACAGCACAGGAGGGGAAGGCCCTCTATGAGGTGGAGTAATTTGGTGACGGGTTATCAGGATGGGAGTGTCGGAGACAGTGCGATTGGCACAAGAAGAACAGAGTTTAGGGCTTTTGTGTATAAGGTCGCTATGAGTCGCAAGCAACTCGACGGCATGTAACAACAACAACAACATTGTAATCATGGTAGGATATCCTATTTGAAATGTCCAAGAATATGTTAGAAATAAGAGTTCAGGAGAGAAACCAGAGCTACAGTTATGGAGGTATTAATTATCTACATAAAGTAGTATTTGAAGTCTTATCTCAAAATTCATTGTCTTCAAATCAGAACCAACTCATAGCTTATCTTCCACTTGTTTCCAGGGCTGTAAATCACATGGGAGGAGATTGCCCATGGTGGTCTCAAACACCAGAGCAGCATGGGCTTTCACTTAGCAGTGCAACTCCTTACAGGCTAGGCCTCTAGAGCTCCCTAAAGTCTTAACAGTGGATTCTATTTTCAAAGAAGGGGATATTGAAAGAGAAAACAGAAATCCAAGAACATAAACTGACCTCAGAATACAGAAGAAAACTCCATAATTGAGAGCAAACAACCCCAAGAAACTCATGTAATTGTTGTTGCTGTTATTACTGTTGCTGCTAGTTGCCATCAGGTTGCATCCTCATAGAGACCCTATGAACAGCAGATTGACACTTTGCCCTCTCCTGCCCCATCCTTATGATCTCTGTTAACTCAGACCATTGTGGTAGTCATTGTGTCACTTTCTCTTCTTAAGCACCTTCCACTGTTTAAAGGACCCTCTACCTTTCACAGCATGATGTTTTTCCCCCCCAGGACTGGCCCTTCCGGAAAATATGCTCAAATCATATGAGATAAAGTTTAATGGTCCTTGTCTCTTATGAGAAACCTGTTTGCAATTCCTCCAAGACAGATTTGTTTGTTCTTTAGACAGTCTATGGGATATTCAATATTCTTACCAACACCATAATTCAGTGTCATAGGACTTCTTCAGTCTTTATTATTCATCACATAACTTTCCTTTTTAATTAAAGATTATTTTTAAGTGCATTGTATTTTAAAGCACATTGTACTTTATACAGTATTACATTTACATTATTTTACGTTCATGTATATTGTAGGTTTTCTCCCCTCCCCTTTACTAATAGCTATATTCATAGACATGGGTAAACCAACTACTTCATGCTTCATACCATATCTCCATTTTAGACAGCCGATTTCTTATTTACCACCTCAGGGTTGTATCCTTTCTCCATACCGATTCAATCTGCATAGTGAGCAAATACTTTATGAATTAAGACTACCTAAAGAGGTATGTGGATCAGTATTGAAGGAAGACTAATTAACAACTTGCTTTATGCTGATGCCACAATTTTGCTTGCTAAAAGTGAGGAGAATATGAAATGCTTGCTGCAAAAGATCAAGGACTACAGTATTGATTACATTTCAACATCAAGAAAACAGAGATCGTCACCATAGTCAACAGTATGATGGATGGAGAAAAGAACAAAAATGTCAAGGATTTATTTAATCTTGCTTGGATCAACAATCAACACAGTTGGTACCAGCAATCAGAAAATCAGGAGATGTATTGCACTGGGCAAGAACCTCTCCAAAATACTGAAGAGTAATGATGTCAGTTTGAAGACTAAGGTGCACCTGGTTCAGTCCATGGTCTTCTCAATCACCTGCTACAGATCAGAGAGCTGGAAAATGACTAAAGATGACAGCAGAAGAATTGATGCCTTTGAGTTGTAGTGATATAGAAGAGTACTTCATATTCCATGGACTGCCAAAAGAACAAACAGCTATGTCCTGGAAAGGGTGTAGCCTGAGTGTTTCTTGGAGGCAAGGATGATGATACTTTTTCTTTCACACTTTGGACATGGGGCTAGATGAGGTTTTTCCTTGGAAAGAGACATCATGGTTGGAAGATGGAGGATCAGCAAAATAGAAGAAAACCCCCAATGAGATGAATTGACACTGTGACATCATCAGTGAACTCTAGTGTCCCAGTGATGATGAGGATGGCACAGGATAGGGCAAGTTTTGTGTTGGCTGTTCATAGGGTCACTACGAGTTGTACTCAACTCTTGACTCAGTGGCACCTAACAACAACATTAAACCAATACTATGAAGGAACTAGCATATACCTTTTGCTGAAGGAATTTCTGCTCAATTTGGAAATTTTGAACATTTGCATCTATAAACAAACTACAACCCAGAACAAGCCATTAAGTTGCAGTGACCAGCACTAGCTCACAATGTGGATCATCTTCTCTTCATGTGATTTGGTTCTGGGCAGCTCATCCCTAGCCATCTGTGACTAGTTTTAAATGGGCATCAGCTGAGAACTCAGGAGTCCACAGTTCTCCCTGTGCTCCAGTTGTGTTAGTCCCTTCACTCAGGCTTATACCCCACATAAGACCAACTCAGTAAGCCAGGGGTCTTCATGAATCTCTGCTCCTCAACACAATAATCCTTAGTTTTTAAACTGACATTCTCATTCTTTAGCACATTGAGGGGGTCCTTGACAGATTTTCCCGGTGCAACACATCTTAAGATTTCTTAACTGATGCTACTATCAATGTTGATTGTGAATTCAAGCAAAACAAATGTGTTCATAACTTAAAATATTTCTTCAGATATTAATGTCTCTTGACTCAGTGGTGAAGATTTTTGGTTTCTTGATGTTAAACTATAACCTATATTAATCTTTGATCATCTTCATAAGTGCTTCAATTTTTCCTAACTTTCTGTAAGCAAGGTTATGTCATCTACATCATGTAGGTTGTTGATAAGTTTTCCTCCAATCCTAATATCACGTTATTCTTCATATTGTCAAACTTCTCAAGTGATTTGCTCAGCATACTGATTTAGGAAGTATATAGAAAGGATATAATCATTATCTATTTTTTCTTGACTTTAAACCATATGACATTCTCTTGTTCTGTTTGAACAACTGCTTCTTGGTCTATGTGTAGGTTTCACTTTAGCAAGATTAAGTGTTCTTGGATTCCTATTCCTCCCAATCTTAGTCATAATTTATTATGGTACACACAGCTAAATGCCTTTGCATAATAAAAAAGACAGATAAACACTTTTATGATATTCTCTATTTTCAGTCAAAATCTACCTGTCATCAGCAATGATATCTCTTGTGTCACAACCTCTTCTGAATCCAGTTTTAATTTTTGGCAGTTCTCTGTGAATGTACTCTTTCAGCCATTGTTTTTACAATCTTCAGAAAGACTTTTCTTGCATGTGATACTAGTGATATTTTTTTATAATATTCAAACTTTATTGGATCATCTTTTATTGGAATTGAGATAAATATTAATATATTCTGGTCAGCTGACCATGTAGCTATCTTCCAAATTTATTGATAGACGATGGTGAACATGTCCAGAGCTGAATCTCTTTCTTGAAAACACTTCAGTTGATATTACATCAGTCTTGTTGTTGTTGTTAGGTGAGGTCAAGTATGGAATTGTGGGTATGGCTTATAGCTACCTTATGAGATCTGGAAGACCCACAAGATTTGAACCCTGTTCTATCCTGTGCCATTCTCACACTTCCTAGTACATAAGAGCCCATCACGGCAGTCATCATGTCTATCCTTCTAGTTTAAAGTCTTTCTGACCCTTGCTGACCCTCCACCCTTCCGAGCATCATGTCCCTCTCCCAAGAATAGCCCCTCCTAGCAACATGCCCAATGGAATGGCAAGATGGGCCATCTATTTCCTAAGTAACAGAGCTTTGAAAACCCTGTAAACACTAAAGGAATGATGATAGTTATAGTAGTGTGTTGTTTTCCATCTCTATCTGGAACTTATTTTTTCCCAATGCCTTTCTGAACTTCTTTCAGGACTATTGGTTGTTGATCTTATACTCCATGTTTATATTGACTCATTTTCTCCTTTAATTCTATCAAGTAGATACTACTATAATCTTCCTGTTATTGTCCTCATTATAAAAAAGGTGAACATTAAGATAGAAAAAAAGGTGATTAAATTGACCTAAGTCATAAGACAGACTATCAGTATTTGAAGCCATAAAGACTAAATTCATTGCCATCAAGGTGAGGGTTATTGTTTTCTTGATTTTAAAATGTAGCCCATATTGAAGGTTTTGATCTTCTGCAAGTATTTCAAGTTCTCTTCACTTTTAGCAAGCAAGTTTTTGTCATATGCAGAACACAGGTAGTTAATGAGTCTTCCTCTTATTCTGATGCCACATTTATCTTTATAAAGTTCAGCTTCTTGAATGATTCACTGGACATACAGACTGAACAAGTATGGAGAAAAGATACATGCCTGTTGAACAACTTTCTTGATTTAAAACCGTGAAGTATTCCTCTATTCTGTTAGCACAACTTCCTCTTGGACTAGGTACAGGTTTTGCATGAACATAATTAAGTATTCTTTGATTCCCTTTCTTCTTAATGTTAGTAATAACTTGTTATGATCTATATGGTGAGTGGGACTTTGTATTTTAAAGTCAGTTGGCCCCTGACTAAGTGTCTAGTTTGGAGGCTTATTTATGAAGCAATTGGATTCTGGAGGGTATGTTCTCTTTATTTAATTGAAAGTCGAGTGTAAACTCTTGGGTTGTTTTTATTTTATTAACAATAATGTGTAATATGGATTTAGTGAACAATCAGCTGTGGACTGGAAGCCTCCTGTTTAAGTCAGTAAAGATCTGGTGTGTGTGCCTAGTATTTAAAAGTTGATTTTTCCCTTGGGCCTGCTCTTGAAAGAAGATTGTTCTAAGTGGTCTAGCTCTTGTCTGTCAGTTTGCCATACCAAGATAATTTGTGGTTACTGTGATACTGAACACTGTGCCACTGGTGTATCAAATGCCATAATGGTTACCTAGGGTGGACAGAGTTTGGTAAATTTCCAAGATTAAGACAGTCTTGGACACAGGATTGGTATCCATTTCCTATAGGCCTTCGGAAACTCTATGAACTTTAGAGAAATGATGATGGTTATAAAACAGTGTTCAGAGGGTTGCTATGAGTCATAATTAACTTGACAGCACTTAGCAATAGGCTCAAGTGCCTTTGCATAGTCAATAAAAGACAGCAGTGAAAACAAAGTAAGGGGCTAGCTGTGGAGTACATTATTAATTACTCATGTGCCAGTTTAAATTGAAACTGAAGAATATGAATATGAAGAATATGAAAACAATTCCACAAGAACTAAAGTATAAGCCTTGCATTTATCTGCTCTAAATTTTAAAATTTAAATTAAAAAAAAAACATCTCAAAAACAGAGTTGATGCATTAATTGAACACTAATTATTGAGGGCCAGGTAAGCTGCGGAACGACATAAAAGAATATTGTCTACAAATAAAACAAAAAAGAATTACAAAGACAAGGGACAGAGACTAAAATGTTTATCAGAATTGGAAAATTGTGCTATAAGTAGGCAAAAACAAAGGGAAAATATGCTAAAGTTAAAAAGATGAACAGAAGAATTAAAGATCTGTTCAAGACAACAAATATTATTGTTTTGTTATTATAGTTCAAAGCAGCATTTGTTGGTTCATTTTGGCTCCTTCACTGCTAAACTTGGAGTCCGGAACTGCTTCAGTTTCTCTACCTTCTCTTTGCCTGTGATGACCAGGGTATAAAGATATCTACTGCATCAAACTTAGACATCCCATTTTCCTTCTTTTTCTTGATCTTAGCAGATTTATAATCCTTTCACCTGGCTGTGAACAGAAAGTCTTTTATTACCTCAATTTTGTGAGGCAGGTGACAAGGTATGGTTGTTACTGGCACGTAGCTGTACCACCTCCCCACATATTGTCAGAGATCAAGGCAATAAAATATTTTAATGAAATGGGTGAAGAGCTGGAGTTAGAAAATAAAAATGGAAGAATATGCCCATTTTACAAGGTGAAAGAACTGTAAAACGAGTATTGTCTTCCAGTTACAATACTGATTAATTCGATAGGCAAAATCTTGAATGATGAAGGAAACATCAAAAGAAGATGGAGAGAAGACAATTGTTTTTTTTTTTTTTTTTTAGTCCTTTCAACTTGAAAAATTCAGAGGAGCTCTTGCCTTTTTATTCTCCAATTCCAGCTCTCTGCACATTCCATTATAAAACGTTGCTTTGTCCTCCCAAGCTGTCCTTTGAAACCATCTATTCAGCTGTTTTACTTCAACATGTTTTCCTTTAGATTTGGCTTCCTGACATTTCAGTGCAATCTTTAGAGTCTCTTCTGATATCAGCTTTGGTTTTTTATTTCTCCTTTGTTTTTGTAATGACCTTTTGCTTTCTTCATGGATAATGTCCTTGATACCATCCCACAGCTCATCTGGTCTTCCCTCATTGATGTTCAGTGCTTCAAATCTGTTCTTAAGATGATCATGAAAGTCAGATGGAATTAATTCAAGATCATATATGGGTTCCTGTGGACTTATATTGATTTTCTTCAGCCTCAATTTGAACTTGCATGTGAGTAATTGATGATCTGACACACAGTCTGTCCCTGGTCTAGTTTTGACTGCTGATACTGAGCTTCTCCATTGATTTTTCCACAAATGCAGTCAATCTGATTCCTATGACGCCCTTTGGGTGAAATACACGTGTAAAGTAATCTTTTGTGTCTTTTAGTAAAAGTATTTGCAATGAATAAATTATTGTAAATAAAAAATTCATTCTACTTCCAGCCTTATTTCTATCACCAAGACCATATTTTCCAACTATTGTTCCTTCTTCATTGTTTCCTACTTTTGCATTCCAGTCACCATTATCATTAGTGCATTCTGATTACCTGTTCAGTCAGTTTCAGACTTCAAAATTTGGTAAAAATTCTCAATTTCTTCCTTTTTGGCACTAGATGTAGGAACATATACTTGAATAATCATTGTGTCTTCTCTGTATGCGTATGGATATTATCCTATCACTCACAATGTTGTACTTAAGGCCAGAACTTGAAATGGACTTTTTTGACAATGAATGCAACACCTTTCTTCTGTTTTTAATTCCCTGCATAGTATAGTGTATGACCATCTTATTCATACTTGGTCCACCACATCTCACTAATACCTAACATGTCAATATTCATGCATTCCATTTAATTTTTAACAATGCCCAATTTTCCAACATTCAAGCTATGATTATTCCATACACCAATTGTTAAATGATGTTTGTTATTGATTTTCCTCATTTCAATTAACTTCCAATCTGGGCTCTACCACTTCACTACTATAGCTTTAGTGTTCAGAGGATTTTCCAAAGCTTTTTATTTTCATTTTGTGTATCTACCACAATTTGGTTTTTTTATGAACGCTTGAGTTGTTTCCATGTTTAAACTATCATAAATTTTGCTGTTGATCCATAGCTCTTATTTATTTAGGACACATAGTAACTGTTGTCCTTCATTGTCTCCAACCTGAACATGGAGAAGGAAATCTTGCTTGGAAGGGTAGAGGGACAATGCAGGAGAGGAAGACCCTGGCTGAGATGGATTTATACAATAATTGGGGCAATGGCAGTAGGTGTGTTGGAGTCAGTGAGACTAGCTCAGGACAGAGCAGCTTTCAAAGCTGTTATACATATGGTTATACATATGAGTCACGGTTGTCATACATATGTTGTACATTTGAGTCACAGTCAACTTGATGGCACATAACAACAACAACCACCAACGAACGGTTGGGACTACTGGATCATATGGTACTTCTATTTTCACCTTAGTTTTTTAACTTTCTTACAAGTGTTGTTTCAGAAGATCCATAGATTACAGTTGTTATTCCTAACAAGTCATATTTCCTTTAACAGGAGATAATTAGTGTACATTCAAGGTACATTATAACATTTACTCCACTTTTTTCTTACTTTCTAATGTTTTCTTTGAATCAAGACCATAAAAGTTCAGAAAAGTTTAGATTTTAAGATGTAAAGTTTACTGTGGGTCTTTAAAAATATTTAAATAATTATAAGTGTTGTAATCACAAGGAATTTTGTAAGAATATTTGCAAAAGGAAGATTTATAGTCAATTAAAATACAGTATTTTTTTTATTGGCCAAAATGTGTAATTCCCAAAAAAACAAAGTAATGGAGTTTACCTATTGACCACCCAAAAATCACTAAGTTATTAAGTTGTAACAATAAACAAAAGACAAAATACACTTAAACAATACTGCAGTTTATCAAAAGACATATAAGAAATTTCAATCCTTGTCTTTGGGAGTTATAAAAATCAATGTTTTGGCTGAGTTATAAAAATATTTATTAAGCAATTGTTTGCATAAATGGTAATGGTGGTAAGATCACTTTTCTTAGAAAAAAAAAATCCTACAGTCCATTATTTATGTGTAGAACATGCTCATTTCTGCCTAAATTTCATCATTTCTAAAATCATATCCAAAGGATACGGCAAAACCACCTACAAATTGGCATATCTGTTTATTTCTCAGTTTGTGAAAATATCCTTAGCTGTCTGATACAGCAAACAAATTTCAACTCTGATTGCTATGGAAAAAAGAACAGGAGATAATCTGATTTGCAATGAACTTTATATGTTTTTACTGTATTAGGCAACATGCTATATGAAAACAAATTACTAACTGAACTATAGGTATTAAACTGAAAAAAGTTAACAGTTTCTTAACATTTATTTGATTTCACAATCTAAGAAGTTTGCAGCCATCAGCAGTTCCAGTGCAATTTAAGGTGCAATTAGGAATTTGGGAATCTCAATGAAGTTATTAGAGTAGTGAATCTTGAAGTTAAAATACATGCACACTTTTGAGAGTATATGTGAACAGATCTCCCTAAAACTGACCTCATTGGCTTCATTTTCAGCAAACTGACCTGGGCATTTCAACATGGCTCTTATTTTTCCTAATGTTAGTACACGTTTCTATTTACAATAAATTAATGGCCATCAATTTGACATACATGGTTGTTGGGCCTTCACAATCACCATAAGTTTTCTCCCCTCCATTCATTATGCTCTTTGAAATTCTACTTCATTTTCACTGAAACTTTCACAGCTGTTCGTCAGTTCCATAGTCACCACAGCCATCACAACTGGCCTCACACACTGCCCCACAACCCCTACTCCAGGGCTACCCCTATTTCCAACTTCTCAAGGAAGCACAGCATTGTTATTGAGAAAAGATTTAAGTTCTAATGGTTACAATTTTACTTGGATCCACAATCAACACCCTTGGTAGCAGAAGTTAACGAAATCAAAAGGACGTGTTGCATTATGAAAATCTGTTGTCAATGACCTCTCTGAAAGTACTAAACAACAAGATTATTACTTTAAATAATACCATGTTCCTGACTCAAATGATGATATTTCCAATGGATTCTTATGCATATGAAAGTTAGATAATGAATGAGAAAAATAAAAGGATTTATACCTTTGACTTGTGATGTTGGCATAAAATATTGAATCTATTATGGACTGCCAAATAAATCTGTCTTAGAAGAAGTAAAGCTACAGAGTTCCTTACAAGCGAGAATAAAGAAACATCATCTCATATACTTTTGCCATATAAACAGGTAGCCCAGTCCATGGAACAAGATTTGATGCCTGGAAAAGTAGACCAGTGAAAATGAGGAAAAAGAATTTCAGTGAGTTGGATTGATACAATGACTGTAACAATGGGCTTAAGCAGAGCAGATATTGTGAGGATGGACTTTGGGCAGGGCTTCATTCTGTTTTACATGGGGTCACTATGAATTGGAACCCAGGTAAAAACAACACATTGTTGTTTATGGTGGTTGTACTTTCTTACAGGTCCACCAGCAGTGTAACAGAGTTACGATCTACCCAAACCCTCACTGGCATATGTTATTCTCTAGAGTTTGTGCGTTGTTTGTTTGGTTTTTTCCCTCCCTTCTAAATTTTGCTATTGTTTCTAGAGTGCAATAAAATCTCGTTATTTTGACTTGTATTTTTTCACCAGATGCTCCTTGGGAAAAAGATGGGAAATTTCCTTTCATGAGATGTACAGCCTTTGAAAACGTGTTGAAGGATCAGCTGTGAGTTAGTTCCAATCTGATGGCACATAACAACAATGACAAAACTTTGCAAGCATCTCTTTATATATTTTTGGCCACCTGTATGTCTTTTTTGATGAGGTGCTTTTCCTATCCTTTGACTATTTGTAAGTAGAATTGTTTCTCTTTTATATTGTTGAAGTCTTGTACTTTTCTATAAATTTTACAAATTGGCCCTTTGTCAAGTATTTTATTGCCAATTATTTTTCCATTTATGAATTCTCCTTTTATACTTTTGAAAAAATTTTTTGATGCACTTACATGTTATTTTTGGGAACTCCCAGTTGTCTAGTATATCTTCTGCATTTTCAGCTGTGTTTTTTAATAGTCTGTATGGCACAAGTTTTGGCCATTGTATGCCAAAATTTATGTATACTCTAAGTGTGCTCCTTGTTTTTCCTTTGCGAATATTACAGTTTTAAATTTTACAACTACTCATATGCAAGTTCAAACTGAAGCTAAAGAAAATGAAATCAAATCCAGAAGAACCAAAATTTGGCCTTGAAGCTGTCTTACCTAAATTTAAAAACCGTCTCAAGAACAGGTTTGAGACCATGGACACTAATTAACGAAGACTAGAAGAGCTATGGGAAATATCAAGAAGGCCATCCATGATGAATGTAAAAGGTCATTACAAAGACAGAGGAGGAAGAAAAGACAGAGATGGATATCAGAAGAGACTGAATAGTATGCTAGAGTACTAAGAAGCCAAAGCAATGGAAAGAAATCAAGAAGTTAAGGAGCTGAACAGAAGATTTCAAAGGGTAGCTCAGGAAGACAAAGCAAAGTATTATAATAAAATGTGCAAAAAGCTGGATCCAGAGAATCAAAAGGGATAAACTGAGGATGACCTGAAGCATCTGCAGTGGAAGTTCAAGGACTGCAGTCTTTAATATGGATTGAAGATCAATACCAAGAAAACAAAGATTCTCACCATTGGGTCAATTGGCAGCACCATGATAGATGGAGAAGAGACTGGGCTTGTTAAGAATTTAATTTTGCTTGGGTCCACAATCAACACTCTTGGTAGCAGCCAGGAATTCAAAAGACAAACTGGATTAAGAAAGTTTGCTGTCAGGGACCTCTCCAGAGTGCTGAAGAGCAAAAATGTCAGTCTGTAGTCTAAGGTGTGCCTCATCCAGCCATGGTCTTCATGATTACTTGCTATGCATCAGAGAGCTGGACAATGAATAAGGATGAAGAAAGAAGAATTAACGTTTTTGAGTTGCGGTGCTGGAGAAGAGTATTGGACTCATTTTGGACTGCCAATAGAACAAACAGGTATGTCCTGGAGAGGGTGAAATCAGGTTACTCTCTGCAGGCAAGGATTTTGAAGCTCCATCTCACATTTTGAGCATGTTTCCAGGAGGTACCTGTTCTTACATAAGGACATCATGCTTGGAAGGGTGTAGGGACAACATAGGAGAGGAAGATGACATGAATTGACATAGTAACTCAAGTAATAGTGTCAGGTGTGTCAGTGACTGTAACATTGGCCAGGATAGGGCAAGGTACAGTGATATAGTGCATAAGATCATTATGAGTCACAGGAAACTCTGTCTCATAACAAGTTAAAATACCATTAAGGTGATTGAAATAGAAGATAGAGCTAATGTCTTCAAATTGTTGGAGAAATGATCAGTTGAAATGAAGACACCTAGTAAAATAAAAAAATGACAGTGGCTCTTGACTACTATACTATATATTGTATAGTAGAATTTGAGACCTGTAAATTTGATTAACTCCTACTTTTGTCTTCTTGAGGTGTGCTTTGTTTTTCTTGGGCCTTTCTCTTCCCATGTAAAATTGACTAGTTTTGCCATATCTTTAAAGACTGATGTTGGAATCTGGAATTTATTATAACTACACATTACTACTCTGTAAAGAGTTGCACTACTGACCTAAATGCTGCACTTAGTTTTTCTGTACCAGCAGCTCCAAAAGAGTAAAGATGAACTATCTCCTGAGCAATTTACAGCCTTAGTAAGTCAGTGGAGGGTCAATGCCAGCTTAGAGCCAATGAGATAAATCACCTTTAATAACAGGCTCCACAGCTGTTGTACAGAGTCCCTATGAGTCTCAGGTGACTCAATGACACACAGCAACAACAACATTCATGAGAATGGTATGCCCTTCTATTTATGTAAGTCTCATTTACTTTCTTATAGTATTTTGTAGGTTTCTGAAAGCAAAATTTCTACTCAGATATACTTTTTCTTAACTTCTCTGACAATTTTCTTCACTTTTCATTATAGAAGTTGTTAAAAGCAAGATTAATATTATATTTTGCGATTAGTTGTTTACACTATTCAAAATTAAGTATATAAGATATTATTTATAAATATGTACTATTTATAAATATGTTGTTGTTGTTAGGTGCCCACGAGTATGACTCATAGTGGCCCTGTGAACAGATCTGAACCCTGTCCTATTATGTGACATCCTCACAATCTCTGACATATTCAAGCTGATGCTGTAGTCACTGTGTCAGTGCATCTGTTTGAGGGTCTTCCTCTCTTTTACTAACTGTCACACACACACACACACAAAATTTAAATTGTTCATAGAAATAAAATAATTTGTGAAAGCCAGTTGAAGCATGTTAATAAACGAAATGACACCTCTTTGCCTAGTGCCAAGAAGCTGCTCTGCAATCCCGAAAGTAAGCAATTTGAGGCCATCAGCTGGTCTGCTGGAGAAGGTTAGGCAATTTCCTCCCATATAATTAATTGCCTCTGAAAACCCACCAAAGGGTCAGCAGTGTATGAAGTATTAATATGTACTCAAAGGCTCTTATGAAAGAGAATGGTAAGGGCTATTTCTTTCCCTGTATGAAACTTCTTAACTTCATACACTATTGCATTTGGTAAGTTTGTCAATGACTCTTTCTATGAGACTCATCAAGATAATAGTGAGAAAAAGCACTTCCATTTCTAAATACTCTATGCCAATAAGATCTATCAGTTATGATTGTTTCCAAGTAGACTCAAAACTAAGAATGTCAATACTGTGATTAGCAGTAGGAATTAATAAAGCCACATTTGGTCCCATTGTTTTTCGTTAAGTGAATCTACATAATTGTATTTGAATTTCTGTGCTCAAATATAAGATTTCTCTCCTGTGATTTTCTGACTCTGAAGACCTCTTAGAAAGTCAGCTATGAGTTGGTTTCAACTTGATAGCACACAACAACATGTTGTTGCTGTTGTTATGTGCCATCAAGTCTCTTGCAACTCATAGTGACTCTATGTACAACAGCTCTAAAGCCTGCTCCATCTCTTGCCAATCTTATTGTCTCCAACACATCTATCCCTATTACCCCAGACACAATCAATCCATCTCATCGAGGGCCTCCTCTCCTGCACCATCCCTCCACTCTCCCAAACATGATGTCCCTCTCCAAAGACTGATCCCACCTTGCAACATGTCCAAAGTATGTCAGACGAAGCTTAAAAATCCTTGCCTCCAAGGAGCAGCCTGGCTTCACCCTCTCCAGGACAAACTTGTTTGTTCTTCTAGCAGTCCATGGTATATTCAATACTCTTCTCCAGCGCCACAGCTCAAAGGCGTCAGTTCTCCTTCTATTCTCCCTAGTCCTTGTCCAGCTTTTCGATACATAGCTAGTAATTGCAAAGATTATGGCCTGGATCAGGTGCACCTTAGTCTCCAGAATGACATTGTTGCTCTTCAGTACTTTGGAGAGGTCTCTGACAGCAGACTTTCTCAATTTGTCTTCTAATTTCCTGGCTGCTGGTACCAACAGTGCTGATTGTAGAGCCAAGCAAACTGAAGCTGCTAACAATCGCAATCTCTTCACCATCTATCATGATGCTGCCTATCGGCCAGTAGTGAGAATCTTTGCTTTCTTTATATTGAGCTTTAATCCATATTGAATGCTGCAGTCCCTGACCTTCCACAGCAAATGCTTCAGGTCCTCCTCACTTTCAGCAAAGCAGGGTTGTGTCATCTGCATAAAACAGATTGTTGATGAACCTTCCTCCAATCCTGATACCACATTACTACTCAGGGAGCCCAGCCTCCCATATTCTTAGTTTTATTTATCCAAAGACCTAAGACTTTAATATTGGCAAGAATTCTAAGATGAAATGTTTAAATTGGTCTTTTGACTTGTACATTTTAAAATTATTTTTCTTAGCATAGTTCTTAAAGGACTATTGGTGGTGTCATCTGAAGGGAAATGGGCTGTCAACCTAAAAGCTGCACTTCTGAGGAGGTTTGAATCCACCCATAGTCCCAAGGGAGAAAACTGGACAATCTCCTCCTGTGTGATTTACTACCTTTTCAAAATCCACTGGAGGGTGAACTGTGAGTTGGCTCAAATGCAATAAGTTGTAAGTTGACAACTCTTGGACTTTCAACATTTACTGTGACAGAGTAAGGGAACTCTTAGGGTCTATAGTGACTTGCATTGCTAACCCAGAGACAGTGTCCCTCTGGAAGTTAGAATTCACCAGTGACCCTGAGGGACACGATCTCCACTGTGTAATTTATAGCCTTTAAACACCCATTGGAGTGTCAGCTATGAGTTGGTTCAGATTAGATAACAACGACTAAATGAAAGATGACTTAGTGTTTTGCATATTTATTCAAATAAAGCCTGAAACTTTTATTTTCCATGTGAATTGTACACTTACTCCTTTTTATTCGTTTTTTTAGTGCTTGAATACATATTATTCAGTTACTTAGAATCAGCTATTTGTTATATGTCTAGGAATAGAGGAAGACATAATTAAAGAGTTAATTTATTTCATTTTCATGGATCTTTTCATTATTAATTTGCCTCCTCAGTATGTTTATACATTTTAATTTAGAGCATAAATTGACACTAAAGGCACTAGTTTAATAAATAATATGTAAATATTTTCTTTTTTTAGAGGAAATTTTAATGATATTAAAGTTTCTACAACAGTTTGAGTTAATTTTTAATAAAACACTAGTGTTGTTATTATGTGCTATGGAGTTGACTACAACTCATAGCGACCCAAAGCACAATACCTCTGAAACTTGTCCTATTCTAAGCCAATCTCTCTGCCACCACACCTAGCTCCATTACTCCATTGCCTCAATTAACACTAATAGGAATTTAATAATACATTTAGGCTTACAATCCTCCTAAATTAAGAGCTTAGTGCAGTATATGCCCACTCTACTCATGGATTAATTTCTGTGATTTAAAAATATTTCATTTTCCTGCTTGTGTTGTCATCATATCTGTAATAGAAAACAAAAATACCTAGTTTATGATCAGAGTAATTTGGAATGTATATTCAGGGAGAAAGTATTCAGAACTGTATTATTGGCAGGCCAAAATAATGGAGCATGACTTTGGTTTTGAAAAAAAAAAGAAATTCTAAATGTGGATAAAAATATTTAGGAAATATAAGAAATGGAAAAAATTAGAATATATCTTTAGAAGCAACCATATTCATTCTGGGAAATGTAGTTATACTTCCTAAAAGTCTTTGGTTTAGATTTTGGTTTAAATAAAATACAAAATAAATATTGTGGGACTATAGTACCTAAGAAGAATTCTTTTTTTCACCAACATATTATGAAATAAGGCACATGAAGGAGGGTATTTTCAGGGATCATATGCCAGACGACATAAAGGGTTGTTTCTATTACAGGAATACTAAGTAGCACCTTAATACCAGGGCTGAATATCTTCTTTATGTTAAACATTTTTCTTAAACACATTGTGATGTTAAGCACATTTATGTAAGTAAAAGGTGATGAATTTTATATTATATAAATAACACTTTTGTTATGTAATATTTCTACTGAAATATTTTCCTAACTCTGTTAGTTTTGGCTCAATAAATTAGTGAAAGTGTATAGATTTTTTTTTTACAACATTTATTTAAATGTGTATAAACTTCCTACCACTTTAGGGGAGAAAAATCAATATTCTGTTTATGTACGTAGATATCTAAAGTAGGTAGCTTATGGCTGAAAAAAATCTATTCACATTTCTATGTGATATGGTGAAGCAAACTTAGACCTACAAAGGACCAAGTGCTAGTGTTGATACTGAAAGTCATAGGACTTCAGGTTTATTATTCTTTCTCAGTTTCCATTTCCCTGTTTTCAAAATAGGACTAATAATTTCATGTTCAGTGGAATGCTGTGGAGATTAAATGAAGGTATAGACATAAGATGTCAGTCTCTGAAACCTAGCATGTACTCAGTGTGTGGTTATTCTAGCCTAACAACACTTTGAGATTTGCTGTGCAGGTATTTTATTTTACAAATTTTACAAATGTTTTAACAGACTTAAATATTAAGCAATGGTCACATACCTAGTGAATAGCAGAGTCACTTTAGGGTTATAGGAATTTCTGATAGAAACTTCTCAAGTGGTGCAAAGAATTAAGGGCTTTACTACAAGCCAAAACGTTGGTGAATTCAATCCAAGACAGACCTGATAATCTGGTTCGAAAAGGTCTCATCCTTGAAAACTCTTAAGGAGCAGTTATACTGCAACGAGATGAGGCCGCCATGAGTTGAAAGAGCAGCAAAAGCAACTAATAATACCATTATTATTACTAAATATGGGAGCTCTCATAGCCTTGTAGGCAAGGTGTTGTGTTGCCCACCAAAAGACATGAGCTGCTCCAAGGGAGAAAGATGGTAATCTAATCCTTGTAGTTCATATTCTCTATAAACCCACTGGAGGGTCAGCGGTGAGTCAGTTCTGACTCCACAGCACATAACTGAGTAATGTCTTTAATGTCAATCAAATGATTGATATTTTATTTAAAAAACTTAAACAATATACTTTAGGAATGGAGATGGTAATTAGAAAGTTAAGAAACAGAGTAGGAACTTTTGAAACTTAAAATAATGAGCAGAGCAGGTAAAGATTCTCATTCCAAGAGCTAATGTTTTTATATGTTAATTTGTAATCTTTTATCTTCCTTTCTTACTCTCTCTAAAGATTTTTAAATACCCTTCTTATTTGCATCTCTTATGAAACTTACAGTGCATGCACTGAATAAGCTATGCTCTCTCAGAGGGAAAAAACATCCTTTCCTTAATGAATAATCCAAGAACAACCAGAAATAGTCCTATTTTCACTTGGAAACAAAACAAACAAATGATGCAATTACTTAAGTTATCAGTTTAAACTGATGCATTTGCTTCCAGACCTAGACCTCTTCAAATGTCAGTAATGAATGGCTTTAGTGTTGAAAGTTTGCCACTAGTAAAAACCTGTATTTATATTCTTATTTTTAAAAGTGCTCATATAGTTTGTTTACTAGTGAGAGATATATTTCATGAATCTTCTAATTTGTGTGTACTTCAGACTCCATAAATTTACCAGATATTAGTAGGCATATCCCACATTCATGTTATAAGAGGCACATTTCAGTAATTTAGATACTCCTTAAAATAAGTAACTGAACATAATCATAACAAGGAAGTCTTCATTCTCCTTTTTTTGGTCTCATTTTTTAAAACCTAGGACATCTGTGGCAATGGAGGTACATCATAAAGTATATTACTCCTTTTTATAAGTGAATCAATGAGGATCCAAAGAAAGATTCTAGAGTAGGTATCTAAAGAATTACTTGTGCATGTATACAATGTTCTGATCACGTGAAGTCACCATAAATTCATGAAAAATAAGTTCTAACAAAACTGCCAAGTATCTCTTGAAAGAGTTTATCAAAACTGATGTAGTATTAAGAATAAATCTATTTAGATCTTAGTAAAGCATTTGACTAGGTCTTTATGATAGTCTTAAGATTAACTGGGAGAAGTGTTTTAGATGATTATACAAGTCAATTAATAGGCAATTTCTCAAAAGATATTAACTAATTAAAAGATATAGATCCACATAAGCATTATACAATGCATCACAGAATTTTAATGTTACTCTTTCCAAATAAATTTTCAAGTTCTTGAATGTGGACAATGATGAGAAACTGATCAGATTTTTAAATATTTAGTTTCAAGATTTGACTTCTGTTTCTCAATTTCATCCCTGATAGTTTCAGGTCTTGGGTAGACAATCTTAGGACATTCTAGTCATCTAGACTTAAGCAGAGTAAGAAATTACCAGGCAACACATGTTATTATTGCTATTATGTGCTAGTCTATCAGTTCCAACTATATGTAGAACCGAACAAAACCCTGTCCAATTCTGTGCTGGACCCATAATCTCTGCTATGTATGCCCAAAGCCATTGTTGCAGTCATTGTGTGAATCTACCTTGTTGAAGTTTTTTCTCTCCCTTGATGACCCTGTATTTTTCCAAACATAATGTCCTAACTCTAATTTTGGCAAAATACCCAAAGTATGTAAGACAAAATATCATCATCATTGCGTCCGAAAAGCACTCTGGCTGCATGTCTTCCAAAAGAGGTTTGTTCTTTTGGCAGTACATGATATTCTTAAAATTCCTTGCCAACACCAAAATGTGAAGGTATCAATTCTTCCACTGTCTCTCTTCTTATTCATTGTCCAACTTCACATGCATATTTATGAAATAATTATCATGACTTGAGTCAAGTGCACCTTAGCCGTTGAAGTGATATCCTTGTTCTTTAAAGATATTTTCTTAAAAGAGTACTTTAAAGAGGTCCTGCATAGCATCTTTGGCAATGTAATTTATTTTATTTCTTGACTACTGTTTCTATCAGAGGCAGCACACAGAATGCATCACTTCATTGGTGAACTTGCCACCTTTGAAGAGTTACAAGGGGTCAGAGGTAGAGGATCATATACTGGTAAAAAAAAAAATAGCAAAAAAATCAGGTCTTACAGAATCTTAAATGCTAATACATTAATTTAGTGTTATCCTTTCATAACAGGGAGCTTTATGGACCTAGTGAGTAATAAATAGTCTTGCCAAGCCAAAACCTGTGGTTCCAATCTACCAGCTACACTGTGGGAGAAAGATGGGCGATCTCCTGTGGGATCCTATCACCTCTGAAAACCCTCTGGAGGATCAGCTCTGAATAAGTTCCAACTTGACAGCAATGAGTTTAAGTTTTTCTCAGTATGGAATCAATTAAGGATTTTGAACATATGATGTTAAGAGATTTAAATTTTAGATGACTCACTCTGGAGATGTTAAGAAGAAAATTTGAAGGGAATGAGGCCAGAACAGGGAAACTACACAGAGGATTTTATAATTATCACTCAAGAAGCAAAGAAGACTTTGTTGGTAGGGGAGTTGAAGGGGAAGAGATTTGCATAAGATTGTATCAAAAGGGCTGCATGACTAATAGACTGTGACCAGAAGAAATCCAAGAAGACTTGATAGCTTCTGATTTGTGCGACTGGATAGATGTTAACTAACACTGTGTAAGAGAAATTTAAGAGTCTTAGGAAAGGTAGAGTAAGTTGTAGATAAACTGAATATGAGGTATGGATCACGAGAGAATGTTGTTCACATGCCTGCTTTGGGCCTGTCACAAGAAGGGATCAATCAATAGAGGATTTTGTGTGTGGTGAATTAGAACACCAGTGAGGGTGTGAGATACCATTGGTGAGAAGGATTTTCCAAGTGTATCAATAACAACAACTACAACAATTACAAGAACAGGCTGGTGATTGTGAGGGTGATGTAGGACCAACAAGAAGCCTAAATACTGTTGTACACAATATTACCATGAATCAAGTTGACTATCTGTCTGTCTGTGAGCAGCCAAGTAAAAAAGTCTACTTGGCAGTCAGATATAACAACCAGGAGCTTAGCATGAGAACCCACGTTCAAGACATATTCAATAGGAAAGTGGATCTTGAATTCACAGATTGTTCTGAAATTTTTTAAAAAAGTAGGTTGATTTCTGAGGAACACCATTTATAGGTCTGAAAGCACAAAGGCTGCTCCTTGGAGGCAAGGATTCTGAAGCTTTTCCTGGGCATGTTACAAGGAGGGACTAGTTCTTGGAGAGGGACACCATTCTTGGGAGGGTGGAGGGTCTGTGCAAGAGGAAGACCCTTGATGAGATGGATTGACTTAATGACTGAGGTAATGGGGTAGATGTGTCAGAGACAATAAGATTGGTGCAGGATAGAGCAGGGTTTAGAGCTGTTGTACAGAGGGTCACTATGAATCACAGGTGACTCAACAGCACATAACAATAACCACAGAGAAGAAAGAATGATCAAAGACACGAAACCTATAGAGACACAATTGTAGTTCAATATGTGAACTTTCTAAAATTAGTTACCCAAGTACTGGGGAGGCATTTTGTCTTCGAAAGAGGGGTTCAGCAATCCTAGAGTTAATGAGTCAGAAATAGGACAGTCACTTGTCTATTACTGGAAAGATTTGTTCTCTGGAATGGATTTGATTTCTATGCTCAGTTTATTTTTTAATGACTAGAAAAACTTACTGTTTCATCAGGAAGCATCATGAATCAACAAAACTCTGGGAGATCTTTACTTGTTTAAGACTTGAGGTCTCCAGGACTGATTGACTTCATTAAGGAGTAATACATGAGACTTTTTGGCCTTCCAATTCAAGGACAAGGCATGCCTCACTCAGAAATTGCCACTAATGATTTGGGAATATAAAACCAAAATAATAACTGTGATTTTCTTATAAATAATACTTGCACAAAGATTTAGATTAAAAGGCCAAAATATTTCCGTTGCAATAAGATGAATAAGAGAATGTGCCAGCACTTCTGAATAACTCCCCCCTGTGTCCAAGGATGGCTCTGTGTGTGACAGTTTTATTTATAGTTATTATTAATATTCATATTTAGATTAAGAGTATGAGCCATGGTTATTATTGTTCCCTGTTTCAACTCACAGGGTTTACAAAATACTGGGGAAATGAAAGTAACTGAGTAAACTTTTCTAAAAAGCCACTTGATAAATAGCCTATCTTCTGGCCAAGAAGAGAGAGCAACCTCTTCCTTTATGTCCTTGATTTGGCTCTGCATCTCATAATGAGGCCCACCTGCCTCAGCATGCTGACTGACAGCACAGCTGCATTCCCTCAGACAAGGTCTGCTCCCGGGACCCACAAGACCTGGATGAAGTTCAGATCCCCAGCTAATGTAATCCCACTGCAGGCCCCTGAGGAATGGGCCCTGGTTTTACAAAGCAAATACTATTTTTTTGAGAGTCCTCTCTAGGGTCCATGCTATTTTTCTTTAGGAATGAAGGTATAAATCTTTGTTGTCCTAAAAAGTCTTAATTATTCCTTATTTGACAACAATCCACCACTCTCCCTAACCCCCAATCCCTCACATGAAGAAAGTGTTGTGACTATAAAAATTAAAGCATTCTAACATACTTCTTTCACATCTTTCACACAAGGGTTTGAATTCTCCCTGTAGATTGCTCTTGTGTAAACTTGAATATCTTTCCCTAGTATTTGTTTCTGTCTAGTGGGGTTATAAGGATTAAATCAGTAGTAATAGTTAAATTTTTAGGACAGTGTGGCACATAGTGCTAAAAAGAATATTCAGAAAGCACACAGTTTCTGTGTGTATAGATTTAAAAAACTCTTGAAAACAATTATTATGGTTCCTAAACAATAGGGAGGAGGTCCAAGAGTCCTCAATAAAGTCAATAGATTCCTTCTTTCATTGATAACTATAGATGTGAATACCAATTTTCCAGAGCTTAGAATCCCCAGATTTCTTTCCTGATGAGGTGCCATTTATGTTATATTTACATCCTCCAGTGCCAAACAAAATAGGTATTTGGAGTCCCAAGTGGTGAAAAGTTTGGTGGCAGGAAAAAAGCTAGTCATTAGGGGCCGATATCATGGCACAGTTTAAAAAGTTAGGAAAGATGTGCACCAGATTTGTATCTTCTCACTACAGTAGATAATCTAAGAAGCTGAAGTATATGAAGAAGCATGTGGCATCAGGAGTTGGGGAAGACCTCATTTACCTCATGTGATATGCTGATGACATCACTTTGCTGAATGCCAAGGAGTCTTGAACCATTTGATGACCAAATCTTTTAACATTAATTACACGTCAATATAAAGAAAAGAAACAATAACACTGGACCAATAAGGAACATGATGATGAACAGACGAAATTATTAAATTGTCAAGGATTTCACTTTATTTGGATCTAGAATCAATGACCTTGCACATTGCAAACAAGAGATCTACTGAAAAGGATCTCCTCCTTAAAATATGGCCAGGAGACAAGATATACCTGACTCAAATCATGCTAAAGGAGAGCTGCACAATTACTAAGGAAAACTGAAGAATTGGTGTATTTGAAATATTGATGAGAATATTTAATATATCATGGACTTCCAGAATAAGAAATGAATCTGTCTTATAAGAAGTGCCTCCAGGATGATTCTTAGAAAAAGAGAATGGAAATCCTTTGCTTTACATATTTAAGACTAGTTATTAGGGAACTATTATGAATTGAAATAAAATTGATAGACATTAACAGTAACAACAGTGCAAGACCTTTAGAACAATAGAACAAAAGGGATTTAAGTCAAAGATTTGGAAATATCCCTGAGGGTAGCACTAGGGGGTAGTGCAATGGGTCTCTGGTTAGAAAGGCAGGTGGAAAGGTAAAAAAAAATAATAATAAAGTCTAGTATTAGGAAGGCCTAACATTCAATAGATGGCCAAGAGAACGAACAGATATGTCTACGAGAGGGTGCAGCCAGAGTGCTCTTTGGAGGCAAGAATGATGAGGCTTCGCCTTACATACTTTAGACATGTTGCTAGGAGCTGTTATTCCCTGGAGAGGGAAATGATGTTGGGAAGGATGGAAGGAGAGGAAGACCCTCAACCAGGTGTATTGACACTGTTACTGCCACAATGGGATCTTGTGCATTAGAAAGCGTGAGGATGGCGCAGGATAGAACAGGGTTCAGATCTTTTGTTCATAGGGTCACAATGAGTTGTTCTCAACTCGACAGCACTCATTAGGAAGGACATTGTGCTTTGTAAAGCAGAGGGCCATAGAAAAAGAGAATTATTCTCAAAGAGATGGATTGACACAGTTGCTGCGACTAGTCTTATTTCATTCTGTTTCATTCTGCTGCATATGGGACCACTATGAACCAAAACCAAATTGAAGGCACTAACAATAATCAAGAACAATGAGGAAACTGACATGCTAGATCACACGTGTTCAATATGTCACAACAAATTAGTGTCAGAGGACTAAAATCCACCTCTGCTGGTCCACTTATGTCATTCACACTTTCATCTAAGACGTATTTTAAGATGTGCAACACACTAAGAATAAAGATTTGGATAAACTATAATCTCAGTCCTTAAACCTATTATAATCCAAGAGAGAATTATACAAGTAAATGGATTCTAATATCCCCCTTGCCATCAAGAATCTACTAATAACTGACTTTACTGTGGGTTTCCAAGGCTGTCATAAATCATACTGGAGGAACTTACTACTGGTGGATTCTAATTGCCAGAGAGTTGAGGCCTTTGGGTTAGTAGTGTCACTGTGTATGGACTAGGCCACCCGATCTTTTATTATAATACAGTGTGGTATTAAATGTTACAATGTTACTTGGTGAAAAGATATCAAAAAGGAACGTTATCGTCTACTGATAACATTTATCATCATTAATAAGGACATATTATGGCAACACTTTCCTAAGCTCTAGGGATACAAAAGTGAAAAATTAGAAATTCTGCTCTCAAAAGTCTGTAAAATTTATCCATGTTGCAGCGGCATCAACCTAAGGATGGTACAAACAGAAAAAAATAAGAATAGCGTTGTTGTTGAATGCCTTTGAGTAGAGCACGACTCATAGCGACCCTATGAACAAAAGGCCTGAAGTCCCTCTACAACTATCAATATTTATCAAAGTTCATAGAGTTTCTGGAGGCATGTTATTTAGGAAGTGGATGCCACTCACAAATAAATTGGAAGGTATTTTTAGCCCATAATTTATTCCACAAAGACATAAATGTGGTAACTTTTTTTCAGGAGGGGGGATGTTTTCTCTAGGTCTGATTCCTTCCTTCAATATGATAGTCTTCTTTGGATGAATAAAAATGTGACTTAGAGTGTCCTTTCTTCTGACAAATGTTTTCTATACTTTCTGTTATCAACAATTTCTCATATTTAAATGTATTTTCAAGATTATTATCTGCCTTTTTCTGTATTCAATTCCAGTTTTCTCTCAGCAAGGTATTTTCTGATTCTACCTACTTAAGAAATATCTCCAAATAGGTTTAGGTTTTCATATTAAGTTTCTGACACTTTCAAATATAACTTGTTATAGTGATTTAAGTAATATAAAGTTTTTTGAAGAACAATATTGTCACAAAAGGTTACTATTAAGTATTTTCCAGCCATGTATGTGTGTATGTGCACATACGAAATTTAAGATCACTATTAAAATATCTTGGGTAAATAAATAATAAGTAACAGATTTATTACATTCATAGACATTATTATCTAAAACTGAATTAATTTGGCTTCTTTCTAAATCAAATATGAAATCATCAACCCAAGATGATTAGAAGAAAAATGATGTCATAAAATCAACTTTAAAATAGCTTTGGCATGTTGCATTTCCTAGGAGTCCTCAAATGTTTGCTTAAGAATGGTCAGAATAATCAAAATAGGAGATAACAAAGTACCAAAACAACTTTTGGAATCCTATTTCTAAAATGTAATAAAATTTCCCACTCTCTGAAAAGCTACTTTCCCAGGAAGAAACTATCATTTAAAAAAAAAAAAAGGCATTCCAATATTTCCCCTGCTTTAAAATTAGCTTGATGATTCTAACAGAGAATTTAACTTGGGAAAATGTTATTAAGTCAGAGAAACTGTATTAACTCTTTTGGAATTAATTGTACAGTTGTTGTTGTTGCTAGGTGCTGTCGAGGCTTTTGTGACTATAGCTACCCAATCTACAACAGCTTTAAACCCTTTCCCAATCTTATCGTCTCTGATACACATACTCCCATTACCCCAGTCACTGAATCAATCCATCTCATCGAG
>NW_006399977.1:4093183-4101964 GCF_000299155.1 Elephantulus edwardii
CTTTTCACCATCCATCATGATGCTGCCAATTGGCCCAGTGGTGAGAATATTTGTTTTCTTGATATTGAGCTTCAATCTATATTGAAGGCTGTAGTCCTTGACCTTCAGCAGCAAGCCCTCCAGGTCCTCCTCAGTTTCAGCAAGCAAGGTTGTGTAATCTGCATAAAGCAGATTGTTGATGAGTCTAAACATCCAATTCTGATGCCACCTTTCTCCTTATAGAGCCAAGCCTCCTGGATAATTTGTTCTGCTTATAGATTGAAAAGATATAGAGATAGGACACATCCTTGATGCAAACCCTTCCCAATCTTGAACCATTCAGTGTTTCTTTGCTCTATTCTGATGACTGCCTCCTGGTCCTAGTAAAGATTTTGCATAAGCACAATCAAGTGTTCTTGGATTCCCATTCTTCTCAGAGTCAGCCACAGTTTATTGTGATCTACAAATTCAAATGCCTTTGCAGAGTCAATGAAATACAGATAGATATTCCTCTGGTACTCTCTGCTTTCAGCCAAGATCCATTAGCTTTAATATTCCGAGTGCCACAACTTCTTCTAAATTCAGCCTACACTTTACCAAGTTCTCTGTTGATGTGTTGTAATCTATCCCATGGACTGCAAAAAGAATGAATAAGAATTTCTCCCAGAAAGTACAGCCAGAGTTGTCTTTGGAGGCAGAGATGATAAAAATTTGTCTCACATACTTCGGGCTTATTGCTTGGAGAGGCTATTCCTTGTAGAGGCACACCATGCTTAGAAAGGTGGAAGGTCATCAAAAGGGAAGAAGACTCTCAGTGAGACGTACTGACACAGTGACTATAATAATCTGCTCAAGTGTGCCAGAAATAATAGGGAGGGTAAAGGATAGGACAAGGTTCAGAACTGTTTCCAGGGTCACTGTGAGCAATACTCCATCCAATGGCACCTAACAAGTCTCTCTTCATTGTCCAAATTTCAGAGCCATAGGATGTAATTGAAAAGACCATATCTTTAATAGGTGCACCTTAGTCTTCAAACTGACATTCTTGCTCCTAAGCACATTGGAGAAGTTCTTGACAACAGATTTTACTGAAGTAACACGTCTTGATTTCTTAACTGTTAGTACCAAGATTGTTTGTACACCTAAGCAAGAGAAAATAGTTAACCCCATCAATCTTTTCTCCATCCGTCATTATGTTGCCTTTTGGCATGGGTTGTGTGAAGATTTTTTGTTTTTATGATGTTGGAATGTAATCCATAGGGAAGACTGCTGCTTTCAGGAAGCTGAGTTGTGTCATCTGCATAACACACGCTGTTGATGAGTTTGGCACTGATTCTGGTGTCACATTCTTCATGAAGTCCAGCTCAAATGGTTTACTCTAAATACAGATTGAATAGATATGAAAAAAATATAAAACCCGGATATACACCTTTCTTAATTTAAACCATACCTATTGAAGAAACACAAAAGGCAACTTCATCTGACAGACTGGACAGGAGTCAGATTGACCACATCTCTGGAAAGTATCATTGGTGAAGCTCAAAAATAGCAATCACAAGGAGATCAGCTGCTGACTGTGAAACAGACCATCAGTTATTTATGTGAACATTCAAATTAAAACTTAAAAAAAATAAATGTATAAGGACCAAAATATGACCTGCATTTTAAATATTGTCAATGCTACCCTAATGGAAAAAAAATCTTAAGAACAGGTTTGAAACACGGATCACTGATAATAGAAGACCAAAGGAGCTGTGGGATGAAACAAAGGATATCACTATGAAGAGACCGAAAGAGGAAAAAGACAAACCAGAATGGTCATTAGAAACAATTACAAAAATTGTATCAGAGTGTCATAAAGCCAAACAAAGGGAAGAAATGCTGAAGTAATAGAGCTGAAGAGAAGATTTAAAAGGGCAACTCGATAAGACAAAGTACGATAATATGATGAAATACCTGAAGATCTGAATCAAAGAATAAAAAGGGAAGAATTTGCTTGGCATTCCTCAAGTAGAAAGAATTGAAAACCAAATTCAAATCTTGAGTTCTGATACTTAGAGATGCCATGGACAAAATCTTGAATGATCCATGAAGCATCAAAAGAAGATGAAGGAATATACAGAATCACTATACAAAAAATTGAAATTGAAAAATTTCAGGAAGTACAAAATATACAAGATTCAACGGTAAGAAAGAACAAAGCTCAAGCTGAGTTGATGGCACTGTCAAAAGTAAGTCCCCAGGAATAGATGGGATGCTGATTGATGTGTTTCAACTGATAGATACAAGCCTAGATGTGCTCATCAGTCTACACTAAGAAATTTGGAGGACGGTTTCCTGGCTGACTAACTGAAAGATATCCATATTTGCTTCCATTCCCCAAAAAAAGTGACTTACACGATGTGGAAATTATTGAACAATATCATTGACATTACATGCAGGGAAAATATTGTTGAGGATCATAAGAAAAAAATGGCTGGAACAGAACACTAACTGGGAACTGCCAGAATTTTAAGCTGGGTTTAGAAAAGGTCATAGCACCAGGGATATCACTGCTAATGTCAGATAGATCCTGATTGAAAGTAAAGAATACCAGAAGAACGTTTATTTCTGTTTTATTGACTTTGCAAGGTATTTGACTGTGCGGAGCACAATAAATGATGGCCAACATTGAGAAAAATGGTAATCCCAGAACACTTAATTTTGATAATCTGAAATCTACGCCAAGAAAAAGTTATCCAAACAAAACAAGGGAGCACTGCATGGCTTAAAATCAGGAAGGGTATATGTTCAATGTGTAAGCTAAGCAAATAATTTGTCAAGCCAGACTCTATGAAAAAGAATGTAGAGTGACGATTGGGAGGAAGACTCATCAGCAACCTACCCTATGCAGATGACAAATAATTTATTGCTAAAAGTGAGTAAGACCTGAAACAATTGCTACAGAAGATCAAAGACTATAACCTTCAATAAGGAATACATTTCAATATCAAGAAAATAAAGGTCCTCACCATTGAACCAATAGACAACATCATGATTGTCAGAGAAAGGATTGAAATTGTAAACAATTTCATTTTACTTGGATCCACAATCAACATCATTTGTACCAGCAATCAGGAAATCAGGAGACAGAGTGAGCAAGTGCACTCTCATGAACCTCTTCAAATACTGCAGAGTGACAATGTTAGTTTGAAGACTAAGATGAGCCTGATTCGGGCCACGGCCTTTTTAATCACTTGCTTTGCATATGAGAGCTGGACAGTGAGTGAAGATGACAGAAGAATTGATGCTTTTGAGTTGTGTTGCTGCAGAAGAATACTGAATATTCAATGGATAGCAGTTTTGAACTGGGAAAAAAAAAGTAACAGAAATGTCTTGGACAAATGTGCCATGAGCATGCACCTTGGAGATAAGGGTAGCAAAGCTTTGGCTCTCATACTTTCAACATGTTTTTAGGAGAGGCAATTCCTTGGAAATGGATCTCCTGTTTGGGAAGATGAAGGGTCAGCATTAGAGATGAAGATCCCCAACTAGATGGATTGACACTGTGATTGCAACAAAACACTAAAATACGTGTATCAGAGATTATGAGATGAGGATGACACAAGATAGAATTCAGGTATTTTGTTCATATGGTCTCTATAGTACTGAATCCGATGGCAACTAAAACAACAATTGACACTTTAAATCTATCAACATTTTAGTATTCCCAAACCTGCATATGCCTATTCCTTCTTATTATTTTATCTTGAAACATTCTTTTCCTATTAAATAATACATATAAATATCTAGATTTAGCCCTTCTTTGAGATGTTTTTAATAATAATAAAAATCATAGTTCAAAAGGATGCTCCCAAAATTACTTGGAAGAAATGTGTAAGTTTGTTTTAGAAGAGAGAGATGAGCATCTATTCAAGTTTGTACTGAAACCATTTTCATAGTTTTCTTCCACCCTTCATGAATTTTTTTCTTTTGATGAAAGAAGCCCAGATTTTACTCTGTGTTGCACATATATTTTCACTGAAAGACAATTTTTATAATACACTACTGTTGTTATGTACCTGTGACTCCTAATAACTCATAATAACTTTATGTACAATAACTCTGATGCCTGCCCTATCCTAAGCCCATCTCATTGACTCTGACACACCTACTCTCATTGTCCCACTGCATGAATATATCTCAACCAGGGTCTTCCTCTCCTGCACTGTTCCTCTATTCTTCCAAGCATTATGTTCTTCTCCAAGGACTGGTCCCTCCTGGTCAAGTGTTCAAAATATGTGAGATAGAGCTTCAAAATCCTAACCTTCAATGAGAAACTTGGTTTCACTCTCTCCAAGACAGACCTATTTGTTTTATTGGCAGTCCATTGTATGTTCAATACTCTTCTCCAGCCCCACAACTAAAACGCACCAATTCTTTTTCTGTCATACTCAGTCATTGTCCAGCTCTCTGATCCTTAGCAAGTAATTGCAAAGACCGTGGCATGAATCAGGTGTACCTTTTTCTCTAGACTGACATCATTGCTTTTCAGTACTCTGAAGATGTACCTGACAGCAGATTTTCCCAGTGCAATTCATCTTTTGGATTTCATGATTGCTGGTACCAAGAATGTTGATTATGGAGCTGAGCAAACTGTAATTGTTAACAAACTCAATCTCTTCCCATCTACCATGGTGCCGCCAATTGACTCAATGGTGAGAATCTTTATTTTCTTGATATTGAGCTTCAATCCATATTGAAGCAAGCACTGCAGCAAGTGCTTTAGATGCTCCTCAGTTTCAGCAAGCAAGGTTGTGTCATCTGCATACTATAGGTTGTTGATGAGTCTTCCTGCAATCCTGATGCCACATTCCTCCTTGCAAAGCCCAGTCTCCCAAATGATCTGTTTTGCATACATATTGAAAAGACATGGAGACAGGATACATCTTATAATATACTAATCACAAATGTGAAACTAAAGTGCTAACGTAATTGGAAGAATCTGAGCAAATATAATGAAAATATTTGTATTTTCCTGTGTGATAATTTAGGCACTGGAATGAATTAACTATCCTTGTATAACCCTAAACCATCACTATTGCACTACAAGTTTTAGTTTCCCCAGTTGTAGAATGAGGAGCAACTGGAGAATAGATCTCCAAAACCAAAACACTCTGGCATTAGCTGCCAAACAGACACAATAATTATGCTGTCCATTTCGGTCTAACTCTGCACGATGGTTCCCTGCTTTATTCCAGTCCCTGCCATTCCTCTTGCATGTTTGGCAACTGCAGAACCCTGAGTTTGAGAAGAACCATAGGTCCACAATTATTTTTATTCTCATACTCCCCCCCCAAATGTGTTAAATGCTAATCCTCATCAGAAAGAACACTTGTTGCAAGTTCCACAAAGAACACTTGTTGCAAGTTCCACAATTTCACTCTCTTGTTTTATTTTCCTTTTCTTGCACTTCCTTCATATGTCTCCCTTTTTCTTTCCCCCTGACTCTCACTAGGATTGCTGCTTCTGACTGATCATGGCAGATTCTGTTTTAGGTGAAAAACAGAGACATAGTGATTTGGATAACTTTCAATTGTGAAGACAAATAGCACAGTGATAGCAGAGAAGGTGAAACAGTACATAATGCTTAACAATCTTTCTTCTAAATCCTGCTTGAATTTCTGGAAATTTCCTATCTTTGTAGTGTTCCAGCCATTTTTGAATGACCTTCAGCAGTATTTTGCTAGTATGTGTTATTAATGATACAGGATTAACCTTCTTGGGAATAGGAATAAATATAGACCTCTTCCAATCTGTTGGCCAGACAGCTGATCTCCGAAATTCCTGGCATAGACTGGTGAGTGCATCCAAGGTTACATCTGTTAATTGGAACAAGTCTATAGTATTGGAAAAAGTCAATGGGTATCCCATCAATTCCTGGGGCCTTATTTTTTGCCAATGACTTCAAGGAAGCTTCCATTTCCTCTTTCATTACCATTAGCTCTTGTTCATATGGTACTTCCTGAAGTTTTTCAGTGTCAAAAAATTCTTTCTGGCACAATGACTCTGTGTATTCCCTCCATCTTCTTTTGATGCTTTCTGGGTCATTCAATACATAGCACCAGGAACATCATTGCTGATGTCAGTTGAATCATGGCTGAAAGAAAGGAATATCAGAAGAATATCTATGTGTGCTTTATTGACTATACAAAGGCATTTGACTGTGTGGATCATGACAAGTTGTAGCTGACATTGAGAAAAATGGGAACCCCACAGCACTTGATTGTGCTCATGAGGAACCTATACATGGATCAGGGAGCAAACAGAACAGGGGAGCACTACGTGGTTTGGAATTGGGAAGGGAAGTCATCAGGATTGTATTCTGTCTCCATATCTGTTCAATCTATATGCTGAGGAAAATTACCTGAGAAGGTGGACTCTATGAAGAGAGAAGTGGCATCAGGATTGGAGGGATACTCATCGATAACCTGCCTTACGCAGATGATACAGCCTTACTTGCTGAAAGTGAGGAGGATTTGAAGCACTTGTTGCAGAAGATCAAGAAATGCAGACTTAAGTATGGATTGAGTCTCAATATCAAGAAAACAAAGATTCTTACCACTGGTTCAAAAGGAATTGTCATTGATGGAAAGGAAATTGAAACTATCAACAGCTTCATCTTGCTTTGATTCATAATTAACACCCTTGGTATGAGCATTCAGGAAATAAGGAGACACATTACTATGGGAAAATCTGCAGTTAGTAACCTTTCCAAATTATTGAGGAGTAGTGATGTCAGTTTGAGAACAAAGGTGTGTCTGATTCAGGCCATGGTCTTTCTGATTCCTACCTATGAATCTGATACCTGGACAATGAATAAGGATGACAGAAAAATAATTGATGCCTTTGAGATATGATGTTAAAGAAGAACACTGAACATTCCTTGGATAGCCAGGAGAATGAATAAATATGTTGAGAGAATGCAGCTGAGTACTCTTTGAGGCAAGAATGATGAGGTGTCGTCTAACATACTGTGGACATATTGCTAGGAGGTGCTATTCCTTGGAGAGGAATAAGATGTTGAGAAGGGTGGAGGGTCAGCAAAGGAGAGGAGGACCTTCAATAAGGTTAATAAATAGGGTGACTGCTACAATGGGCTCTTGTGTGTCAGGAAGTGTGAGGGTGGCACAGGACAGGATTGGTTTCAGATTTTTTGTTCATAGGATTCATAGAGTCTTCCTTGACTTGATGGCACACAAGAACAAAGCACTCTTTAAGTAGTTTGGAGACCATTAGATTGTAAACAGCTTTAATGTTTGTACCTTATTTTCATTTATTTATTTCTTTAATGCATATTTCTATTTACTTAATTATATTAAGTTCCTAGTGCCTAATTGAAGCTGTACTGAAAACTTTGGCATGCACACACACACACACACACACACACACACACAATCCCAACAAAAAAATAAACAAAAACCCCCACCCCAAACCAACAAAAAAACTAAGGCTCTGAGATATGATGGAATACAACTTGAGGTGTTTTAACAGATAGCTGAAGCCCTGGAGGTGCTCACTTATCTATACCAAAAAATTTGGAAGACAACTGCTAGACAAATAAACAGATATAAATCTATGTTTGTGCCCGTCATATTTATAAGGTAACCAAATAGAAAAGAGGTAACACTCAAGCAATATCATTCCTATCACAGTTAAATAAAACTTTGCTCAAAGACAATTCAAAATAGTTAAAAAGTTGCATCTATAGGAAACACCTGGCCTCAGAAGAGGAGAGTTGAAGAAGGGATATTATTGTTGGCATCAAATAGATTGAGTCTGAATGAAGAGAATACCTAAAATATGTTTACTTGTGTTTTATTGACTATGCAAACACATTTGACTCTGTAGGTGATAAGAATTTTAGATAATGTCACGAAGAATAGGAATTTGAAAAAGTTTCATTGCAGTCAAGCAAAAACTGTACGTAGATTAAAAAGTAGCGTCTCCAAGAGATAAGGAGTATAATTCATTTCTTAAGATCAAGACATGTGCTTCAGGGTTGTATCTTTTTGTTACACCTATCAAATCTGAATACTGCACAAACAACCTAAGAAGCTGAACTATCTAAAGAAAAATGTGGATTAAGATTGGATCTTAAAATTGGATCAGATAAAGATACCAACAGTAACCACATCTATTCAGTATTCTATGGGAAGTGCTTGCTAGAGCAATACAAAAAGAGAAAGAAATTAAAAAACAGAAACAAATGGCATCAGATCAGCAAAGAGGTGGTTAAAATATTGTTTTATGCAGATGACATGATAGTGTACACAGAAAACCCCAAAGACTAAACAACAACAACAAAAAAGAGCGAGTAGACCAATTTAGTAGAGTGGCAGTATATAAGATCAATATCTGAAAATCAGTGGGATTTTTCTAAAGTAACAAAGAAAGTATTGACACCTGTGGCTTGAATTTGTTTTTCAGCTCCTTCAGCTTAAGAAACACTGAATGAGTTTGGCCCTTTTGATTTTCTGACTGCAGCTCTCTGCACATTTCATTACAGTATTTTGCTTTGTTGTCCTGGGCTGCCTTTTGAAATTTTCTGTTCAGCTCTTTGATTTCTTGGTTTCTTATTTTTTAGCTTTGGCTTCTCAGCACTCTAATGCAATACTCAGAGTCTCATACTTTGGACATAAGGTTAAATGGTCAAAAGAAGTATCAAAAGAAGATGGAAGGAGTCCACAGAGTCACTGTATCAGAAGAAATTGGCTGACACAGAAGAATTTCATGAAATAACATGTGAGCAAGAGCCTATGG
>NW_006399977.1:4103464-4106301 GCF_000299155.1 Elephantulus edwardii
CACAGGATAGAATGGTGTTTAGAAGTCTTGTACATAGGGTCGCTATGAGTTGCAAGCGACTTGATGGCACATAACAACAACAACAACAACAAAGAAAACTCTGAGAAGGAAACTGAAATAGCAATAACACTTACAATGTTGTTGTTGTTCATTGCCTTCAAGTACAACTCATAGCAACCCTATGAACAAAAGTTCTGAAGCCCCTCTACAACTATCGACATTTATCAAAGTAGATAGAGTTTACAGAGGCATTTTATTTAGTAAGTGGATGCCACTCCTGCTTCTAAACGTATCACAATATGCTATTCTTTTTATATGCTATTGAGTCGCCTGTGATATATTGTGACCCTATGCACAGCAACTCTGAATCCTTCCCTGTCCAGAGCCAGTCTCACTAACTCTGACACACCAACCCCCATACCCCAGCTACTGTGTCAATCCATCTCTCCCAGGGTCCCCCTCTCCTGCACTGTTCATCCACCCTTCCAAGCATGACCTCCTTCTCCAATGACTGATCTCTCCTAGCCACTTGCCCAAAGTAAGTGAGCTTCAAAGTCCTAGCCTTCAAGGAAAGATTTGGTTTCACCCTCTCCAAGACAGACTTATTTCTTTTCTTGGCAGTCCATGGTATATTCAAGACTCTTCTCCAGCATCACAACTTGAAGATAACTATTCTTCTTCTGTCATCTTTAGTCATTGTCCAACTCTCTGAAGCAAAACAAGTAATTGAGAGGACCATGGCCTGGATTAGCTGGACCTTTGTATCCAGACTGAAATCATTGCTCTTCAGCACTCTAGAGAGGTCCATGACAGCAGATTTTTCAATAGCCAACCACAAATTAAGATACTTGGAAATCAATTTAACTAGGGATACAAAAGACTTATACAAAGAAAACTACAGAACATTTCAGTAAGACATAATAAAAGACCTAAAGAAATTGAAAAATGTTTCCTATTCATTGATAGGAAGACTTGATATTGTGAAAAAGACAATCTTAGTAGAAGCAATCTGTATGTTCAGTGCAATCCAATCCAGACACAAAATTCATATTTTAAGGCGTTCGAAAGGGAAATTGTTGAGTTTATTAGGATAGTAAAGAAATCCCAAATAAACAAAGCACTTCTGAAAATAAAAATTGAAGTGGGAAAGCATATCACTCCCTGACCTCAAAACCTACTACACAGTGGTAGTAACCAAAACAGCCTGGTACTGATACAATGACAGGCACCTAGATCAATGGTACAGAATTGAGGTCCCAGAAATGGATACATATGTGAAACCAGTATTAAATATTTGTAATAAACCAAATACTATCCAGATATGGGGGAGACGAGGTACAAAGCTAGAGTTCACCCTGAGGCACTAAGGCAATCCTAAGGGTTTACCAGATTCTTTTGCATTTGTTAACCCCTCCCTCCTGAGTCAAGAGAAATTTTTTAATAGAAAGAGCTTGGCTTCATTTGCATTGAATTCTCTGTGTGATTTATTTCCTGATAATTTTCAATAAAGCTACAGGGAAGCTGGAAGGGGGATTTTTCATGCTCTCTGCTCTATCTCATTTCTGGCTGTCTGTCTCATTATTAATAATTATAAAAATACTTTCATCTCAGTCTGCAACAGACACAGCTATCTATGTCCAACGGATATTCTGCAAGGAAATAAAACTTATCAAATGGGAAAATTATAACTTCTTTCAGCAAATGGTGCTGGCAAAACTGGACTGCTAACTACAGAAAGCTGAAACAGGATCCACATCTCATACCATACAAACACATCAATTCAAGGTGGATCAAAGACCTGGGAAGAAAGTCCAAAACCATAAAGCTCATCAGAGACAAGCTGGGATCCAGCTTACTCAGCCTAGTCTGTGATATAAAGAGACTGCCACATACAGCCAGAAATGTACAATTTGAAGAGTATAAAAGTGATAAATGGGACCTACTAAAGATTAAATCCCTGTGCTCATAAAAACTTTTTCCAACAGAGTGAAAAGAAAACTTGCTAACTGAGCAAATAACATTTGGAAATATCATTTCAGACAAGGATCCCATATGACAAATTTACAGAATCCTACAGGGCATTCACAAGAAAAAGACTGATTATACAATTGCAAAATGGGCAAAAGACATGGAAAGACCTTTCGTAGAGGAAGATATTCAGATGGCCAACAGACACATGAAGAAACACTCAAAATCACTGGCTATCAGAGATGAAAATCAAAACCAAAATGACACACCATCTCACGCCAGTCACAGCGGCAAAGTTTAACAGTATAGTAAGTGATAAAAGTTGGAGAGAATATGGCAAGATAGGAATTCTTATACACCATTGGTGAGATTGTAAAATGGTATCATCCCTCTAGAAGGCAGTTTGGTCCTACCTCACAAAGCTGAATACAGAAATTCAATATGACTTAGCTATTCCACTGCTTGAAATATTTCCCAAGAAAATGAGAACTGAGGCACAAGTGGAGAACTTTTGCACCAATGTTAATAACAGTTTTCTTCATCATTGCAAGAACAAGGAAACAGCCCAAATGTCCAATCACAATTCAATGGATTGAGAAATTATGGTGCATTCACACAATGGAATACTATGCAGCATGCAGGAGCAATGATTTTGTAAATCACTGCCTAACTAGGGAGGGACTGGAGAGCATTATGCTAAGTGAACTAAGTCACACAAGGACAAATACTGTATAAGACCATTATTCTAGAATCAGTATGAGGCCCCAAGGGGGAGAGGGTACAGTCTGAGCAGAAGGGTGAGGAGAGGTGGTAGGCTTAATTATAGGGTCACACAATTTTCCAGATGGGGTAGGGGTGAAGAAAATACG
>NW_006399977.1:4108146-4111520 GCF_000299155.1 Elephantulus edwardii
AGCCAACATAGTACTGAACATAACAGAAAAGCATGAAAATGCAACCCAGAATATTAAGACCAAATTGGCAGCAGTGTCCAACACAGTGGTAGGACAAAAATTAGAACTGAAGAGATGGAACAGAGATTCAGTGAGCTGAAAGAAAAGAGCCACATGGGAAACATACTAGAAGAAAAATTCAGAAATAATACATAAAGAAAATGAAGAAAGCAATAGAATCATGAGGGATGACATCAAAGGGAACAACATATGTATGATTGGAATTCCAGAACATCATAGTAACAGGAAAATCACTGAGAAAATTGTGGAAGAAGTACTAGAAGGAAACTACCCAAGTATTTTGAAGAACAGGGAAATTCACAGTGTACACCAAATAGACTAAACATAGAAAAGAAAAATATCAAGAGATACCATAGTCAAATTCTTCAAATTAAAAGATAAAAGAATATTAAGGCAGCATGAAAAAAAAGAGTCAAATGGGAAATAATTAGATTAAGTTCTGATATTTCAGCAGAAACCATGTGAGCTAGAAGACAATGGGATGGCATATACAGAAAGTTGAAAAAAAACCAACCCCAATTGCCAGTTAAAGGTTCTACATCTGCAGAAAACTCAAGCAAGATCCACAACTCATTCCATACACAAAAAACAGCTCAAAGTGATAATGGACCTAGGACCTAGGACCTAGGACTAAAACCAAGGACTATAAACTTCCTCAAAGGAAAGCTCACAAAAACTGTAGATGTCTTAATACATAACATCAACAGCCTTCCAAGCATCCTGAAAAATCTACAACCATGAGAGGATAATAGATGAATGGGACCTTATAAGAATTAAATCCCTATGCACATCCAAAATCTTCTCCAACAGGGTAAAAAGGGAAGCCACATATGGGGAAAAGTGTTTGATAATGATATGTCAGATAAGGGACTTATATCTAGAATTTATAAAATACTCGTGCACCACAACAAGATAAAGGTAAACAAGCCAGTTGTAAAATGGGCGCAGGGTATGAGCAGACACTTCACCAAAGAAGACATTCAAATGTCTAACAAATTAGAAAGACGCAAATTAAAACAACTATGAGATAACATCTCAGCCCAGTAAGACTACCAAAATTTAACAAGAAAAGCAAACAACAAATGCTGGTGAGGTTGTGGTGAAACTGGAACCTTTATTCACTATTGGTGGGAGTGTAAAATGGTGCAGCCATTATGGAAGGCAGTATAGTGCTTTCTCAAAAAGTTGCAAATAGAAATACATTTGATCCAGCAATCTCACTAGTTGGAATATAACTGCCACCCAAGTAGATATATGCACACCCATGTTTATCACGGCTTTGTTCACAATAGCAAAGAGTTGGAAACAACCTAAGTGCCCATCAATGAACGAATGGATAGAGAAGCTGTGGTATATTCACAGAATGTAATACTGTGCTGCATTGAAAAACAAGGAGCTCATGAAGTAGTATTCAAAATGGATGACCCTGGAGGACATTATGTTGAGTGAAATATCTCAGTCACAAAAGGACAAATACTGCATAGTACCACTGTTGTTAAACAAGACTTGCATAGGGGTTCGGGGGGAGACTGAGAAAGATGAGATAAATTATGTATACTGCATTGAAACAGATGAAGGGGATAATTGTTTAAAAAATATATATGATTAGGTATTATTGTCATGATTTGAGCCCAGAATGAAGGCTGCATAGTGGAGCAGACTTAGGGAGAGAGATTATATAACAATGAAAGAATTTTTCCTTTACTTTTTAAAGAGAAGAATGAACTGAAGGGGAGGTGTGGGCAGGGAAAAAAGTACAACAATGAATGAATGGAAACCCAAAATCTCTGTAAAAGTTAAAAAAAATGAAGGAGAAATTAGATTCTTTGCAGAAAAGAAGGGACTTTAGGAACTTGTGAAAACAAGACTAAAACTACAAGAAATTTTAAGTGAAGTCCTTCACATGAAGATGTCAAAGAAAAGTGGACAGACCATAGTAATCAGAAACAACAGAAACAGGAGCACAGCTAAATGGCAACAGTAAAACCTGGCCTGACAATAATTACACTTAATAAGAATTGACTAAATGTACCAATTAAGAGAAAAAGAGTAGCAGGGGATAAAAAAACAAAGCCCATCATTTTGTTGCCTCCAGAAGACACACATAAAAAAAGACGAGAAAGACGAACTCAAAATTAAAGGCTAGGAAAAAATATACCAAACCAACGGCAACCTCAAAAAAGCAGGAGTGGCAATAATAATCTCTTATAAAATAGATTTCAGAATGAAATCAAAGATAATGAAGGCCATTACACACTGATTAAAGGCACAATAGATCAAGAAGACCTTTATGTACCAGATGATAGACCTGCAAAATATATAAAACAATAGTTAACAGAATTGAAGAAATTACAGCATCACAATAGTGGAAGGAGATTTCAACACACCATCATCACCAAAGGATAGGTCAACTCAAAAGAAACTCAACAAAGATGAAGAAGATATAAACTATACAATTAGCCAACTCAACCTTGTAAATGTATTTAGGGCACTGCACCCAACTAAAACTCAATTGACTTTCTTCTCAAGTGCACATGGTACATTTTTCAGAATCGATCAATCACCTATTAGGACATAAAGCAAGCCTTAACAAATGAAAAAACAAAACAAAACATTGAAATAATACAAAGTATCTTCTAAGATCACAATGCCATAAAACTAGAAATTAACTAAAGGAGGCTAAAGCTTCCCAAACTACCCATGTGGAAACTAAATAACTCTCTGCTAGAACATGATTGGGTTATAAAAGCAAGAAAGAATGAAATTAAAAAAATTCCTTATAACAATTGAAAGTACAGCATATTAAAACCTCTGGGATGCATCTAAGGCAGTCCTTATGGGCAGTCCGTAGCAATAGGGACACATATAAAAAAGGGGGGGGGATCAATGCTCTAAATCAACACCTTTTTCAAATAGAAAAATAACAACAATCTAATCCAATAACCTCTACAAAAAGAAATTATAGGAAAGAGAGCTAAATTCAATGAGTCAAAAAAACAGAAAAACAATTGAAACCATCAATAAGACAAGGAGCTGGTTTTCTGAAAGGGTCTATAAAACTGACAAACCACTTGCAAATTTAACAAAAGAAAAAAGAAAGAGAAGACATAGATGACTCAATTAAGAAGTGATAGAGGTGACATCACAACAGAACCAGATGAAATTAAATCTATTATATTGGAATACTACAAAAGCAATAATCTGATAGATTAAAAACACCTAGAGGAAATGGCAAAATTCCTTGAAACTTATATACTACCAAGATTGACAAAGGCATGTATAGAACACATGAGCCAAGCCATCATAAAAAAAGA
>NW_006399977.1:4111935-4124522 GCF_000299155.1 Elephantulus edwardii
AAAATTGGCACAGAAGGGAATTTCCTCAACATCATGAAAAGTAAATATGCAAAACCATGAGCTAATATAATTCTCAATAGAGAAAGGCTAAAAGAATTTTCCTTTCCAAGAGGAACCAGACAAGGATGCCTACTGTTGCCACTTCTATTCACTATTCTTATTGGAAGTACTTACTAAGGCAATACAACAAGAGAAGGAAATAAAAGGCATTCAGATCAGCAAAGAGATAGTTAAAATATTGCTATATGCAGATGCTATATTAGGGTGCACAGAAAACCCTCGGACTCAACAAATAAACTGTTAGAGGTAGTAAGCCAGTTTAGTAGAGTGGCAGGATATAAGATCAATATCCAAAATCAGTGGGATTCCTCTACAAATAACAAAGACAACTTAGAGAAGGAAACCAACAAAACAATAGCAGTTACAACAGCCAACCACAAATTGAGATACTCAGGAATGAACTTAACTAGATATATAAAAGACCTATCAAAGAAAACTTACAGAACCCTTTTTGCAATACAAAATAAAAGACCTAAATAAATGGAAAAATGTGTCCTGTTCATGGCTTGGAAGACTTAATATTGTGAAAATGACAATCCTACTAACAGCAATCTACATGTTCAACACAATCCCAATAGAGACACCAAATTTCTTTTTCAAGGAGATCAAAGGAAAATTGCTAAGTTTATTTGGAGAGGAAAAAGAACCCAAATAAGCAAAGCACTTCTGAAAAACAAAACTGAAGTGGGAGGCATAGCATTCTCTGACCTCAAAACCTACTACACAGTGATAGTAACCAAAACAGCATGGTACTGGTACAATGAAAGGCTCATAGACCAATGGAACAGAATTGAAAACCCACAAATGGATGCAGCTATTTATGATCAACTGATATATTACAAGAAAATAAAGCCTATCAAAGGGGGAAATGGCAATCTCTTAAAAAAATGGTGCTGGCAAAATTGGACTGTTAACCACAGAAAATGGAAACAGGATCCACATCTCACACCATACACAAAAATCACCTCAAAGTGGATCAGACACCTGGGACAAAAAATCCAAAATCATAGAGTTCACCAGAGACAAACTGGGTCAAGCTTAGACAATCTAGTCTTTGATATAAAGAGACTGTCAAATACAGCCAGATATGTACAATCTGGAGAGTTATAAAATAGATGAATAGGGTTTTCTAAAGACTAAATATCTGTGCACATCAAAATTTTTTTCCAACAGAGTGAAAACAAAACCTACTGGCTAAGGAAAAAAAAATTTCAGAAAAGGGTCTCATAGCAAATATTTACAGAATCCTACAGGGCAATTGTGATAGCACAATTATAAAATGGGCAAAATACATGGGAAGACCTTTCACAGAGGAATATGTTCAGATGGCCAACAGACACATGAAGAAATGCTCAAAATCACCTGCAATCAGAGAGATGAAAATCAAAACCACAATGAGATACCATCGCACTCCAATAGCAGTGGCAAAGTTTAACAGGATAGTAAGTAATAAATGTTGTAGAGGATGTGGTGAGACAGGAACTCATACATTGTTTGTGAGATTGTAATATGGTACAACCACTCTGGAAGAGTTTGGTCCTTCCTCAGAAATCTGAACACAGAAATTTCATATGACTCAGTTATACCACTGCTTGAAATAGACCCCGAGAAAATGAGAACTGAGGCACAAATGGAGACTTGTACACCAATATTAAAGCAGTTTTATTCGCCATTGCAAGAACATGGAAACAGCTCAAATGTCCAATTACAATAGAATGGATTGAGTAATTATGGTGCATTCACAAGATGGAATATTACGCAGCATGCAGGAGCAATGATTTTGTAAATCAGTACCTAACTAGAGAGGGACTGGAGAACATTATGCTGAGTGAACTCAGCCCATAAGGACAAATACTGTATAGGACCATTATTTTAGAAAAAGTATAAGGATCCGAAGACAAAGGGTAGGTAGCAAAGGTGTGATGATGGGTGGGGCTGTGGACTAATCATAGGATCACACAATTTGATGGGTGGAGGGAGGAGTGCAGGAAGAAAATGAGAAAGATCTGATGTGAAAAACAATGTATCGAGCTTTGTAAGTAATTCAATATATAATAAAACTTTTATTTCAATTAAAATAAAAAGTCTTATGGAAGGTCACTCTGAAACAGATTCTACATGGTAGCAGTGATACATTTTATCAAGCATAATGTCCTTCTTCCTTCTCCAAGGACTTGTCCACTCTGATAATAGGTTCAATCTACATGAAATGAAATCTATCATTGTTTCTAAATAGTCTGTCTAATATCTTTCAAGATATATTTGTTGATTTTTCTGATAGCTCTTTGTATATTCAGTGTTTTTTTACTAGCACTATGATTCAAAGACATTGATTTTTCTCTGGTCTTTGAATAAAATATTTTCTTTTTTCTTTGCTGGAGAAATTGATATTAGCCATATTTGACTGAATTCCTGACTTCATCATTTATTATTTAGCATGAGACCATGAATAAACTACTTAGTGTCTCTGAGTTTCTGTTTTCTCATTTGTCAAGTGGAATTAATAATCATAATGGACTTCACAGGATTATAAAAAGGATTAAAATATAGTTGTAACCGTGTATATGTTAGAGATATTAAGATATCAACATCGTTGTTGTTAGGTAATGTTACTCTTCAACTCATAATGAACATATGAACAATAGAAAAACCTCCACTTTCCCAGCAACAGTAGCAAAGTTCAACAGGGCAGCAAAAAACAAATACTAGTGAAGCTGCAGAGAGATTGGAAGGCTTATTCACTGCTGGTGGGAATGTAAATTGATACAACCATTTGCCTGGTAGTCTGGAACTTTCTCAGAAAGTTGGAAATAGAAATACCATTTGACCCACCAGTTCCACTGCTAGGGATATACCCTAAAGAAACCAGAGCCACAACCCAAACAGATATATATGTACATCCATGTTTATTGCTGCATTATTCACAATGGCAAAGAGATGGAAGCAATCCAAGTGCCCATCATTAAATGAATGGATAGAAAAAGTATAGTACATCCACACAATGGAATGTTATGCAGTATCTAAAACCAATGAAATAATAAAACATTACACAACATGGGGAAGCCTTGAGGACATTGTGCTAGGTGAAAAATCTCAGTCACAAAAGAACAAATACTGCATAACACAACTCTTCTAAAATAGGGCAGACATGAGGGAGTTGAACAGGGAATGAGGAAGCGGTGGATAGAGAATGAACACTGCAATGGAAACAGATAAGGGGAAGAAATTTGAAATGAATATATGATCATACATTATATGTATGAAAACAGTTTGGAACAAAGGGAATATTGTTGGGATAGTAAGGAAGGAGGAGAAAATGTGCGATAATGAATACATTTTAAAAATATTAAAAGAAAAGCTTCCACTTTGCTATATTTTTCAAATACTTTTAAAATAATAGATTGATAAGACTGGCAATATGCTTATAAAAATCAACCAATAACTTTTTAAGTGCTGACCAAAAGCAATAAATACACATTCTTTGGTTGTTAACCAAACATTTGTCTACAATTTTTTCTTTTAGAAAAATGTTAAATTAGTATATAAGCAAATATTTTTAAGTACCTATCATTTACTTTCATACATGACACAATAATGTGATTGTTGTCATTATATTCCCTCAAGTCACCTTAGATTCATAGCAAACCCTGTGATAACTTTGAACCCTGCCATATCCTGAGCCTGTCTCATCGTCTTCAATACACGTGCCACAAGTATCCTAATTACTGTGTCAATCCAGCTCATCCAGGATCTTCCTTTCTTGTGCCATCCATGATATCCTTCTGCAAGGATGGCCCCTTTTGGCCATGTGCCCAATGTATTTGAGATGGAGCCTCAAAATTCTTGCCTCCAAAAAGCTTGGTTTGACCCTCTTCAAGACAGACTTGTTTGTTCTCTTAGTGGTCCAATGTATTTTTATTGTTGTTGTTATGTACCATTAAGTTGACTGCTATAGTGACTCTATGTACAGAAGCTCTGAAGCCTGCCCTGTCCTGAGCCAGTCCCATTAATTCCAACACACCAACCTCCTTGTCCCAGTCACTGTATAAATCTATTTTATCTGGATCTTTCTCTCCTGCACCATCCCTCCACCCTTCCAAGCATGATGTCTTTCTCCAAGGACCAGTCTCTCCTGGCCACATGTCCAAAGTATATGAGACGGAGCTTCAAAATCCTAACCTCTAGGGAGAAACTTGGTTTCACCCTCTCCTAGATATACCTATTTGTTTTCTTGGCAATCCATGGTATGTTCAAGACTCTTCTACAGCATCACAATTCAAAAGCATCTATTCTTCTGTCATCCTTAGTCATTTCCCATCTCTCTGAAGCATAAGTAATTACAAAGACCATGGCCTGGATTAGGTGCACCTTAGTCTCTAGCCTGACACTGCTGCTTTTCAGAACCCTCGAGAGGTCCCAGACAGCAGATTTTCCCAATGCGATGTATCTTCTGTTTTCCTGAGTGCTTGTGTCAAGGGCATTGATTGTGGAGCCAAGCAAGCTGTAATTGTTAACGTCAATACCTTCTCCATGTATCATGGTGCAGCCAACTGATCCAGTGATGAGAATCTTTGTCCTCTTGACGTTAAGCTTCAATCCATATTGAAAGATTACAATCATTGCCCTTCTGCAGCAAGCACTTAGGTATTCTTCAGTTTCATCAAGCAACGTATAGATGTATTTATTTACTTGATAACTTACGGGAATCAGGAGGAATTTTTCCTCCTTATTTTAATTTTGAAAAAAATATTTAGCTATACTTAATACTTTTTGTTTAAAATTTAGAGTTTACAGACAAGAACTTCACAGCTTCTTCATCTTTTAAAATATTTGGCGGGAAATGATATTTATATGCTAAGGGAGGACAACTACATGAAGAGGTGTTTAAAACATGGGACTATTTAAATAATGTTACTGAATTTTAAGAAGTGTTAGCTACATTCTAATACCATGTAAGTTCTTTATAGTGTTTTCCAGGAGACTAGGGTTTTGAACTCTATGTACAGGAAACCATTACATTGGGGAAATACTGCTTTGTAGGTCTCTGCCCAAAATTTATGTGTGTTATGTGTAAGAAAACATTGAAATAAAGAGAAGGGTAAGACATATAACAAAGGGAACTTGTATTATGTTCCAAAGAGTTAAATTCTGAAGAGTATTAATAAGTATCCTTCAAGTTCATTGATATTTAATTGCTTTTGTCCACATTTCTGGGGTTGATGTCTTTGAATTTTAGAGATATTTCTCAGCTTGAGGTTCAAAAAAAATTAAACACAAAGTCATTTCAAACAACTGTTTTCTGAAATAACACAATTCTGGTTATGTGAGAAGGCACATAACCAATTCCTATATTATAAACACAGTACAGAGGTCATCAAATGGTAGTGGACTTGCAAGATTTGAACAGCAAGAAACACAAATGTAAGGAAAGGAGTTGTAGGACTTTGGTCACTTGAGTTTACATTTATTTTAATTACCTATAAAGCTGAGTAATAATTATTTTTTGGATAATAATTCTTATTTCACAAGAGGTTTATTGGTTTATTGTAATATAATATTTTATTTAGAAAAAAATGATACAAGAAATTCAACAATGAGACAAGGGGGACAGAAAGTAGAGTAGTGGAAACAGCACAGTCAGAATGCAATTAAGAAAATGTGGGGATGGTATGGAGTCTCTGAACAGTCATCAAAACTGTCAAATGGCAACTTAATTTGCTATGCAAATAGTCATCAAATGCATAATAAGATTTTCTTTAAAAAGAAAGGAAAGCATATGGGAAGTCCCAATCACAATTCTCCACTCAGTGGAGCCCTCATCTCCCAGGGTCTGCTTTAGTATCTCACTATCACTATGCTCAGTCACTGGCCAGGAGTAGCTCATGCAAACTATTCCACAGTAGGAACCCAGAGATATGTTTCGGAACACAGCTGCTGGGGTTCTTATACTCCCTACTGTCAAATATCTGAGAGACACTTTTTCATAAGTTTTTTAAAAAGGTTATTTGAGTTAATTACACAAAGTTTATAAAATAATTTGTAGTGTTGTTAACAGCTTCTCAGTAGATGTCTTTCCCCACTCCTCATTGAGTCTTTCACACACATTTGAGGTGACCTCCATGCTTTCACATCCTAGAACTGAGGGAAACTAGACATTGCAGAGCTACATTATGGACCCAAATTATTGTGCAAATGAGTGGGAAATTTGGATATGTATTTTAACAGTGTAGCAACTATAGATTTCCCTTAGAAACAGTGGAGGCTTTCTTCAATTGACCACTCAACAATTTGTATTTCAAACAAGGTTAAAAGATCTCAATCCACCCAAAGAAAACCCTAAACCCATTGCCATTGAGTCAGTTCTAATTGAAGGCAGGGGTTTCAATTGTTTTTCTGTTTTCTATTTCATTTCTTTCTTCTCTAATTTTTATCATTTCAATGTTTTAGAGGGTGTTGGCTTTACTTGCTGTTCTTTTTCAATTTGTTGGAGATGTTGGGCTAGAAAGTCAATGTCCATTTTTTCCCCCGCCTTTTGATGTGTTTGCTTATTGCTATAAATTGACCTCTGATTACTACTTTGGCTGTTTCCCAGAGGTTTTGGTAAGTTGTGTTTTCATTGTCATTTGTTTCAAGAGATTTTTAATTTCATTTTTTATTTCTTCTAGTATCTACTCATGCTCAAGCAAGATGTTCAGCTTCAAAATGTATGGTTTTTTTTCTCCAACTAGTTATTAATTGCTAATTTTGTAGCATTGTGGTTTGAAAAGATGCTTTGTATTATTTCTATGTTTTTTAATTTATTGATGCTTGCCTTGTGACCTAAAAATGTGATCTATTCTTGAGAGCATCCTATGCACATTGGAGAAGAAGGTATTGAGGTGGGGTACATTGTTGTTGTTGTTGTGTGCCATCGAGTCATTTGCGACTCATAGCGACCCTATGTACAAGAGCTCTAAACGCCATTCTATCCTGTGCCAACCTCACTGTCTCAAACACATTCATTCCCACCAGTCCACTCACAGAATCAATCCATCTCAGTGAGGGTCTTCCTCTCCTGTGCCGTCCCTCAGCTCTCCCAAACATGATGTCCCTCTCCAAGGACCAGTCTCTCCTTGTAACATGCCCAAAGTATGTGAGATGAAGCTTCACAATCCTTGTCTCCAAGGAGCATTCTGGCTTCACCCTCTCTAGGACAAACCTGTTTGTTCTCCTAGCAGTCCATGGTATATTCAACACTCTTCTCCAGCACCACAACTCAAAGGCATCAATTCTCTTTCTATCATCCCTATTCACTGTCCAACTCTCCAATACATAGCACATAATTGCAAAGACTATAGCCTGGGTCAGGCACACCTTAGTTTCCAGCCTGACATCGTTGCACTTCAGTACTCTTGTGAGGTCCCTCACAGCTGACTTTCCTAATGCAATTCATCTCCTGATTTCCTGTCTGCTGTTACCAAGAGTGTTGACTGGGGAGCCAAGTAAACGAAAACTGTTAACTATCTCAATCTCTTCACCATCCATACTGATGCTTCCAATTGGCCCAGATCAGTGATGACAATTCTATCTTCTATTTCATTGGTTCTGTGTTCCATCTCTTCAACTCTGTTCATGTTTCCCTTCATCATCTTGACAGCATCTGAAACATTAGACCTCATATTTTGGATCATGCTTTCTTGTTTTTCCATAGCCTTTAATACTTAGTTCATTTTATCTGCATTGTTTGGATTGCTTTTTTAAGTTACTCCTGATTTTTGCTTGCAGTGTCCTATTATTCTTTCAAGTTTGTCTTTCATCCATTGAATATATTCAATCATTGTTCTTTTAAATTTTGTGTCAGAAAGTTCCATCAAACTTTCTGGTTTCAGGAAACTCATTGAAACTACTTTGCTTTTGGGGGGAGTGACATCTTGCTTTGCACTTGTGTAGGGTGTATGGTAGCTTGCTTCTCTCATGACATTGCGGTGGTAGAGTTTTTCATGGCTGAAGTTATAATAGGTTCTTGATCTGAAGTCACTGCTCTAGAAGAGTGTGGGGCAGTTAACCTTCCTGTGTTCCTTTCTGAACTTCTAACACAAGCAAATGTTCAGTTCAGGGCCAATTCGTGCAGCCTCTTCTTGAAGCTAAGTCAGACCAAGGCATTGTGTATTAAGGGCAAATTAGTTGATTGGATGTGGTGGCACAAGTATGGGGCAGAATGAGCGTGGAGCAGGTATGGGTGCTGGGCAGGCACGGGTGCAGGGTGGGAATGCACGCACCTTACTCAGATTCCACCTGTCTGGGTGACCTCATGCAGGATTCTCACTCAAGTTCCAGCTGTCCCGTTCTTGCCTGGTGGCTCTCGCCTAGCAGGGCTCTGGGTCCAACACAGCGTAAGAAAACTCAGTCAAATTCCCACTGTCCTGCTTGCTCCTGGCTGGTGTGTCCCACAGCAGCTTGACTAGAGGCTCCTACCAGGACTCTGCTCCTACTATGGCTCTGGTGGTAGCTCCCATTATAGCTTGGCTGGCAGCTCCCTTGTCTCAGCTGGTAGCTCCCACTGCAGCTTGCTGCTCCGTGGCTCCCAAACTAATTGTTTAATGAAAGTTCTCACTCAAATTCCTACTTCCTGCTCCCTCCCTGTGCATCAAATCCCTGTGCATCACTCTGTTTGTTGCCCCCTCTCTGTTTTTGTTTTAAGTTTAAACAAATAATTTCTGACTCTTGTAAACATCATGTGAGAGAAGAAGTATGCTGCAGAGAATTTATAATGGCTTACTATGCTGAACTACATTGTTAGGCCTTTCTTTCAAGGGCATTTAGGTAGACTTGAACCACCAATTTTTAATTAACAGTTGAGTATGTAAAGTGCTTGAACCATGCAGGTACTCCTGTGAATGAATCTTACATTAAGGAAGAATAAATTAACTATTTAAATATTTTTATTTATTAGATACTGCATTATATATATATATATCCATATTCATATTTATATGACTATAATCTTGTAGTTAGATGCCATACAACTGCCTCTGACTCACAGTCAACAGTAGGAAAAGCTTTTTTGAAAGAAACAAAAATTTACCACCATGTTTTAACTATATTTATTATGAGAGTACTGCTGCTATGAATTTATAGTCAAATGTTTTCCTCATAATATCAACTCACATATAATCATGATGGCAAATATTTCTTAGACTTTTAATCTACATAAATATAAACATTTGTTTAATAAGAGCTCCAGAGCAGATGATACAGAAGAACATGGACTAGGGATGCAAGACAAAAAGTACTATCTTATCATTCACAAACAGTACTAAATCTGCATGACCAAAGTTCTAATTATGAAAGATGTCATCTGTGACATTAACTTAAGAGAATAGCACTTGACTGCACTAATAAAGTTGAGATGAGGACAAGTGCAAAGCCTTAAATTAGACACATGGTGTTATTAGTCATGGATGCTGAAGAAAATGGGAAAAATAGACATTGGTAGGAAAAATTATGCTATATGAATAGTGTAAAATATTCCTAGCTACAGAGTTGGAAATGTTTTGTCTTAACAACACAAATCTTATCTAGCTCTTGTGGTTCTGAGAAATTGGAAAATTAATTGATTTCACTGCACAACTGGTAGACTACAAGGAATGTACCAAATGAACGTTGATGTAAAACAGCTGTTTGTAATTTCCAACGCCAGCACCAAGGAGGCCAAATAAAATTAAGATGCTCTGGCATAAAACAAAGACATCATTGTAATCATCAGCATACTTTTAACACATTGTCCTAAAATTGTGTAATTGTCTGACCATCTCAATTAAGTTTTTCTTTGCCACTGAACTAGTTCTTTTAGGAAATTAAACATCCATTATTTACTCTGAAAGATGGAAAAAAGCTTTTTACTAATTATAGCCATGGATGGTTGTTGTTATTGTTGTTGTTGTTTTGTCCTGTCAAATTGACTGTGATTCATAGATACCCTATGAACATAACAGTAGCTATGTATGCTGCTCTATCCTGAGCCAATCACAGTCTCCAACACACTTTCCCTCATTACCTCAATAACTGTGTTAATCCATTTAATCCAGGGTCTTCTTCTCCTGTACTGACCCTTCACTCTTTCAAGATACTGTTGTCCTCCATGGACTGGTCCCTCTTGGTAACATGTCCAAAGTATGTGAGATGGAGTTTCAAAATCCTTGCCTCCAAGGAGCAATATGGCTTCACCATCTCAGGGACAGACCTGTTGTTCTCTCTCAATGCTTTGTTTTTTTACCCTAGAGTATCTCAACAACCACATCAGTGGTTTTATTTTTTTTCTTCTTTTTTTTAAATTTTATTGGGAAAAACATGTTGGGGATACAAGGAGGTGATGGTTGGGAGCAGAAGGGTGAGGATGGACAGGGATGAAAATTGTAGGGATGCAGTTGCAAGGCTGTACAATTTGGTTGGGGGGTGGGGAGCAGGTGAAGGAAATAGAAAGGATCCAGTGGGGACCAGATGATACAGGGCAATGGTAAGCATAGTCTAATGGTGATTAAACAGTCTTATTCACTTGTGGGTTTTTCATTTGGGAATTGGGTGCAGACTGTCTGGCTTCTTCATGTTGAACAGGGGCATTGATGTGAAGGGGGAAAGGGAGCACACTTTATCACCTTACTAGTGGTCTTGGGTTAAAGCTGCTAGCCTTTTTGTTCTGTTAGAGGATATTTTCCCAGCATTTACTCCCCACTGGACTGCAAAGTGTTTTCCCAGGTGGGTCCAGTGGGGATGGCTGACAGAACTCTGAGGCTGCATCCTCCTTTGCTTCCTTAGCTGGCTGTTGTATTTCCATTTTGTCTCTGGAACTGGATTCAGGGTCAGGTCTGGCATAAAACTCAGTGTTAAGGTTACCTATAGGTAAGGGAGCAAACCTAGAGAGAACAAACTTGTGAGTTACAAATAGAAGGGCTTTGGGGGTGTTACTTATGGATCTGGGAGAGAGGGCTGAGGAAAGTAGCCTAGATAAAATTCTCTGTACACCCTAGGCAGTTTTTTCTACCCAGGGGTTGGATGGCACAACCTGAGGGATGAGGAGCTCACCCCAAGGGCCGAAGACGGCTTGCCCAGAGCTGAGGGCCAAAGTCTCCAGAAAGGTGAAATAGCCCACCTTGAGGGCTGGACTGCATGTCCCGAGGTCCAGGCAACACACCCTAGGGGCTAGCTGGTACACTCCCCCACCAAAGTCGTCACCCCCAAGTCAGGATCCTGCACCTGACCAAAGACCATGTGGCCAGGGACAGTGTTCCCAGTTCCAGCACCACTACCTTTACTCCCCTACTCCCAATAAGTGGTCATACTGTAATTTGAAGTAGGTGTCACTGCCCTCCCCCTTTATAAATGGAGAAAGGAACCTGAGCGTGGTGAGCCGACACCACCCCCCCCCTCTAAACAGATCAGAGACATTCAACAGATCAAAAGGTGTGGTGCATTTAGGATATCTACCATCTTGGACATGCGGCCACTGTTAAGTGTCGTCAAGTCGTGGAAAGCTCACAGTGACTTTCACCAATCCATTGTATTGGTGATCTTCCTCTCTGGCCTGCCCAAGAAAACCTGAACCTGCTGCTGGGTCTCCCGCCATCTTGGCTCCAAGAGTTCTCACCAGAACAAGTCCACACTGCGGTGGTGTGGCAGCTCCACTGCTCCAGCCTGGGGGGTGGGGGGTGTGCCCACGCTCCATCCCAGGTGAGGGGATCCCTGGGATCCGGTGGTGGGAGCCTCATGGAGCTTAGCAGAGGTGCAGGCTTGGCAGGAGAGGGCTGGGAGCCTGGGGACTCAACCTCCCTGGGAATCCTTGATCTCCTGATGTTGAGCCTCAAGAAGACCAGTCATAGACTGTTTAACTGTTCAATTATCAATAAACAGAGGTCTGTAGAAGGCCATGGTAGCCCTCCTCCAAGTGGGCCACTGCTCCCACAGCCTGCCACACTGCCTCCGCCCCCGCCACCATCTTAGAGCCCCACATCAGCTATTTTCTAAATATCTCCTTTCTGAAAATATTAGTTCAGGTTTGTTTTTCTGTTTGTTTCATTTACATGATTTTGAGGCTCCGTCTCATATACCTTGGGCACAAATCAAGGAAGTATCAGTCCTTGGAGAAGGACACTATGATTGGAAGAGAAAAGAGTCAGTGCAAAAGAAGACCCTGGATTATATGGAGAAATGGGATTAGGTCTGTCAGACACAATGAGACTGCCTTGGGACAGGTCAGGTTTCAGAGTTAGAGGACAAAAGGCCGCTGTGAGTCTCAGGCTACTCTATGGCACTGACAACAACAACAAAGAGGTTTCTATAATATCCAAACAATAAGTAACTTAAAATGATGGGGCTCATTGATTATTGTTCAAAATCAATTGAATAGAAACTCTTTTCTAGGAAGAAAGACTCTAATAAATTACCAAGATCACTGGTTAGGGAAAAAAAATAATACTCAGTTGTGCCCACTTTGGTCAAACAAATTGAGTCACATTTTCTTGTTTTTTTAATTTTTTTATACTTATGTTTAA
>NW_006399977.1:4126417-4138433 GCF_000299155.1 Elephantulus edwardii
CTGAAATATGTCAATTGGTATACCATCTATTCCTAGAGACTTATTTCTTGCCATTTCCTTCAAAGCAGCCTGAACTTCTTCTTTCATCACCATAGGCTCTTGCTCATATGTTGTCTCATGAAATTCTTCTGTGTCTGCCAATTCCTTTAAATACAGTGACTCAGTATATTCTTTCCATCTTCTTTTAATACTTCCTGGATCATTTACCATTCTGCCGAAAGCATCCTTAATTATAGCAACTCGAGGTTTGAATTTGTTCTTCAGTTCCTTGAGCTTAAGGAATGCTTAGCCAGTTCAGCCCTTTTGATTTTCTGACTCCAACTCCTTGCACATTTCATTGTAATATTTTGCTTTGTCATCCCGTGCTGCCTTTTGAAATTTTCTATTCAACTCCTTAGTATCTTGAATTCTTCCTTGTGCTTTGGCTTCCCTGTGCTCCAGTACAATTTTCAGAGTCTCAGGTTCAGATTGGATTGTGTGGTTTTGTGTTGGCAGCACCACTCCTTGCCATTAGCCATCAGAGCTCTGCAATAGAATAGAACTGATATGTTTTTAGTGTCGATCATGTAGCAACTTGCTCCACCAAGGGGCTCTTAATACCATGTTTGGAGGTTATTTATTTTTATGAACTTTGTATATGTTCTCATTAGTTTAAAAATTCAGTGTCTTTATATAATTTTGTCTTCCTTATGGACACCTTAAATTGCCATAGGTCATAGTCACTACTTTGAATCTCTTACAGTCTAACTGGAGTTTAGCTATGATTTTTTACTGAAGTGATAACTGTCTCATTAACATCACAAGCCATCTCCCACAGTGTGCCACAATTCCCAAAAGCAATTAATTTATCCTAGACAGAATGATTCCTTCAGCCTTTTTCCACTTTCCAACTCTCCTTAGGAAATGATTAACTAACTGCTCTTTTAAAGAAAGGTCTTGCCTGCCTGCAGCTGCTTTTAAAGCTTTTACTGATCACTGCTCCCTATAAGTGAAGGTTCCAGCTCTAAAAGACTCTGATTCTTATGATTTAGGAAAACATTTTTAAAAGAATAAATAAATGTAGATTACAAGATTTCCCTTGCTTTAAAAATGGTGGATATGGGAGGGATAGGAGACAAAGACTTTCATCAGGAATTCTTTCAGATACTTTCCATATATCCCATTTATTATACATAATATTGGAATCACACTACGATCCAATATAAGAGAAGAAGAAATAGAAGCTCAGGTTCAAAACTTGGCAGAAAGCAGAGAGTACCAGAGAAATGTCTATCTGTGCTTCATTGACTATGCAAAGGCTTTGGACTGTGGATCACAACAAGCTGTGACTGATTCTGAGAAGATGGGAATCCCAGAACATTTGATTGTGCTAATCTGAAACCCATACTTAAACCAAGAGACAATTGTCAGAACAGAGCAAGGAAACACTGCATGGTTCAAAATCAGGAAGGGTGTGTGCCAGGAATGTATTATGTCTCCAAACCTTTTCAATCTGTTTGCAGAACAGATCAGGTTGGACGCTGGGCTGTACAAGGAGGAATGTGGCATCAGGATTGGTTGAAGATTCATCACCAACCTGCGTTATGCAGATGACACAACCTTGCTTGCTGAAACTGAGGAGGACCTGAAGGACTTGCTGCAGAAGGTCAAGGACTGCAGCCTCCAATATGGATTGAAGCTCAACATCAAGAAAACAAAGATTCTCATCACTGGGGCAATTGCCAGCATCAGTATGGATGGTGAAGAGATTGACATAGTAAACAGTTTTAGTTTGCTTGGCTCCACAGTCAACACTCTTGGTACCAGCAGCCAGGCAATCAAGAGACAAACTGCATTGGGAAAGTCTGCTCTCAGGGACTTCTCCAGAGTACTGAAGAGCAACAATATTAGGCTGGTGACTAATGTGCACCTGATCTTGGCTATAGTCTTTGCAATCACATGCTATGCATCGGAGAGCTAGACAATGACTAGGGATGATAGAAATAAATGTGTTTGAGCTTTGGTCCTGGAGAAGAGTGTTTAATATATCATGGACTGCTACAAAGGTTTGTCCTGGAGAGGGTGAAGCCAGGCTGCTCCTCAGAGTCAAGAATTCTGAAGCTTCTTCTGACATACTTTGGGAATGTTGTAAGGAAGGATCAGTCCTTGGAGAGGGACATCATGTTTGGGAGATTGGAGGGACAGTGCAGGAGAGTAAGATCCTCAATGAGATGAATTGATTCAGTGATTGGGGTAATAGGAGTAGGTTTGTCAGAGACAATGAGGTTGGCACAGGATAGAGCAGGGTTTAGGGCTCTTGTACATAGGGTCACTATGAGCACAAGTGACTCAATGGCTCATAACAAAAATAACAACAAAGGTTGTCTCTGAAAATTATGTTTTCAGGAGGTAATAGTGTGTTGATAGAATATTGAGTGAGAATGAGATGGCAGGAGTCTGCACAAGATGGGAAAGAGAGTGGAGGCAAATATATTGTATTCTATATACTCTAGGGAGAATTCTATAGTTCACCATTTGCATGGCTGGTGTCTGAAATACAAATATTATTTGAAGGTAAAGTTCTAGCAAACGAATACATTATTTGAAGGTAAAGCAAAACATCACTATGATAGAACACAGAGAACTTAGCACTTTTCAAAACTTTTGGAGCTCTTCAGACTCAGAATAAACATCCCAGGATAGATACTTAAGCTTGACCACAGAGATTCCTCAGGATGATACACTGGCGTTTCTGATTTAAAGAAGCTTTGATCTCCTTCCCACTTCAGTAAACCCCACGAAAGATTGAAGAAAAAGAAAGAATTTGGGTAAGATCCTATTAATTTTGTCATCAATTCTAATGAGTCATCCCTGTAAAAGCACGATTTAGTCTCTTTGCTTCTGATCATCATAAAAGATAGCAAGATTTGTGATAAAATATTTTTAAACTGGAGCAAGTGGTTACATTACTGTCCAAATACACAATGAATACTTTTAAAAAAAAAGAGCTGAAAGGGAAAAGTACTTTATTCTGAAAATAAAATACTCTCTGGTTCTATTTCTGAGGCGCTAATGCTCCTTGGAGTCAAGGATTCTGAAGCTTCGTCTGACATACTCTGGGCATGTTACAAGGAGGGACTGGTCCTTGGAGAGGGACATCATGTTTGGGAGAGTGGAGGGACAGTGCAGGAGAGGAAGACTCTCGATGAGATGGATTGATTCTGTGATTGGGGTGGTGGGGATGAATGTGTTGGAGATGGTGAGGTTGGCACAGGATAGAGCAAGGTTTAGGGCTCTTGTACGTAGGGTCGTTATGAGTCACAAGCTACTCAGCAGTACATAGCAACAATGGCTAAGTTTTAAGGAGCTGTGCTGCCAACTCTAAGGCACATAGTTCAAATCCACCAGCTACTCCATGAAAGAAAGATAGGTAATTGCCTCCTATGTAATTTACTGCCTCTGAAAACCAACTAACATTAACAAAAAATTCAGTGATTATATTAAGGATTGTACCCTCTGGTCATCAAGATGATGCCCACTTACAGGGCAAGACAGGGCAAGGTTCAGACTTGATGTTCATATGGTCACTGTGAGCTGTAGCCAAACTGATGGCACTTCATAACAAAAGCAGCAGCAGCAGAGTAGACATTTCCATTAGGGTTTCCAGAGTTGTATATCTTTATGTAAGTAAACTGTCTTATCTTTCTTCTGTACATTAGTTGGTTGATTCAAGTCACTGACCTTTTGGTTAGAAGACTAATTATTTTTATTTTTAATAATATTTTTATATTTTTACTTAGAAAGTTCATATACATTGTTTTCCACATTGGATCTTTCCCATCTCCTTTACCCACTCCTCCTTCTACCCATCAAATTGTGCAACCCTATGATTACTACTTCCTCCTGCACCTACGCATCCATCTTCACCCCTCTGCTTCAACTCTCTCCCTTCTTGGATCCTCATACACATTTTACTAGTTAACTTTCTATTTCTACAATAATGGTATCAGCTCCTAATAAGAATCATTAAATTAAAACCAAACCTACCATTTTCAGCTTCATTTCAATTCATTGTGTCCTACTGGACTTAAATCATTATGAGAAGAAAATGCCTAACTTTCTATCTCAGACTAGTTGGAAGATTCAAACTGCTGACCTTCTGCTTCGCAGGTCAACAAGTAACACACTAAACCACCAAGCTTTCTGTCTTCCTTCTTATTGTGGTTTTAAGAGATTTTTGTCCAAAATGCCTTTCCTAGCCATTGTCTGTATTTTGCCATGTGGATGGGTGAGAATATGAAAAAGTGTATGTTAGCCTATCCACAAGGGGATTGGCGAGTCTCGCTATTAAATTTAGCAGATCCAGCAGCAGAATTGGAGGATCTTTCCCATGATAAAAGAAGAGAATGTACCATGTCTTTCAGGGCCAAAGATTCCTGTGCCAGGCAGGCTGGGGCTTACAGGAGCAGTAGCCATAGAAGCCACTGCAGAGAACCAGAGACTTGCAATGAGATGGAAGGACCATTGTTGTTGTTAGGTGCCCTACAGTTACGTAAGACTTATAGTGATCCTATGACCAATAGATCTGAAACTTGTCCTAGCCTGTGCCATCCTCATCATCTCTTACATAGTTGGTAAATGTCATGCTGTTGTTGTTGTTATTGTTATGTGTCTTCAAGTTGACTACAACTAATAGTGACCCTGTGAGCAATGGCTCTGAACCTTGCCCTACCTTAACGCAACCCTACCATCTCAGATAAACTTGGCCCAATGGTCACAATCACTCTGTCAATCCATCTTATACAGTGTGTTCCTCTCCTGTGCCAAACCTTTACCCTTATAAGCCATGAGGTTCTCTAGGGGCAGGTCCCTGGTTAAATACTAAAAGTATGTGTGACTGAGTTTCAAAATTCTTACCTCCAAGGAGCAACTTGGTTTCACCCTTTCCAGTACAGACCTGTTTATTCTCTCGGAAGTCCTTGATAAGTTTAATACTCTTCTCCAGCACCACAACTGAGAGACTTTGATTTTTCTTATGTCATCTTTGGTCATTGTGCAGCTTTCAGATGCACAGCAAGCAATTGAGAAGAATATGTCTTGTATCAGGCACACCTTAGCCTCTATACTAACACTGCTGCTCTTTAGCACTCTGAAAAGGTCCTTGACAGCAGATTTTCCCAATACAACTCATCTTTGGATTTCTTTATTGCTGGTGCTGACGGTATTGATTGTGGATTTAAGCAAGGTGACATTGTAACAACCTCAATCTTTTCTCCATATATTGTGATGCTGCTTATTTGCGTGATGGAGAAGATCATTGTGTTCTTGAGGTTGAGATGCAACATCATGATTGAAGGCTGTAGTCTTTAACCTTCTGCAGAAAACACTTCAAGTCCTCCCCAGTTTTAGTGAGCAAGGTTGGGCCATCTGCATAACATAGGTTGTTGATGAGTCTTCCTCCCATCCTGAGGCCACATTCTCCTTCATAAAGTCCATCCTCCCAAAAGATGTGTTCACTAAATAGATCGAAAAAGTATGGCAAAAGGATACATCACTGACACACTCCTTTCATGATTTTGAGCTGTGCGTGTTACCTTGCTCTGCTTGGACAGCTTCCAGGGTCTAGGCATCAGTTCTGCCTAAGCACAATTAAGTGTTCTGGGAATCCCAGTCTTCTCAATATTAGTCACAATTTGTTATCCACTATGCATAGTTGTATGGCAATTCATAGTCAATAAATCACAAAACAGACATCTTTCTATACTCTCTGCTTTCAACCGACATCCAGCTGAACTTTCACTTTACTCTTTTCTTTATGTTTAGTGATTTTAATGAAAGTTTACAGCAAAGTTGAATTTTCATTCATTGTTGCACATTTTCCTTCTTCTCCTCTCCCCCAGTTCACTTATATTTTCCCTAATATTCATTCATTGTTGCACAATTTCCTACCTCCTTATCCACTTCACAATGTACTTATTTTCTGTACTGTTGTCATACATACTTAAAAATTTTGTTTTCGATTCCATTTTGCAAATCAAAACAACCATGAGATATCGTCTCACCCCAGGAAGGATAGCAGAATTTAACAGAACTGAAAACAACAAATGCTGATGAGGTTGTGGAGAAACTGGAACCGTTACTCACTGTTGGTGGGAGTGTGAAATGATCCAACCACTCTGGAAGGCAGTATGGCACTTTCTCAAAAAGCTGCAAATAGAAATACCATTTGACCCAGAAATTCCACTAGTGGGAATATACCCTAAAGGAACAATAACTACCACCCAAGCAGTTATATGCACACCCATGTTTCTTGCTGTTTTGTTCACAATAACAAAGAATTGCAAACAACTCAAGTGCCCATAAACAAACGAATGGATAGAGAAGCTGTGGTATATTCACACAATTCACACTATGCTGCATTGAAAAACAAGGAACTCATGAATTATTATACAAAATTAATGACCCTGGAGGACACTATTCTGAGTGAAATATCTCAGTTACAAAAAGGACAAATAGTCCATAATGCCACTGTTGCAGCATTCACGGAAACTAAGAGGGGATAAATAATGTATACTGCATTGAAAGAGATGAGGGAGAGAACTGTTTAGGAGGAACGTATGATTAGGTATTATTGTCATGACAAGAGTCCAGAATGAAAGCTGAATAGTCAAGTGGACTGATGGCTGGAAAGATTGTATGACAATGAATTTATTTTTAATTTTTTTTTTACTTTTCAAAGAGAAAAAGAAACTGGGGGGTGGGGAGTGGCGGGCAGGGAGGAAAGTGTGCAACAATTAATGAATGGAAATCCAAAGTCTCAATTAATTAAAAGCTTTCCATTAATTAAAAACAAACAAAATCAAGGTAGAACACTAAACTTTAAATATTAATTATTTTAAGTACTGGTTAATTTGACATAATAGAGATAATTTTAACCTGTGATAAATTCATGGATGTCTAGATATATTTATGATCTATGAGCTTCACAATAGAGAATAATTAAGTGTGAGAATGAGAAAAATTAACATAAATTAAGACATGTGGAAAGACAATGAAATTATAATAGGAAGTAATTTTTCAATGTTGAAGAAATACCTGCAAAGACATATACTAAAACAACTAGGTTAGTTTCCTAAGTACAACTTGTTGGGGAAATGCTGATATTGGAACTAGATATTTAAGAATGAGCAAACTATAACAAAAGACCCAAGATTCATGGAGAGTAATATTTATCAAGTATTGCTAATGATACTTGTGGAATTATCTGTAATCTCTCAGTTTATAGAAAAAATATACTATTTTACATCATTCTTCTGTAATAATAATATGTTGTTGTTACGTACCACCAAATTAACTAGCACTAATAGTAACCCCCTGAAAACATATCTGAATCTTGCCCTATCCTGCACCATCCTCATCCTCTGTTAGGCTTTCAAGCCCACTGTGTAGTCACTGTGTCAATCCATTCTCCTTAGTGTCTTCTCTTTTACTGATTTTCTACACTAGGGATATCATTGCCAGTGTCTGATTTGCTGAAAACATACAGTGCCAGAAGGATGTCTATTTGTTTTTTATTGACTAGTCGAAGGCATTTGACTGTGTGGATCATAACAAACTGTGGTTAACTGTGTGAAAAATGGAATTCCAAAACACTTTATTGTGCTCATGTGAAACCTATACTTAGAGCAGGAAGCTATCCTACAAACAGAGCAAGGAAGCACTACATGGTTCAAAATCAAGAAAGGAGTGTGTCAGAGATATGTTCTTTTTCCATTCCTTTTCAATCTATTTGACAAACAGATCATTCAAGAGGCTGGACTTTATGAAGAAAAATGTGGCATCAGGATCAGAGAAAGGCTTAACAACTGGGATATGCAGATAACATAACTGCTCACAGAAACTGAGGAGGACTTGAAGCATTTGCTGCAAAAGGTCAACATCAAGAAAACAAAGATTCTCACCATGGAGCCAATTGGTAGCATCATGAGAGATGGAGAAGACTGAGATCTTAACAATTTAATCTTTCTCAGATCCCCAATGAAAACTCTTGGCACCAGCAGCCAGGAAGTCAAAAGATGAATTGCTTTAGGAAAGTCTGCTGTCAGGGACCTCTCCAGAGTGCTACCTACAGAGCAATGATGTCAGTCTAGAGGTTCAAGTGTGCCATATCCAGGCCATGGAATTCTCAATTGCTTCCTGCATCTGACAGCTGGGCAGTGACTACAGATGAAAGAATAAGAATCAATGCCTTTGAGTTGTGGGTCAGGAGAATTGTATGACACATATCATAGATTATCAAGAGAACAAATATATCTATCTTAAAGAGGGAGAAACCAGATTGCTCCTTGGAGGCAAGGATTTTGCATCTCTGATTCACATTCTTTGGGCAGAATGGACCGATCCAGGAGAAGGTCATCACCCTTGTAAGAGTAAAGAGTCAGTATAGAAGCAGAAGACCCTGGATGAGATGGCTTGACACAGTGACTGTGGTGTGTCAGACATAATGAGATTGGCTCAGAACAGGGTAGGTTTTAGAGCTATTGTTCATAGAGTCATTATTAGTCAGAGTCAACTCGAAGGCACATGTAGTTGTTAAGTGCTGTCGATTTGAGTACAACTCATATACAGTCTTTCATTTATATTGTGTCTTATAAACTCTTTCCCATATGTTGTGTTTTATAAAATTAATTACCATCAATCTATGCCTACTATTACTCTGTCTTTTCAGGTCCCCAATGGATCTTTCCTAATTCCTTCACCCTCTCCATCTCCCACCAAACTTTGTGACTCCATGATTTCCCTTCCTCCGCACCCTCAGCCCTATCTGCAGACGCCCTTTCCCCTTTGGACTTTTATACATATCATACTAGTTGTTGTTGTTGTTATGTGCCGTTAAGTCGTTTGCGACTCGTGGCGACCCTATGCACAACAGCCCTAAATCCTGCTCTATCCTGCGCCAACTGCACTGCCTCTGACACGCCCATCCCGATTACCCCAGTCACCGAATCAATCCACCTCATAGAGGGTCTTCCCCTCCTGCGCCGTCCCTGCACCCTCCCAAGCATGATGTCTTCTATTTTTACATTAATGTCTTTATGAGACTAAGTTAGTTCACTTTACATAATATAGTATTTTTCTAAATCATTGCTCTTGAGTGCTGCGTAGTATTTCATCATGTGAATGTACCACAATTTCCCAGTTCATTCCTTTGTTGGTGGACATTTAAGTTGTTTCCATTTTCTTGTTTGTGTGAATAACACTGCTATGAATATTGATGTACAAATCTCTGTTTTAGTCTCAGTTCTATTTTCCTAGCCATGGAATAGATGGGTCATATAGAATTTCTATGTTTAGCTTTTTGAGGAAACGTCAAACGACTTTCCAAAGTAGTTGAACCATTTTACAATCCCGCCAAGAGTGTATGAGTTTCAATCTCTCCACATACTCTCCAACATTTACTATTTGCTATCCTATTGAACTTTGCCACTGCTGTTGGGGTGAGACAGCATCTCATTATGGTTTTGATTTGTCTCTTTCTTACTGCCAATGATTTTGAGCTTTTCTTCATATGCCCGTTGTTCATCCAAATGTCTTCCTCTCTGAAAAGTTTTTCCATATCTATTGCCCATTTTGTAATTGAATCATCAGCCTTTTTCTTGTGGAAGCCCTGTAGTATTCTGTAAACTTTCACTATTGAGATCCTGTCCATTTCCCTGGTCACAAACACCCTAACCTACTAAGGTGAAGGGGAGGGCACAATAAACTTTTTATCGTAGATTTTGTGGTTAAGTGTCAAGCTTTGATTTTTTTAATTCATTTAATGTGTGATAGGCAATTTGAAATGGACCATAGCATTTTTAGTACTGCCAGTGGGACTTCTTATTCTTGACCTTCAACATTGACTTTCAAAAACTTTTTAAAAATTTAATTGTTTCTTCATCTATCATAATGTTGTCTAATTTTTTTTATATCCTTTTGGGGGCTCATGTTATTCTACTACCCCACTCCTTTCTCTCCTTGGTAATACTATTTACCATCTCCTGGCCACTTCTTTCTTTTCACTGATGAATTCTTCACCTCTACTAGAAAATCCCAATCTGGATTAGTGCCATCTGTAACTTCAGGGCCATGGTGGAGACAAAACTAATACCTATCAAGTAGAACTGTAATAAAGTAATGATTTCCAAACTTAATCTTTTACTAAACTGTATCACATTATTTTTTACCAGAGAGAGAAATAAAGATTGCTAGTGAAAAAAACGTGAAGACACTGGTGAATTTGAAATTTCTGCCTTTGGTTTCATAGCAAAATTCCTTATAGACGATTCTACCCGAATTTCAGACTTTGAGAGAATAAAACAAAATCAATCTTTTAATTTTCATGGTGAAATGTCTGTCAAGTAAATGCTTGTCTACATTTCCTGCCTCTGATCTTACTCATTCTTCTTTCACTCTCACCGTATCACTGAAAATATTCTCTCCAAAATCATCAATAAACTTCCATTTTCCAAATTCTAATGGTCATGTTGTACTTCATCTTACTTACCTGCTGCATGTAAAAATTACAGATAGACTTTATTTTGTGACACTCGTTTTTCTCTACTTCTTTGACAATGCACTCTCAAGCTCCTTCAGAAGCATCTTCTCATATGCTTGCTTTTTTCTAGTGTTGTTATTTTTCCCAAGACTCTGTCTTTGATTCTCTTCTCAGTAGTCACAATCGTCTTACTTTCTTATGGTTTTGGCAACACTTACATATAGATACATTTCAAATCCAGATTCTCAGGCCAGGTTTCTGTCCTGATTATCGTCTTTTTTTCTGGACATCTTTTCATTCTTGTTCATGCTGTGTACTTTCAATTTGAACGGACTCATAGCTTACCATCCAACAGGTTTTCAGAAGCTGTTAATTACATAGAAGAGCTTGCCTATCTTTCTCCTGCAAAGCAGCTGGCGGATTTGAACCAAGTGCCTTTAACTTGGCAATGTAACTCCTTACCAGTAGGCTATTATCGCTCCCTTTGACACACAGGCATATAAAACTCAGTGTATTAAAAACTTGAATGATCATATTCTCTCATGAATCTATTCTTTTCCTCATTTTCTGGACTAGTTAATGACACCACCAATCACCTTACATAAGGGAATTATTTCACCTTTTATTTTCCATTCTCATTTTCCAGACCCTTCAGTCACAAAATCATACTAACTCTTTTTCTTGAATAGCTCTTTCTTTTCCCAGTGTCTGTCCTCCTCTACTGTTTTGAGTGACTATGTAGGAAAACACGAAGTAGGCAGCATTGAAACACGTGAGGTGGCAGGACACACCAGGTGGTTACAACTTAGACAAGGCACAGAAGCATGAAATGATGATTTCTTTCAGTCCATGTTGTCCTTCACAATAAATGTAAAATGACAAGGCTTAGCGTGCTTTGCCAAATGTTCATTCATCGATGGCTAGTCCCATAGATGCATCTATCTCAGAGACTTAGACCCTACATTTAAATCCTCCCACAATCACAAGACATGAAAAGCAAATGTTATGTTTTAATTTTCCATGTGTGAAGTAATGTGGCAATTGTGGTAAGAAAGAAAGATACTGTTTTAATGTTTGGAAAGAAGACTACTGAAATGTTTGGTTTTGAGAAAAGAAAAAGAAAATGTTTTGGGAGCAAACCAGTTTGATTGCTAGTGAATTGGCTTAACAGCTTTAAAAAGCAAGGAGTAGTAATTAATTTCCCTTTTAGTCAGGAAAACATTAATTAATAAGCTCAGTACATAGATAACTTTACTTTGCTTAGATCTACGGTCAACACTCTTGGCATCAGTAGCCAGGAAATAAAAAATCGTATTGTTTTGGAAAGTTGGCTGTTAGGGACCTCTCCGGAGTATTGAAGAGCAATGGTGTCACTGTAGAGACTAAGGTGCATCTGATACAGGCTACAGTCTTTGCAATCACTTGTTATGCATCAGAGAGTTGGACAATGACTAGCAAGGATAGAAGGAGAATTGATGCCTTTGAGCTGTGGTGCTGGAG
>NW_006399977.1:4138533-4139018 GCF_000299155.1 Elephantulus edwardii
ATTTTGGGTTTTCATTCATTCATTGTTCCACTATTTTCTCAACCCTCCTCCCCAGTTCATTCTTCTTTTTTCTTCCCCCCTTGCAAGTCTGTTTTAATTGTCCAATTGCCACAGTGCTTGTCAATACCAGTTCTGATTAAGCTCCCTTGTCAGTGTGTCCTTTGCCATTCCCTATCACTCCTCCCTGAGAGAGACTTCAGCCTGATTCATAAGGAAAAGGGGACAGGATATTCTGTTAGCTACTTCCTGCTGAAAAGGGACGCTGTAGGTTTCAGGGTGAAGATCATCTCACACTACTCTAAAGGGCCCCTTTGGCAGTAGGAAACACATAGACTGTTATGGAGATTGATTTTGGAATGTATATGCACTGTTATCAATTGTGCTTAGCCTTACATGTTCATATCCTTGAAGATGTATCATAGAAGTGCTGCAGCCTGTTGTTGTTGTTGTTATGTGCCGTCGAGTGGCTTGCGACTCATAGCGAC
>NW_006399977.1:4143986-4147404 GCF_000299155.1 Elephantulus edwardii
TCTTTGCAATCACTTGTTATGCATCAGAGAGTTGGACAATGACTAGCAAGGATAGAAGGAGAATTGATGCCTTTGAGCTGTGGTGCTGGAGAAGAGTATTCAATGTACCATGGACTGCCAAGAATACAAAAAGATTCAGCCTCGAGAGGGTTAAACCAGGCTGCTCCTTGGAGGCAAGGATTCTGGGGCTTTGTCTGGCATACTTTGGACATGTTGTAAGGAGGGACAGGTCCTTGGCGAGGGACATCATGCTTGCGAGGGTGGAGGGACAGTGCAGGAGGGGAAGACCTTCTCTCTATGAGGTGGATTGTTTCTTTGACTGGGGTAATCGGGATGGGTGTTTCAGAGGCAGTGCGATTGGCACAGGATTGAGCAGGGTTTAGGGTTTAGCTGTTGTACATAGGGTCGCTATGAGTCGCAAGCGACTCGACGGCACATAACAAAACAACAACATAGACAAAATATTAAATTCATTTAAATGTCCTTTTTTTCAAATTAGCATCTGTTACATAGAGGAGAAACCCATATCTGGGCTGGTGGTGAGAAAAGAGGTAAAATAATTCAGTAATTTGACGAAGAGTAAACGTTCTTGATGGTGCCTGGTGTCACAACAGTTAGTGCCAGGTTGCTCACCAAAATGTTGGCGGTTCAGACCCATCCAGCAGCTCTGCAGAAGAAAAGATTTGGCAATTTGTTTCTTTAAAGATTATAACTAAAAAATAAAAAAGATTATAACTCAGGGAACTATCTTTTCAAAAGGGGGTCACTATGAACTAAAATCCACTTCAATGACATACAACAACACAAAAAATTGTGACTTAAAATTAAAATTTTTAATGAAACAGACCATAAGAAATGATCTTGATAAATTCAATAATCATCAACATTTTTGCAAATGCACAGAAGTCATCTTTTATAATTAACTTCCTATTTTCTGACAGTGTATTGTAGAGAGGATAAAACCCTGAAGCAAACCTTTCTTAATTTTCCATGTAGTGTTATTTTGCTCTATTTTTACAACAGCCTCATGGCCTAGGTATAGATTTCACTGGAATTCCTGTTCTTCTCAATGTTATCCTTTATTTGTAATGATCCACACAGTCAAATACTTTTGCATAGTCAATGAAGCACAAATAGACATTCTTCTGTTATGCTCTGCTTTCAGGCAGGATCCATCTGAAATCAGTAGTGATACACTTGGTGCCACAGCCTCTTCTATACCAAGATTGAACTCACAGTTCCCTATGTACTGTTTTAGCCATTTTTAAATGATCTTCAGCAGTATTTTGCTTGCATGTGATATTAATGGCATTGTTATATAATTTCCACAGTCAATTGGATGACTTCTCTTTGGAATGAAAACAAATATGAATCTCTTTCAGTCAATCAGCCAAACAATTGTCCTCCAAATTTCCTGTCATTAACAGATGAGCATGTCTAGGACTACTTCTTTTAGTTGGAACATACCAATTGGCATTCCACTGATTCCTGGTGGGGTTTTTTCCCCCCGGTGCCATTAGTACAGATGAACTTCTTTCTTTACCATTGGCTCTTGATCATATGGTACTTCCTAAAATATTTCAGTGTCAGCCAATTCTTTTTGGTATAATGACTGTGAATTCCCTCCATCTTCTTTTAAAGCTTCCTGCATCATTCAATATTTTGTCAATAACATCTCTCAATATAGCAGTTCAAGACTTGAATTTTATTTTCAGTTCCTTTACTTTGAGAAATGCCAAGCGAGTTCTTTTTTTTTTTTTTTATTCTCCCATTCCAGCTCTCTACACATTCTGTTATAATACTTTGCTTTGTCTTCTCAAGCTGTCCTTTAAAATTACCTGGCTAGTTCATTTACTTCAGCATCTTTTACCATTATTTTGGGGGAAGTTTTTCTTGCATTGGGAAAGTTAGCAGTCAGGTTACTGAGGAGCAATGATATCAGAAGACTAAGATGTTTCTGGTTCAGGCCATGGTCTTTTTGATCTTTTGCTCTGTATCTGCGAACTGGACAATAGATAAGGATTAGAGAAAAATTTGATACCTTTGAGCTCTGGTGTTACAGAAAAGAACTGAATATCCCATGGACTGCAAAAAGAACAAACAAATATGTCTTGGAAAAAGTACACCCAGAGAGGTTCTTGAAGGCAAAGATGGCAAAGCTTCATCTCATATGCTTTGGGTATGTTGCTAGGAGAGGCTATTCTTTGGAGAGGGACATCATGCTTGGAAACAAGGAGAATCAGCAAAAGAGAGGCAGACCCTCAATCAAATGGAATGACACAGTGACTGCAATATTGGGCTCAAGTGTTTCAGAGATTATGAGGATGGCACAGGATAGGACAGGGTTCAGATCTGCTATTCATAGGGTCATTATGCACCATTTCAAATCAATAGCATCTAACAACAACAACCTCAGATGTTACATTTATACTGAAGGAACATTTCTAGGTAAGCATATGCTATTTCCTAAAAAGACTAAAATAAGACCATTCAAATACATAGAGCAAAACCAATGATCTAGTGTAGTGCTATGACACATGTAAACTCCACAGTTCCAGTATGAAATTAAGAAGATTTATTTACATGTTCATTTGAATATTTTAATTACTTTTGGGGGGGGTTCCAGTTATAAGGACAAGAGAAAGAATAGACTCACAGAAATTAACTTCTTAACTTTTTGTTTGCACAAGAAAATTGTTACTTTTGAAGAAGGATTGGTCGGCCAGTGGTTAAAGATTTTAGCAGTAACTTGAAGTAAAGCAGTTTAACCCATCAGCTCCTCTGTGGGCGTCTGCTTCCAGAAAGATTTACAGACTTGGAAGCCTCTGGGAGTCAGTGTATTCCTACCCTACACAGTTGTGAGTCAGAATCTACTCTAAGGCAATGAGTTTGATTTAGTGTTACTTTTTAAATTAAGCAAGTGACTAAAAATGCCACCTTAATGATCTACTAATGTATGGCTTATAATTTTTAGATTCTTATACGTTACTTGGAATTACATAAACATTATTATGGAATTAATTTCCTATAATGTAATCCACTATTAGCTGAATTGCCCCAGCAAATTGCTGCAAAACTAAAAAGAAAGGGAGCTGGAGCAGGTGGAGTTCTGATAACACACTATATAGGGAGTTGTGCCATGTGAGAACAGTTTAACAATGAATAACTAAAATACAATGGTGAGATTTAAAGCATTTATAATAGCCCTCTCTTTAAAAGGGTCTTCCAAATTTAGTTTCTTGTCTGAAGTTTTCAAGTGAAATTTGATTTCAACTTTCTTTTAAAGATTAACCTTTACCAGGTAACCAAAGTTGTAGCTCCCTTGCTGGTCTTCATGACCAGTTTTAGTTTATGCTTATAAGATGTTTAGTTTGTTGTTGTTGTTTAATGCCGTCGAGTCGTAGACGACTCATAGCGA
>NW_006399977.1:4147699-4152430 GCF_000299155.1 Elephantulus edwardii
TTTATTTGAACTATGATTAGTTTTTATCCCAGTATTTGTTAAGCAATATCTCATTTTGATTTAAAGCAGCATACTCCTAAAGGCAAAGGTTGAAGATGTTTAGTATATGCTTATAAGAGTATATGTTTAGTATATGCTTATAAGAGTCAGAATCTATAAAAAACCCATATTTTTTTCTTCTATTATGGAAAATTCCATTTCATTATCTCGTCTCAGATTAGTGCTATAATGCCATTTTAATGCTACACACATACTGGAGATGTACAAGGGAATTAGTGAAATAAGATGTCAAGCACTTTTTTAGCATTCAACCATTTTGCTATTTGGAAAGAATAAAAATTAGCAAAATCAACGACTAAGGGGCATTGAAAATAGTTTTGATGGATGTACTAGATTTTAATCCTAATCTGAAATGCAGTCAGTAATCATGAAGGCTACAGAGAAATACATAGTATAGGCCTATTCCAAGTCATCATTCATGGGATCTGGTTTAACCCAGTCAAAGGTATATAGACTTTCTGCCACAGTGTTTATATTTAGGCAAAGTGAATAATATTGTAAGAGATACAATATATTCAATATTTAATTTAATTTAATTAAATATTTCATAGCATAATATATTAAATTCCTATGAATTATTTCTGCCACAAAATATGAACTTAAATACTAATATTAATTAAGGAAGCATTCTTGTAACAGAGAAGCTTCTGAGATCCTTTCATTATTTAGCAGTTATAGGTCACATTTTGCAAAAAAACCCTGGTATTTCAGTTTGGTTCTACTTGAAGTAATGGTCCAATATTACCTCATCAATACATTTAGCTGTGCATGCAATATTACTTCATTAATGGTTCAGTCATGCATCAGTTTTGCATTAGTTACTTATTACAGAGGGTTTGTCATTGAAAATTATGGACCTTCACATAATTTACACAAAGTTGCCTTAACATTACAGAATTTTAAATTGCTACAGATATATTTCACAGAGTTCAAATGAACAGTGCTCAGGCCTTTTGTTCATACTCAACGGTACCTTACAAGAATAACAATGACAATGTAGAGAGAGCTACTTTGGCCTAGTGGACAGAAAGTTATGCTACCAAGTACAAGATGGGTTATTTTAATCTGCAGCACTCAGGCCTGGTTCAAATTGTTTTTCTGTCAAACATTCTTCTAGGTGGTATAGCACTGGTCTGTGCGTTGCTGTACAGAGGTAACTTGTGGTTGCTGTCATGCTAAACACTGTGACACTGATGTTCCAAATGTGATGATGGTTACCCATTGTGGACCGTGTTTGATGGAGTTTCCCAATTAAAACAAGCTTGGAAGCAGGAGTGGCATCCACTTCTGAAATGGCAATCTGGAAACTCTATGAACAGTGCTCCGGCCTGCCATTCATAGGGTCACTATGAGTCGTCTATGACTCGACAGCACCTAACAACAACAACAGATCTATTTCTATCTATCTCTAAACTCAGAAGCTGTGAGCAAGGCCTAGCTGACGTCAAATCAGAGATTAGGTTAAAATGCTTCCTCCCATTGCCAATGCTTGTTTGACCTAAGCCCAGAAGCCTCAAGAAAGGCCTGACATATTCAATCTGTTTGATGAGCAAGTTAATTGAGGAGCTGAATTCTAAAGAAGATTATGGAATCAGGATCAGAAGATGCATCAATAACCTATGTTATGCAGATGACACAATCTTGTTTGATGAAAGGGAAGAGCACTTGAAGTGCTTGCTTCAGATTTGCAAAAAATACAGCCTTCAATATGGATTGTTATCTCAACATCAAGTAAACAAAACTCTTAACCACTGGATGGACTGGTCCATCATGATAGACAGAGAAAAGATTGAAACAGTCAATGGCTCCATCTTACTTGGATCCACAATTAATACTCTTGGTGCCAGCAGTTAGGAGATTAGGAGATTCATTCACTAGGAAAGTCTGTAGTCAGGAAACTTTCCAAATTACTGAGTAGCTATGATGTCAGTTTGAGGACTAAGGTGTGCTTGATTAGGGCCATGAGCTTTCCAACCGCTTGCTATGCTGCTGAAAGCTGTACAATGAATAAGGATAATAGAAAAAGAATTGATGCCTTTGTGTTGTGGTATTGGAATAGTACTGACTATCCCACGGACTGCCAAAAGAACAAATAGAAATGTCCTAGAGAAGATGCAACCAGAGTGTTACTTGGAGACAATGATGATGAAACTTCAGCCCACATGCTCTCTGCATATTGGTAGGAGAGGCTATTCTTTGGAGAGGGACATCATGCTGGCTAAGGTAGAGAGGGTCAGAATAAGAGAGGAAAACCCTCAACCAGGTGGATTGATGCAGTGACAGCAGCAATGGGCTTGAGTGTGTCAGAGATTGTGAGGATGGCACAGGACAGGACAAGGTTTAGATCTGTTGTTCACAGGGTCACTCTTAGTAATACTTGACTCAGTGGCACTTAATAACAACAACACAAATATATTTGCAACAAAAGTCTTTTCTTTTCCTTGATGACTACCCCACCCCCAAGAGTGAAGAAACTTCAGGGACAGGATTTCTTTCCCAGTAGCAGCTAAAGTCTTGCCAAGAGTCTGATTCAGGAGTGGCTGCTGGGAGGACGAGTCATCACCCCCACTCAGAAAAAGATGATGATGGTGCCTGAAAGTCTTTCACATTGGCCCCCAGCCCAGGAGGTGGGATCATAATGAAAGTGGAAGGAGTATGATGGAAGAGAATGAAGCAAACTGGCATGCAGCCATGGCTGTCTCCTTCTAAAGGTTGAGCTTTGCTCATATGTCACCAAAGGAGATGTAAAGACAAGATTTGTAAATAATTGCAGAGATTATAAGAGGCTGAGAAAGAAAACATCTTTGAGAGTTTCAAGGAAGTGGAGTAATTTATTCTGCACAAGGGAAAGTTAAGTATATACGTGTTGGAGGTTACTCATGACTCAGAGTTGCTGTGGTTGTTAGGCGCTGTCAAATGGGCTCTGATTCATAGAGAACACAGAACAAAACCCTGTCTGATTTCACCATCCTCACAGTCTCTACCATGCCTGTTGTTGCATTTGTCAGCCCAACACAATGAAGGTCTTCCTCCTTTTCACTGACCCTCTAATTTTCCAAGCATGGTATCTTTCTCCAGGGACTGACCCCTTCTGATATGTCCAAAATATGTGAATCAGAGTCTCACCATCCTTGCTTCCAAGAAGCACTTTCTCTACACTTCTTTCCAGACAGCTTTGTTTGAGTTTCCTCTAAGTTCATAATCAGTGATCTTTTCTGGCACCAAAATGAAAAAGGAAGAAAGAATTCAAGAACGTCTCTGGTGTAGAGTCTGTTCCAACTCATGATGACACTTCATTGGGTTTCTCAGGTTGTAAATTGGAATGAGAGGAGACTGTCCATCTTTGTCCTGCAGATGCACCATTAGATTTGTACGATCGGACCTCTCAGCATTTAGTTTAGCAACGCAACTCACTACAGACCTCCAGAGATCCTTGTATCCTAGTGATTAAACCAAATCTTTAAAAAGTTAAGCTATTCACCCAAATCACATAGCTGGTACAACTAGAATTAGGGTTCTCTTTCTCTAGGTTAGCTTAGCAACCACAGTATTTCTCTGCATGGCAATGACTATTCTACAAAGCAGCCTACTAACGATGGATTAAGTTACAATCACAGAGTTAAAGCTTTAGAAGGGTCCAGTGTGGTCTGTACAAGTGTTTGCTGCCTCTAGCTGCCTTGGGTCAATTAATGGCACAAGTTGTGCTTGTGTTCATCTTTCGTGCCCAAAACAAAGCCACCCTTTTTTGTCAAGCTACACAGAAAGTCTCTACACTCCATCTTTTCATGACTCAAAAATGGTTTCTACACACAAGCACACACACATACAAACAGACCTTTCTCAGAGTTGGTGGGTTCTATTGTTTGTTTGTTTGTTTGTTTTTATTGGAATAATATATTTCAAGTAAACATATCAATCCCTTTCTAAACGAGAAACAGAAATCATATTTAGTATCTCCAGGAGAGTTAGAAAACAAAAGTTACTACTACAGAGATAATTCAATGAAAAGCCTTTATAATAAGACAATAATATCTCCCTCCCTCACCTTGACTAAGTCTATTCTCGTCAAGGAGTATATTATGTCCTTTCTATTATATGTCCTTCATCTTTCTCAGTATTGATAGAACCCAGTAAAGTAGAATTACCTGGGGCCTGTCTGAACTGCTAACCAGTACAGTCCTTTGCAGGAAAATTGAGAAAGAAGGCTGTTATTAATTGAATTGTATCCTCACAAAATAAATTTGAAATTATAACCCTATTCCTGCTAATATTACCCTGTTTGGAAACCAGAGTTACCTTTTCATGTATTCATAAAATCACTAGTGCAAGATGGGTCCTAAACTTGATTACTTATGAGTTAGAAAAGAATAGAAGAGGCACATACACATAGAGGGGAAGGAAACAGATCAAGGTCAGAGATGCTTCTACATACCTAGAAATATCGAGGAAGGCTGATAGTTAATAGAAGCTGAAATAGATAAATAAATGCCTTCCTTTATCTGTGCTCTGAATTTGAATTTTTGTTCTGAACTATGAGGAAACCCAGTTCTGTTCTTTCAGGTCATTCAGTTGTGGCATTTGTGTTAGGGCAGCACTAAATAACTGAAACATTTTCTTAGAAAACTTGAAAGAATTTATTCAAGATCACACAAAGCCTTAACGCTCCTTCTA
>NW_006399977.1:4152630-4190801 GCF_000299155.1 Elephantulus edwardii
TTATATTTAAATTTTTTTACAGCATATTCTTTCCATTTACTCTTTTCCCCCATTCATTCATTGTTGCACATTTTTATCCATGCCCACCCCACCCCCCGGTTTGTTTTTCTCTTTGAAAAGGGGGGGGATCTTTCATTGTTATACAACAGTCCATTCAAATCCACAGTCCACTTTACTACTCATTTCTTATTTTGTAATCTTGTCGTGAAAATAATACCTAATCCTATATTCCTTTGAAACAGTTCTCTCCCTTATCTGTTTCAAGGCAGTATACTCTATTTATCCCCTCTTATATTTTTTAATCTCAAAATATTTTTACTACATCCTAAGAGATTAATAGAAAAGTACTTTTTTACAAACCACCATCTTTGCAAGGGTAATACTTTTCCTTGAAACTCATAAACATCTTTTTTGCAGGTCATAATCACTCTTTTGCTCCCTCATCCTGAAATGTCCTCAGAAGGAATGCTTTTCTGACTATATTCGTCTAGTTTTTGACAATGGACTTGATAATACATCCCAGTACGCTCATATAACACATAATCACTATATTATTACAAATCCTGATTGGGCTTCATGATTGCCACAGCTTCTCTGAGTCTTGATTTTTTCTTTTTGTAAAAAAAAAAAGAGTAATAATATTTACCTTTTGAGTCATATGTGAAGATTAAATGTAAAATGCAGAGAAAACGTATAGTGCCAGATATTTAAATTAGTCTTTCTAATTCTAGTATAATACACATGTTCTTTATTTTGCTTACATTGTTTAGTTTTCCCTAAATAGCATTTTTTAAATATATTGCAAATCATACACACTTTATTGGGATTGGGAACCCTCAAGGTCTGAATCCCATTTATAATTTTACATAAAATCAATCCAAAATGTAAGTCATTAAATGCTGTTCAAATCTTAACAATCAAGCAAACATGAATACATAAAGAATTAGGCCTAACATCTAATTCTTCATAGCCAGTATTCAAATAAGCATAAGCTCATCACTGTCGACTGTTAAAAAATCATGTAGGGGATTCTGTAGATAGTGGAAAGATGTCACACAGCAAAGAGGTCTGTTAATAGCATTTTTTTAAATAATACATATTTAATTTCCTCCCATTGTTGGGGTATCTTGCCTGACTTTCTTTGAGTCAGTCATTTATTTAGTGAAAAAGAATTTCTGCTGGCCTATTCTGTACCTAGCATTGCCAGAGGGAATGGGCATAAAATAGTAAAGCAGACACAGCTCTGTGCTCAAGGATCTTCTTTTGGGTGACTGCTCATTGCTGTGGCTCGGGGATCACTCTGCTTTAACATCATCCTGCTTTCTACAAGAGAGATTTGATGTGTATTTAAAATGTATAATTTATTACCAAAAAAAAAGTATTTTGAACATGGCATTAGTTGGAGAATTGGTTAAGGCTTCTTTAACACAGCCAAAATAAGATATGCTTGAAACAAAGCAGAAACATGTTTCTCTCATTTGTGCCATTTCTCTCTCATTCAAAGCTGTTACATGGTTTGGGCTCTTGCTTCTCTCTAAATTTCCTACCTAAACTTTTGAATTGCAGTTGTCAGTTTGATCTACTACAGATAGAGCTTAAAAATGCTCAAGGCAGACATTCTTTACTAGTTAAGCTAAACCATTGTTTGGTTATAAGAAGACTTCAGGGGATGTTGTTGGTTTACAGTTTCAAGACTGTCTCAAGGCAACAGTTTTGAGGGTATGTGCAACCCGCATGGTTCCAGAAAGTCTGAATTCAGTGGTAATTTGAAATTCTCCTGGAATTTTCTATATTTTGATCAGGGTTCTTTGACAGAATCTTTCATTAAAATGTTCAGTAAGGGTAGCAAGGATCCATCCAATTTTTCTGTTTTCCTGTCAAAGGAAGTTGTTCATAAAGGCAACCAACCACACATACCATTTTTTACTTCCCATTCTTAACATCCCTTCTTCCTCTGGATGTAGAGGTGCAATCCATATTGAAGACTAAAGTCCTTGACCTTCTGCATCAAATGCTTCAAGTCCTCCTAGCTTTCAGCAAGCAACGTTATGTCATCTACATAATGCAGGTTGTTGATGAGTCTTTCACCATTCCTGATGCCACATTCTTATTTATAGACTAGCCTCCCAATTGATTTTATCTGCATAAAGATTGAAAAAGTCAGGAGTAAGAACATATCCTTGATGAACTCCTTTTTTTTATTTTGAACCATTCGGTGTTTCCTTGCTCTGTTTATGACTGATTCCTTGTCTAAGTATAGGTTTCACATGAGCACAATCAAGTGTTCTGCCATTCCCATTCTTCTCAATGTTAGTCACAATTTGTTATGATCCTCAGAATCAAATGTAGGAAAATTGGACATTGTTAAAAAAGAAGTGGAATGCATAAATATTGACATACTAGGCAATAGTGAATTGAGATGGATTGGCATGGGTCCATGTGGAATAATGTATCATATGATCTGCTATGCCAGGAATGAAAAATTGAGGAAAAATGGGATTATATTCATAGTAAAAAAAGACCATTTCTAGTGGCAAGAAACTGCAATGCAATTCTGAAGGAACATGGTTTGAGGCCACCAACTACTCGGTCAGCTATGTGTTCGTTCTGACTCTATGGTACACAATAGATACACTCTATGGTACAACAACAGATACATTCTCAAAAACAGTGTTGTAGGTGACAGGATAATATCAACACACAGGCAAGGAAAACTTAATACTACCGTCATCATTCAAATATATGCACCAATAACTAGAGCCAGAGAAGATTAAATAGAAGATTTCTCCCAATTTTTACAGTGAGAAGTTGACTGAAAATGCCACCAAGATTCATTAATAATCATTTGTGAGTGCAAGGCGAAAGTTGGTAACAAGGAATCTACTCTTCTTCTGTCATCCTTAGTCATTGTCCAGCTCTCTGATACAACGAAAATAATTGCGAGAAGGATGGCCTGGGTCAGGCACACCTTAGTCTCTAGTCTGACATCATTACTCTTCAGCACTCTAAAGAGGTCCTTGACTGCAAATTTTCCTAATGTAGTTCTTTGTTTTTTTTAATTTCCTGTCTCCTGGTGCTAGGAATATTGGAATCAAGCAAGCTGAAATTGTTAACACTCTCAATCTCCATCTATCAATTGCTGTCAATTGGCCCAGTGGTGAAAATCTTTGTTTTCTTGATGAGCTTCAATCCATATTGAAAAATGCAGTGTTTGATTTTCTGCAGCAAATGCTTCAGGGCTTCCTCAGTTTTGGCAAGCAAGATTGTGTCATCAGCATAATGCAGGTTGTTTCTCAGTCTTCATCCAATCCTGAAGCCATGTTGTTGTTATTGTTGTTATGTGCCATTAAGTCACTTGTACTCATAGTGACATGATGTATAGCACCTCTGAAGCCTTCCCTGTCCTAAGCCAGTCTCATTGGCTCTTATACACCTACTCCCATTGCACCAGTTACTGTATCAATCCACCTTATCCAGGGTCTTCCTCTCTTGCTCTTTCCATCCACCCTTCTTAGCATGATGACCTTCTCTAAGAATAGGTCCCTCCTGGGCATATGCCTAAAGTACGTGAGATGGAGCTTTAAAATCGTAGCCTCCAAGGAGAAACTTGGTTTTCCCCTCACCAACACAGATCTATTTGTTTTCTTGGTGGTCCATGGTATATTTAAAACTCTTCTCCAGCACCACAACTCGAAGACATCTATTATTCTGTCATCCATAGTTATTGTCCAGTTCTCTAATACATAACAAGTAATTGCAAGGACCATGGTGTGGATCAGGTGCACCTTAGTCTCTAGACTGATTTAGAGTCGTCCCTGACAGCAGATTTTCCCAGTGCAATTCATCTTTTGATTTTCGAACTGCTAGTGAGGTGGATTGATTCAGTGACTGGGGTAATCGGGATGGGTGTATTGGAGACAGTGCATTGGCACAGGACAGAGCGGAGTTTAGGGCTGTTGTACATAGGGTCACTATGAGTAGCAAGTGACTCGATAGCACATAACAACAACAACAACAACAACAGTGCCAAAAATGTTGATTGTAAAGCTGAGCAAGCTGTAACTGTTAACAAACTCAATCTCATAAATACAAGCCCCTCCATGGGGCCAGCGGTGGTGTGAGAGACCAGCAGCAGGATGAGAGAGACCAGCATCAAAAAACTGGGTGGAGGCCTCAGCTATCATGTCAGATGTTGGCTGGGAGTAGGGGGAGGTAATGCTGGCTGACTGACAGCAGGTGCAGAAAGGTAGAGCAGAAGGGGCTGCTAGTGGAGCGGAGCATGGGGACAGGACCAAAACACATGTGGCAAAGGAGGTTGGGGACCAACACCAAATCTGTTGGTTACTTGTCTAATGGGGAATTATCTTTCATTTGCTCTGTGGTTTAAAATTCTTATCTGTCAGATAGTGTTTTCATCTAAGTACTCAAATTAAGACATACTAAGAAAAAGAATTGAACACCCACTTCCAAAATAATAGGCTTTCAAAATCTCTGAGTCCAATAGAGCATACTTAGGTTAGACTACAATTCATAGTGACCCTGGAACCAACTGATCTGAAATTTAGTCTACCCTGTGCCATTCCCATGATCTCTGCTACCCTCAAGCCCACAGTTACTTGGTGAGAGTCTTCCTCTTTCTCTTTGATGTTTCCCCTTCCCCTTCCTGGTGTCTCCTTCCAAGGACTGGTCCTTCTTGAAAACTTGCCCAAAATGTATGAGACCAAGTTTCACCATCCTTGTTTTTAACGAGTACCCCTGGTTGCACTTCCTAAAAGACAGATGGGTTTGTTCTTTTAGCAGTCATGGGATAGTAAGTACTTATCTCCAAGACAACTCAGGGCATCAGTTCTTCTCTCTTCATTATTTATTGTCCAACATTCAGATTTAGGTACTCCCATTTCCCTGTATGTGCTTACGTTAATGACTGAATTTTTTTCCTTTTACTCATGTGTTTGCGTCTTCAACCTATATACTGAGTAAGTAATCTGAGGACTGAACTATATAAAAATGGGGCATCCAGATTGAAGGGAAATTTAACAATTTACAGCATGCAAATGACACAAACTTGCTTGCTGGACTTTAAAGAGGACTTTAAAGCATTTGTGGAGGAAGATCCATATGCAGACCTCAGCATAGACTTGACTTTAACATAAAGATAACAAGGGTCCTCACAACTGGCCAAACGAACAATATTATGATAAATGGAAAAAAGATTGAAATTGTCAATGATTTCATTTTACTTGTACACCTAATCAGCACCTGTGGCACAGCAGTCAATAAAGTAAATGAAGTATTACATTGGAAAAATCTTTTGCAAAAGACTTCTTTAAAATATTAAAGAGCAAAGATGTTACTCTGAGGATTAAGATACACTAAGAAAAGCCATGATAGTTTCAAATGACTCATATACAGATGGAAACTGTACAGTGATAAGGAAGCCTGAAGATAAATTGATGTCATTGAATTGAGTTGTTGGAAAAGAACATTGACTATGCCATGGATTTCTAGAAAAAGGAACAAATCTGTTCAAAAGAAGCACAACCAAAATGTTCCTTAAATTCAAGGCTGATGAGCCCTCATAAGGTATATTGGGCATGTTATCAGGAGGAATTAACTCCTACAGAAGCATATTATGTTTGGTAAAATTGAAGGTCAGTGAATAAGAGGAAGCTTCTCAATAAGATGGATTCAGACAGTGACTGTAAGAACAGAATCAAAACCAGCAATGATTTTAAGGATAGCACAAAACTGATTAGCATTTCACTCTATTGTATGTAAGGTCTCTGTGAGTTGGAATTGATTAGAAAGCATCTAACAACAGATTTTATAATGAGATTCTTTAGCTCACAGATTTTACCATGGGTGGGTTGTTTTCTCTGTGCCCAGAATTGTGACTGGCACATACAAGCTCAAATAAAATTCACAGTCATTAAGTTGGTCCCAACCCATAGAAGCCTTATAGGACAAAGTACAACATCTTACTGAAAGTAAGGACTTGAAGTGCTTGTTGCAGAAGGTCAAGGAATGCAGCCTTCAATAAAGATTGCACCTCAATGTCAAGAAAACAAAGATTCTTACACTGGACCAATAGGCAACATCATAGTGGATAGAGAAGAAATGGAAACTGTCAACTTCATCTTACTTGGATTCACTCTTTTTTTTTTTCTTCAAAATATTTGTTTATAAAGCCACGATGACATTTTTCAGAACTAAAGTATACTGTATCTAATCCATAATGTACATGCAAATAACGGACATTGAGTAGGGATAACCACAGAATTGATGTCTCTGACTCATGACCTTGGTGAAGAATATTAAATATCATGAACTAGCAGTTGAAAAATTAAATCTGTCTTTGAAGAAATATAGCCAGAGTAGTCCTTAGAATTGATATTTATATGATTAAGTCTCACTCTTAACAACATTTCGTACCACTACTCAGGAAATCAAGACATAGTGCGTTGGGAAAGTCTGCAGTTAGGGATTTCACCAAATTGTTGAGGAGTAATGATGTCAGTCAACACTCTTGGCAACAATAGCCAGGAAATTAAAAGGCGCACTGCTATGGGAAAGTCTGCTGTTGGAACCTCTCCAAAGTACTGAAGAGCAATGGTGTCTCTCTATAGACTAAGGTGCGTGTGATACAGGCCATGGTCTTTGCAATCACTTGTTATGCATCAGAGAGTTGGACAATGACCAAGGAGGATAGAAGGAGAATTGATGCCTTTGATTTGTGGTGCTGGAGAAGAGTATTGAGAGTACAATGGACTGCTAGGAAAACAAACAGATTCATCCTGGAAAGGGTTAAACTGGGTGGCTCCTTGGAGGCAAGGATTCTGAGGCTCCGTCTAACATACTTCGGACATGTTGTGAGGAGATACCGGTCCTTGGAGAAGGACATCATGCTTGGGAGGATGGAGGGACAGCGCAGGAGGGGAAGGCCCTCTATGAGGTGGATTGATTCAGTGACTGGGATAATCGGGATGGGAGTGCCAGAGACAGTGCGACTGGCACAGGACAGAGCAGAGTTTAGGGCTTTTGTACACAGGGTTGCTATGAGTCACAGGAGACCTGATGGCACATAACAGCAACAACAGTGATGTCAGTTTGAGGATGAAAGTGTATCTAATTCAGGCCATGATTTTTCTGATCACTTTGCTATGCATCTGAGAGCTGGACAATAAATAGAGATGACAGAAGAATTAATAATGTCTTTGAGCTGTGGTGTTGGCGAAGAGCACTGAACATCCCATGGAATGTTATAAGAACAAATAAATATATCCTGGAGAGGGTACGGGCAGAGCGCTCTTTGGAAGCAAAGATGATGAGGCTTTGCCTCATATATTTCAGGGATGTTGCTAAGAGGGGCTATTCCTGGAGAGAGCATGACATTTGGAAGGGTGGACGGTCAGTGAAAAAGAGAAAGACCCTCAACCAGGTGGACTGATGTGGTGACTGCCTCGGTGTGCTCTAGTGTATCAGAAAGTGTGAAGATGACACAGGATAGGATGGGGTTCAGATTCACTCTTCATAGGGTCGCTTTGAGTCACACTAAACTAGATGGCATCTAGTAACCACACAGCTGTCCCATAGGGTTTCTAAAACTGTAAATCTTTATGGAAGGACAGAACTTCAGATTTCTTCTGTGGAGTGGTTGATGTATTTGAAACTTGGATCTTTCAGCTGGCCATACAGTGATTAATCCACTGCACCACCAGATCTCCCACATGTTTTTGCTAGATGCCATTGAGTTGAGTATGACTCTAGCAACCCTATGAGCAACCAATTTGAATCTATAGGAATGTAGAAAGAGATGGATTTATAGCTTTGGTGGCCTGGTGTCAAGAGGCTGTCTTGCAATCTCAAAAGAATGCTGTTCAAATCCACCAGCTGCTCTGTGGGAGAAGGATGGGCAATCTTTTCCTGTTCAATTTACTGTCTAAAAACCTCCTAGAAGGTCAGATGTGTGTCTGTTCCAACTTAATGGTACACAACAACAACTCTACAAAAGGATTGATTTATATTTAATACTCTATAAAAGGATGGATTATTTTATAAATTAAAGATGATATTTTCCACTCTTCAAGAGATATTTTCTATTTTCCCAGCAAAGGTTGACATTAGAAGGATGTAATTTATATAAGGCCATAATATGTGCTCATTTTATTCACTACTATATAGAGATTGGTCCTTTGAGAAGGACACTATGCTCAGAAGGTTGGACGGACGGAACAGAAGAAGACCAGATGAGACGGATGGATGCCATAACTGGGGCAATGGTGATTGATGTGTCAGAGTCAGTGAGACTGGCTCAGGACAGGGAAGGGTTCAGAGCTGCTGTACACAGGATCGCTATACATTGCAAGTGACTCAATGACACATAACAATAATAACATACTATGGAAGTTCAGAGCAGGAGTGGCATCCACTTCCTAAAAAAACATGCCTCCAGAAACGCTATAAACTTTGATAAAATTCGATAGTTGTAGAGGGACGTCAGGCCTTTTGTTCATAGGGTCCCTATGAGCCATGCTTGACTCAATGGTAATCGACAATAACAACAACATATACTGACAACTTAAAGCAGTATTCCAGTAATATTTTGAGAGCCCACTAATTTGAGGGGCTCATCTTCTAGCCCTATATCAATGTTCCACTTTTATCTAGAATGTTTCTACTGGCCAGGTTTTCCTGAAAGAGATCACTAGGTCCTTCTTCCCAGTCTGTTTTAGCTTGAACTTTCATGGAGGTTTATCCAAAATGGGTGACCCTGCTGGAATTTGAGAAACGTGTTTCATAGCTTCCAACATGACATCACTACATTAACCACCACCATGGTGCAGTAAACCAAATGATGATTGAGCGTAGAAGGGAGCCTAGCATATGAAATAGTTCAATAAATAATTATTTAGTGAAACAAACCCCATCTATATTTATTAGTCATTTATTTGGAAAACTATTATACTGAAAAGTATCTTTATGTTACTCTTTTTCAAGAGTTTTCGGATATTCACTTATTTGAAGATATATTTGGATCTTCATTCATTCATTATTGATGTAACTTTTTTAATCCTATCTCTCAAGTCATAGTATTATGTTAATTTTCTCTCATGTGAAACACATATGTATATATGTGTGTTTATCTGTGTGTACATATACACACATATAAATATTTATGATATATGGTTTATGAAACTTACTGTATATACTGTAGGAGTGCTCTGGTAGCATAATACATAGGCAGTCATGTTGCTAACTCAAAGACAATGTCAGAGGTGTGCTGCCAAACACCAAATGTAAAGCTTCAATGGAAGTTTGAATGTACTAGTAGCTCAGAAGGAGCTACCTTCTAGGAGACTTATCATTTCTAAAAACTTGCTGGAGGATCAGTTATGAACTGATCCAACTCAAAGGCAATGAGGGGATTTTAAGTGTTACAGCTAATCAAAAGTAAGATGATTTTAATCTACTATTTCGCTGCAGGAGAAAAATGTGACAGCATACTTTCCCAAAAATAAAAACCTGAAGAAAAACTTCTTCAGATGGAAACCTGGCCATAAGGTCACTCAGCAAACCATTGAAGTCAATGGATTTTAGGATAAGGAGCAGCAATGAGGTGAGAGACTCCATTCCAGAGAGGGCACATTGAAAAGCAGGGGTGGAACTTGGCCTCTCAGCTGACCACACACCACCAAGGGCAATAAATGGGTTTTAGGAGAGGCATGTTGCACTCAGGTGAGATTTCCACAGGGCTGCACTCACTGCAGACCAAAGAAAACCTGCACAACTTAGGAAAATCAAACTTTCCAGCTGTATAAGACCAGAAAGGACTTCTGGTAGAACAAGTTCTCCACCCACATAAATGGAACGCTTTCAGCCTGAAACTAATCAATAGCTTCATAAAGTTCATCACCAATTTACACAGATAAAACAGAAAAAATCTAACACATTATAAGATAAATTTCATATTATGTCAAGAAAGCAGCAGACAGCCTCAAATATAGTGAAAAGGCAAAACAACACTCCTACAAAGAACATATTTCAGACTCAAGATATAGTACTGAAACAGGGAGCCAGAATAAATATATTAGCATGAGGAACATGAGCAGCTACTGAAGAAATTGCAAAAGATGAAAGAAAGAATTGAGACTCTAGATAAAGAAGTAAGAGAAATTTTTAAAAAGTCCCCATAAGGCAAAGAAAGTACAGCCAACACAGTACTGGAAAGAACAGAAATATACAAAAAAGCAATTCAGAATATTAAGAAAAAAATGGTAGAAATTTCTATCACACTGGAGGTACAAGAAAGCAGAGCAGAAGAGAAAGAACAGAGAGTCAGTAAGCAGGTAGACAAGAACCTCAAAAGGAACACATAAGAAGGAAAAAAGCCAAAGAGAAGAAGGAAGGAAAATGAAGAAAACGTTAGAATTATGTGGGATACCATCTAAAGGAACAACATACATATGATTGAAAATAGAAGAGGAGGGGACTGGGGAAAGAACTAAGAAAATGGTGAAAGAGGTAGAAAATTGTGAAAGAAAACTTCCCAAGTATCTTGAAGAACAAGGAAATTGACATTCAAGAAGATCAGCTAATCCCTAACAGACTAGACTCTAAAACAAAATATAAAAACAAAGATAAAGATAGAATACTATAAGAAGTGCAAAAAAAAAAACACACAAAGAATTACCTACAAGGGAGAACCAATCAGATTAAGTTCTGATTTCTCATCAGAAATCATGTGAGCAAGAAAACAATGGGATGGCAATATACAGAAGGCTTAAAGTAAACAATAGCCAGCCAAGAATTCTCTACCCAGTAAAGCTGTCCATCAAATACGAAGGAGGAATTAGGTCATTTAGAGAAAAGCCTGAAACCTAAGGAATTTGTGAAAACCAGGTCAATTTTACAAGAAATGTTAAGAGCAGTCCCTCACAAAGAGATACCAAAGGAAAACGAAAGGACCATAGTAACCAGAAACAAAAGAAAAAGAAACACAGCAAAATGGCAATGATAAAACCTTGCCTGTCAATAATCTCATGTAATATGAATGGCTTAAATGTACTGATTAAGAGAATAGAAGTAGCAGAATCGATAAACAAACAACAAACAACAACAAAAAACAAACCAAAACCAACCCATCAATATATTGCCCACAAGAAACATTTCTAAGGAAAAAGACAGACTAAAACACAAAGGCTAGGGGGAAAAATATTCCAAGTAAATAGCATCCACAAAACAGCAGGTGTAGCAATACTAATCTCTAATAAACTTTAATGTGGAAACCACCATAAAAGATAAGGAAGGACTCTATATAGAACACTATATCAAAGGCCCAAAAGATCAAAAAAGACATAACCGTTTTTTCGCAACCTGTTTGTCGTCAGAGTACAGGTGTTGATGAATACCATCTCAAAACCTAAGCCAAAATGGGAAAGGAGAAGACCCATATCAACATTGTCATCATTGGACATGTAGATTCAGGCAAGTCCACCACGACTGGCCGTCTGATCTACAAATGTGGTGGGATCGACAAGAGAACCATTGAAAAATTCGAGAAGGAAGCTGTGGAGATGGAAAAGGGCTCCTTTAAGTATGCCTGGGTCTTGGATAAACTGAAAGCTGAACGTGAGCGTGGCATCACCATTAATATCTCCCTGTGGAAATTTGAGACCAGCAAGTACTATGTGACCATCATTGATGCCCCAGGACACAGAGACTTTATAAAAAACATAATTACAGGAACAACACAGGCTGATTGTGCTGTCCTGATTGTTGCTGCTGGTGTTGTTGAATTTGAGGCTGGTATTTCAAAGAATGGGCAGACCTGTGAGTATGCCCTTCTGGCTTACACATTGGGTGTGAAGCAACTGATTGTTTGTGTCAACAAAATGGATTGCACCAAGCCACCCTACAGCCAGAAGAGATAAGAGGAAATCGTTGAGGAAGTTAGCACCTACATCAAGAAAATTGGCTACAACCCTGACACAGTAGCCTTTGTGCCACTTTCTGGTTGGAATGGTGACAACATGCTGGAGCCAAGTGCTAACATGCCTTGGTTCAAGGGGTGGAAAGTCACCCAGAAAGATGGCACTACCAGTGGGACTACACTGCTTGAAGCTTTGGATTACATCCTGCCACCAACTCAGTCCAACTGATAAGCCCCTGTGTCTGCCTCTCCAGGATGTCTAAAAGATTGGTGGTATTGGTACTGTCCATGTGGGCAGAGTGGAGACTGGTGTTCTCTAGCCTGGCATGGTGGTCACATTTGCCCCAGTCAATGTTACCACTGAAGTAAAGTCTGTTGAAATGCACCATGAAGCTTTGAGTGAAGTTCTGCCTGGTGACAATGTTGGCTTCAACATTAAGAACGTCGCTGTGAAAGATGTTCGATGTGGCAACATGGCTGGTGACAGCAAAAATGACCCACCCATGGAAGCAGCTGGCTTCACTGCTCAGGTGGTCATCTTAAACCATCCTGGCCAAATCAGTGCTGGTTATGCACCTGTGCTGGATTGTCACCTCGCTCACATTGCTTGCAAGTTTGCTGAGCTCAAAGAGAAGATTGATCGATGTTCTGGTAAGAAGCTGGAAGATGGTCCCAAATTCCTGAAGTCTGGTGATGCTGCCATTGTGGACATGGTTCCTGGCAAGCCCATGGGTGTGGAGGGCTTCTCTGACTACCCTCCTCTGGGTCGTTTTGCTGTCTGAGACATGAGGCAGACTGTTGCTGTGGGTGTCATCAAAGCAGTGGACAAGAAGGCTGCTGGAGCTGGCAAGGTCACCAAGTCTGCTCAAAAAGCTCAGAAGACTGAATGAATATTACCCATAACACCTGCCACCCAGTATAATCAGTGGTGGAAGAACGGTCTCAGAACTGTTTGTCTCAATTGGCCATTTAAGTTTAATACTAAAAGACTGGTTAATGATAACAATGCGTCATAAAACCTTCAGAAGGAAAGGAATGTTTTGTGGACCATTTGTTTTCTTTTTTGTGTGGCAGTTTTAAGTTATTAGTTTTTAAAATCAGTACTTTTTAAATGGAAACGACTTGACCAAAAATTTGTCACAGAATTTTGAGACCCATTAAAACAAGTTTAATGAGAGAGAGAAAAAAAAGACATAACCTTGGTCAACACCTATGAACCATAGTATGTTGTTGTTGTTGTTATGTGCCATCAAGTCATTTGCGACTCATAGCGACCCTATGTAAAACAGCCCTAAATCCTGCTCTATCCTGTGCCAATCTCATTGCCTCTGACACACCCATCCCGATTACCCCAGTCACCGAATCAATCCATCTCATAGAGGGTCTTCTCCTCCTGGGCCGTCCCTCCACCCTCCCAAGCATGATGTCCCTCTCCAAGGACCTGTCCCTCCTTGCAGCATACCCAAAGTATGTCAGACGAAGCTGCAAAACACATGGGACAACAGTGGTAAGAGACTTTTACACACTAAGCGCTTTCACCAAAGGATAAGTCAACTTGAAAGAAATTTAATAAATGCAGAAGATCTAAATTATACAATTCACCAACTAGATCATGTAAATTATTTGGGGGACTGCACCCAACCACAACTCAATTTACTTTCAAGTGCATATGATACATTCTCCAGAATTGATCATATACTGGGACACAAAGCAAGCCCCCAAAAACTAGACATTTAATGCACACCCATGTTTATCGCAGCTTTATTCATAATAGCAAAGAGCTGGAAACAACCTAAGTGCCCATCAACAAACGAATGGATAGAGAAGAAGTGGTATATTCACACAATGGAATACTATGCTTCATTGAAAAGCAAGGAACTCATGCAATATTATTCAAAATGGGTGACCCTGGTGACATTATGCCGAATGAAGTATCTCAGTCACAAAAGGACAAATACTGCATGGTGCCACTGTTGTAAAACAGGACTGACATCAGGGTTGGGGATAGACTGAGAAAGATGGGTTCAATAATGTGTGCTGCATTGAAACAGATAAGGGAGAAAACTGTTTAAAGGGGATATATGATTAGATATTTTTGTCATGACAGGAGTCCAGAATGAAGGCATAGTGAGTGGAGTGGACCTGGGGGGAGGGATTGTAAAACAATGAAAGATTTTTCTTTTACTTTTCCAAGAGGGTAGTGTACTAGGGGAGAAGGGTTGGGAGGGGGGAAAAAGTGCAACAATGAATGAATGGAAATTCAAAGTCTCTGTAAATTTTCATTGAAATTAGTAATACCTTTTTTTAAAAAAATAACATAGACATTTAAATAATACAAAGCATCTTCTCAGATTACAATGCCATAAAACTAGAAATTAAATTGTCCAATAACAATTGGAGCAGCACAACTGGTGAAATTCAAGCTGATAGAATCGGCTATGGAATGAGAGATGTCATATGTCACTGCTAATGCCAGATTAACCTTGGCTGAAAGCAAAGAATAGCAGAAAATGTTTAAGTATGTTTTATCAACTGCAAAAATAATCAACAATGTGGATTCAACCAATTTTTTTAAAACTGTGTGGAACAAAACACTACGGGTAACATTAAGAAGATTGAGAATTCCAAAAACAATTATGTTCATATGGAACACATACATGAACCAAGAAGCAGGCCTTTCATTAGAACAAGTGACCACTGCATGGGTTAAAATCCGAAAAGATATACATGAAGCTTATATCCTTTTGCATTATACATTTAGTTTGTATACTGAACAACTAATCTGAGAAATTGAACTATACGAAGAAAAATGAATGTGGAATCAGGATCAGTGGAAGATCCGTTAACAACCCAAGTTATGCAGACTTTGCTTGTGGAAAGTGAAGTACCTACTAAAAATATCAAATACTATAGATTTCAGTATAGATTGCACCTCCACTTCAAGAAAGTTCAAATCCTCACTGTTGAACTGTATAAACAACTCAAGGTAAAAGAAGAAAAGATTGAAGTTGTCAAGCATTTTGTTTTATTGGGATCCACAGTCAGCAGTCAAGAAATCAAATACATTGCATTGGGCAAATCTGCTGTTCAGGACTTCTTGAAAGTACTAACGAGCAAAGATGTCAATTTAAAGATTAAGGTTCAACTGAGTAACTCATGGTATTTTCAGTTGCTTCCTATGTTTATGAAAAGTTGGATATTATATAAGGAAGACCTGATGCCTTTGAATTGTAGTAGTGGTAAAGAGCCTGCATATGCCATGGATTTATGAAAGAACACATCAATCCATCTTACAGGAAGTGCAACCCAGGCGCTACTTAGACTTGAAGGTAGTGAGACTTTGTCTCACATACTTTGAGCATGTTATCAGGGAACGCAATCTTAACAAAAGGCAGAAGATACAGACCTTGGATGTGATAGATTACCAAAGTGACTTCAATCAGTTAAAGCACAGGAGAAATTATGAGGATGGTGTAGGATTGAGCAAGGTTTGGATCTGTTGTACGTGAAGTTGCTATTGAGAAAGAGTATTTTTTTTTTCTAATAGAATTTTCAATTTATATTGGTTTACTTACAAAGTTCGTATACTTTGTTTTTCACACCAGGTCTTTCCCATTTCCTTTACCCTCCCCTTCTTCTGCCCATCAAATTATGCGACCTTGTGATCACCCCTCACCCCATCCTCACCCCTCTAATCCCCCCTCCCCCCTTGGATCCTCATACTTGTTTTACTAGTTACCTTTTTGTTTCTACAGTAATGGTCTTGTATTTGTCCTTCAGGGGCTGAGATAGTTCACGTAGCATAATGCTCCCAAGTTAAATAGTGATTTACAAAATCATTGCCTCTGCATACTTCATAGTATTCCATCATGTGAATGTACCATAATTTCTCAACCCATTTGGTTGTGGTTGGACATCTGGGCTGTTTCCATGTTCTTCCTATGGTGAGTAATGCTGCTATCCACATTGGTGTACACATCTCCATTTTTGCCTCAGTTCTAATTTTCTCAGGGTATATTCCAAGCAGTGGAATATATCTACTTTTTTTTTCCTTCTAGAAAATCTAACCCAAGATATTTCCCATTCTATTTTTCTCCTGCTTTCACTAATTTGAGAAGCATTATTCTTACACAGGGAGAAAAAAAAAATATGACTAGGTTGGTGAAATATGCTGAAATTCATTACATTTTTTAACTTTCATCTAAGATACTGAGATGATGATGATTTTCCTTTTTTTCTTTCTTCTTCTTCTTCTTCATTAAATCTTTCCTTATTGTTGTTAACTCTCACCATAGAACACTTTTCTCTGTGAACAAACATAGCAGATGATTCTGTAATAGATCACAGAATTCACAATTCACTTCTTTTTTTTTTAAAAAAAAAAAAAAGAACAGAGCACTGCTAGTACCTCTCAGTTCCATCTCCACTGTCATAGGAAAGAGAGGTCTGCGTCGATTGGGCCATTGGTCCATGAAGGTTTAATCTGCTCTTAGCAGGAATACAAGACGTATATACTAATAACCTTATTAGTGAGAAGGGCAGGTATTTCAGAATAAGGAAGGGGGGTGAATTATGTGATGAGCTATAGCTACATTGCTGTTGTGTACCACTGAATTGGAACAATCCATAACTGACCTTCTAATGGGTTTTCAGAAGCAGTTAATCGTATGAAAGGAGATTGCCTATCATTCTCCCCAAGCGCCTTGTGACCTCAAACCAAATGCCTTTGGGATTGCAGCGCAGTTTCTTGCCACTAGGCCATCAGAGCTCATTAGAGATAATTCAGTATAATTAAGCCCACATGTATATTTTGGCACAAAGTAAAAATGAATGACAGTGTAGATGCTGAGAGTGTAGATGCTGAAATTAAGGCATACAGCAACTTTCCACAAGTATTTCCAATAATAATTTATTACACAGCTTTGCATCTCCAATAGCCCACTCTCGGTGGAATTTTGAAGCTAGTTACATTTGCCTTCTGTGCTGTGCCAATTTCAGTTTCACTGTCCTTTTCTCACTGCTCATTTACTTCATTCGCTCTCTGATCAGACTCCCCTGGGAGCTTCCCTTAAACTTTTCACAAAACAGTTTTATGTTCCTTCAAAACTCTTTTATATTCTCTGAAAAATCAAATGAGTAAGGTTTTTACTAAGCTAGGAACTGTGATGACTTACCCGTCCAACTCTTCTCATCCCAGAAAGGATTAAGGGCAGCTTACGAGGATACCTAAATGAAAGCAAGATGACTAAAGTAAAAGTAAGAAAGAAAACAATGGCAGGAACGTAAAATAGTGTCAGGGATTAAGTTAATATAAAAAAATGTTTTTCCTTACCCTGAAGGGCCTATAAGTTCATTATGAATAAGTAATTAAGTTGGCTCAGTGTTCTAGTATCAACAACAAAAGACTCATACTCACTCATTCACTCAATTACTCACTCACTAATAGTGGTAGGTTCCAACTCAGCAACACTTTATTACATGCCTGAGGCTGTAAATCATAACAGGTCTTATAGAAATTACATGATCTCAACTTTATTTGTTCCCATCCCAAAGAAGGGTGACCCAACTGAGTGTGGAAACTACAGAACAATATCATTGATTTCACATGCAAGCAAGATTCTACTGAAGATTATCGAAAAACGACTGGAACAGCACATCAGCAGAGAACTGCCAGAAGTCCAGGCTAAGTTTAGAAGGGGTCATGGTACTAGGGATATTGTAGTTGATGTTAGATGGATCTTAGCTGAAAGCAGAGAATACCAGAAGAATGTCTAACTGTGTTTCATTGATTATGCAAAGGCATTTGACTGTGTGGATTATAACAAACTGTGGCTGACTCTGAGAAGAATGGGAATCCCAGAACATTTAATCGTGCTAATGCAAAACCTATACTTGGACCAAGAAGAAGTTGTCAGAACAGAGCAGGGGAACACTGCATGATTCAAAATTGGGAAGGGTGTACGCCAGGGATGTGTCCTATCTCCATACCTTTTCAACCTGTATGCAGAACAGATTATCTGAGAGGCGGGGCTCTATGAAGAGAAGCATGGAGTTAGGATTGGTGGAAGATCTATCAACAATCTGAGTTATGCAGATGACACAACCCTGCTCACTGAAACTGAGGAGGTCCTCATGCACTTACTGCAGAGGGACAAGGACTGCAGCCTTCAGTATGGACTGAAGCTCAATGTCAAGAAGACAAAGATTCTCACCACTGGACCAATTGGTAGCATCAGGATGGATGGTGAAGAGATTGAGATTGTCTACAACTTCAGTTTGCTCGGCTCCACGGTCAACACTCTTGGCACCAGCGGCCAGGAAATCAAAAAACGTATTGTGGTGGTAAAGTCTGCTGTTAGGGACCTCTCTAAAGTACTCAAGAGCAATGGTGTCTCTCTGGAGACTAAGGTCTGCCTGATACAGGCCATGGTTTTTGCAATCACTTGTTATGCATCAGAGCTGAACAATGACTACGGAGAATAGAAGGAGAATTGATGCCTTTGAGCTGTGGTGCTGGAGAAGAGTATTGAATATACCATGGACTGCCAAGAAAACAAACAGATACATCTTGTTGTTGTTGTTATGTGCCGTAGAGAGGGTTAAACTAGGCTACTCCTTGGAGGCAAGGATTCTGGGGCTTCGTCTGACATACTATGGACACGCAAGGAGAGACAGGTCCTTGGAGAGGGATATCATGCTTGGTAGAGTAGAGGGACAGCGCAGGAGGGGAAGACCCTCTATGAGGTGGATTGATTCAGTGAGTGTGGTAATCGGGATGGGTGTGTCAGAGGCAGTGCGATTGGCACAGGATAGAGCAGGGTTTAGGGCTGTTGCACATAGGGTCGCTATGAGTTGCAAACGACTCAACAGCACATAACAACAACAACAATCTTATTTAGTTGTTTTAGGGTTTTTAAACAGTTTAATTTATCCTAGAAAACAAATTTAAGTTGCTCTTACAAAATATTTCAGTTCAATACTAAAGAGCAAATAAAAAATCCAGACCAACTATTTAGAAGCAATTATTTTAATTGATACAAAAATCAGAGTCATCCCATGTCCTCATGAAGAGGACATAGTTAGATATCATTAAAAGAGTTTTCACAGAATGAAAAAGATCATGCAAAGGCTGAAGAAAAAAAGAAAAGATCAAAATGGATGTCAGATTAGACTCTGAGTATTGCATTGGAATGCCAAGAAGCCAAAGCTAAAGGAAGAAATCAAGAAATCAAAAAGCTGAACAGAAAATTTTAAAAGGCAGCCGGGACAACAAAGCAAGATAGTATAATGAAATGTGCAGAGAGCTGGAGTCAGAAAATCAAAAGGGCTGAACTCGTTCAGCATTTCTTAAGCTGAAGGAGTTGAAAAACAAATTCAAGCCAAAGGTGGCAATACTTAAAGATCATTTGGGTAGAATGTGAAATGATCCAGGAAATATCAAAAGAAGATGGAAGGAGTACACAGAGTCACTGAATCAGAAGGAATTGGCTGACACAGAGGAATTTCATGAAATAACATGTGAGCAAGAGCATATGGTGATGAAGGAGGAAGTTCAAGTTTCTCTGAAGGAATTGGCAAAAAAAGGCTCCAGGAGTTGACAGCATACTAATTGATTTATTTCAACAAACAGACACTGCCCTGGATGTACTCACTAAGTTGTACCAGGAAATCTGGAGGACAGCCAGCTGGCCAATCGACTGGAAACGACTGCAATTTGTTCCCATTACAAAGAAAGGTGACCCAACAAAGTGTGGAAATTATCGAACAATATCACTGATATCACATACAAGCAAGATTCTGCTTAAAATTATCCAAAACCGTTTGGGACAATATGTCAACAGAGAACTGCCAGATGTGCAGGCTGGATTTAGAAGAGATTGTGTACGGTACTAGGGATATTATAGCTAATGTTAGATGGATCTTGGCAGAAAGCAGAGAATACCAGAAGAATGTCTATCTGTGCTTCATTGACTATGCAAAGGCTTTTGACTGTGTAGATCACAGCAAGCTATGGCTGACTTTGAGAAGAATGGGAATCTCAGAACTTGGACCAAGAGGCAGTCGTCAGAACAGAGCAGGGAGACAGTGGATGGTTCAAAATCAAGAAGGGGGACCATCAGGGATGTATTTTGTCTCCATACCTTTTAAATCTGTATGCAGAACAGATCATCTGAGACACTGGGCTGTACGAGGAGGAATGGCATGAGGATTGGTGGAAGAATCATCAGCAACCTGCGTTATGCAGATGACACTACACTGCTTGCTGAAACTGAGGAGGACCTGAAGCACTTGCTGCAGAAGGTCAAGAACTACAGCCTTCAATATGATTGAAGCTCAACATCAAGAAAACGAAGATTCTTACCACTGGGCCAATTGGCAGCATCAGTATGGGTGGTGAAGAGATTGAGATAACAGATTTTGTTTACTTAGTTCCACAGTCGACACTCTTGGTAACAGCAGCCAGGAAATCAGGAGACAAACTGCACTGAGGAAAGTCAGCTGTGAGTGACCTCTCAAGAGTCCTGAAGTGCAACGACATCAGGCTGGAGACTAAGGTGCGCCTGATCCAGGCTATAGTCTTTGCTATGCATCGGAGAGTCAGACAGTGAATAGGGATGACAGAAAGAGAATTGATGCCTTTGAGCTGTGGTGCTGGAGAATAGTGTTGAATGTACCATGGGCTGTTAGGAGAACAAACAGGTTTGTCCTATAGAGGGTGAAGCCAGAATGCTCCTTGGAGACAAGGATTTTGAAGCTTCATCTGACATACTTTGGCCATGTTGCAAGGAGGGTCTGGTCCTTGGAGAGGAACATCATGTTTGGGAGAGTGGAGGGACGGCTCAGGAGAGGAAGACCCTTCCTGAGATGGATCAATTCTGTGAGTGGAGTGGTGGGAACGAATGTGTTTGAGATGGCAAGGCTGACACAGGATAGAATGGCATTTAGGGATCTTGTACATGGGGTCACTATGAGTTGCAAGTGACTCGATAGCACATAACAACAATAACAAGTTCATTTAGGTCTTAGGTTGCTAGTAACATCATACCCAGAACTAAAATAAAGGGTCAAATGGCTAAATGCACTAGTTTATAAAGAACATTAAAATGTTTTTCATTCACTGGAAATCAGTTGAACGGTAATTTTTTGTGTGTGTAAAGGAGAAATTAACGTCACCAAATGGGAATCAGCTGGAGGCAAATGGGCCCTTGGGTCAAAATGCAAAGTGGAAATAAATAAAAGGGTGCCCTACCAACTAACTCTACTTAGTATTATTTGGTATATGTGAGAAAATGTTATCTTATAATTGTTGTTGTTATATGATGTCGAATCACCTGCCATTTATAGAGACTCTGTGTACAACAGCTCTGAACCTTACTCTATCCTGAGCCAACCTTACTGTCTCCACTTCCCCCATTATCCCAGTCACTGAGCCAAATCTTCGCATGGGGCCAATTTCTCTCTCTCTTGTGCTGTCCCTCACTCTCCCAAGCATGATGTCCCTCTCCAAGAACTGGTCCCTCCTTGCAACACACCGAAAGTATGTGAGATGGAGATTCAGAATCCTTGCCTCCAAGGAACAGCTGGATTTCACCCTCTTCAGGATAGCCCTTTTTTCCTCTTAAATATATTACAAACCAAGTTGGAATATATTTTAGAAAAATATTGACAACTAGTCAGAGCAAAAGAGGAAGCAGAAACTAAACAAAGAACAATGCAAGGATAGCAGAGAATCATAAGAGATTGTTTCTAGTTACTTTATCTTAGATTGTGTAATTGGGGTTGGCATCTAATCCCCAGTCCTTGAGGAGGAATTAACCAACATGAATCAACTCTTTTTGGTCCTTTTCAACCTGTATGCAGAGCAGATTATCTGGGAGGCTGTGCTTTATGAGGAGAACTGTGGCATCAGAATTGGTGGAAGATCTATTAACAATCTATGTTATGCAGATGACACAACCCTGCTTGCTGAAACCGAGGAGGACCTCATGCACTTGCTGCAGAGGGTCAAGGACTGCAGCCTTCAGTATGGACTGAGGCTCAATGTCAAGAAGACAAAGATTCTCACCACTGGACCAATTGGTAGCATCAGGATAAATGGCAAAGAGATTGAGATCGTTCACAGCTTCAGTTTGCTCGGCTCTATGGTCAACAGTCTTGGTACCAGCAGCCAGGAAATAAGAAAACGTATTTCTATGGGAAAGTCTGTTTTTAATGACCTCTCTAATGTACTGAAGAGCAACGGTGTCTCTCTAGAGACTAAGGTGCGTCTGATATAGGCCATGGTCTTTGCAATCACTTGTTATGCAACAGAGAGTTGGACAATGACTAGGGAGGACAGAAGGAGAATTGATGCCTTTGAGCTGTGGTGCTGGAGAAGAGTACTGAATGTACCATGGACTGCCAAGAAAACAAACAGATTCATCTTGAAGAGGATTAAACCAAGCTACTCACTGGAGGCAAGGATTCTGGGGCTTCGTCTGACATACTTTGAGCATGTTGCAAGGAGGGACAGGTCCTTGGAGAGGGACATCATGCTTGGGAGGGTGGAGGGACGGCACAAGAGGGGAAGACCCTCTATGAGATGGATTGATTCAGTGACTGCGGTAATCGGGATGGGTGTGTCAGAGGCAGTGCGATTGGCACAGGATAGAGCAGGGTTTAGGGCTATTGTACGTAGGGTCGCTATGAGTCACAAATGACTCAACGGCACATAAAAAAACAACAACAGTCAACTCTTTAACTTTTATGAACTTTACAACCACATCTGAAGAAGGATGGCTGTCTTTTTGGAAGATACTCTGACTTCTTTAATAAAAGACCACATATTATATCTTTAAATTCAAGTTTATAAGATATAATAATGGTACAGAGAGAAAATGGAAGTTTGGAAGACAAGCTTCATTCATTTAGTAATTAAATATTGGTGGGGTGTTCTATTTTTTATTTTAAATTTTTTCTGTTAGCTTTCAAAGTTCTATAAATCATTTTTCACACTGAATAATTCCCCTTTTCTTTACCCACCCCTTCCCTCCACCCATCAAATTGTGAAACCCTATATATGAGTAAGCCCTCCCCCCTGCCTTGGATCCTCATACTCTTTCTATAATAATGGCCTTATACAGTATTTGTCTTTGAGATGGAGTTAGTTCACTTAGCATAATGTTTTCCAGCCCCTCCCACATTGGGTAGTAATTTACAAAATCATTGCTCTGACATGTTACATCATATTCTACTGTGTGAATGTACCATAATTTTCCAATGCATTCCTTTGTGGCTGGACATTCTGATTATTTCCATGTTCTTGCTATGATGAATAATGGGCTATTAACATTGGTGTACAAGTTTCTGTTTGTGCCTTAATTCTCATTTCCTCATGGTATATATATATTTTAAGCAGTGGAATAGCTGAGTCATATGGAATTTCTGTTTCCAGTTTTCTGAGGAAACACCAAACTGACTTCCAGAGTAATTGTACCACTTTACAATCCCAGCAACAATGTATAAGAGTGCCTTTCTCACCACATCTTCTCCAACATTTATTACTTGCTGCCCTGCTAAATTTTGCCACTGCTACTGAGGTGAGATGATATCTCATTGTGGTTTTTATTTTCCTCTCTCTTATTGCTAGTGATTTGGAGCATTTCTTCATGTGTCTGTTGGCCATCTGAATGTCCTCCTCTGTGAAAAGACTTAGCATGTCTCTTGCCCATTTTGTAATTGTGTTGTCAGTCTTTTCCTTATGGAGGCCCAGTAGTATTCTGTAAACTTTCATTCTGAGACCCTTGTCTGAGATGGTAATGCCAAATGTTTGTTCCCAGTCAGGAGGCTCTTCTTTTCACTCTTTTGGGAGAAGTTTTTTGTGTCCACAGAAGTTTAATCTTTAGAAGTTTCCATGCATTAATTTTATCCTCTTTAGATTGTACATTTCTGGCTGTATTTGGCAGTCTCTTTATACCAGAGACTAGGCCTTGTAAGCTAGGTCCAGTTTGTCTTTCATGAACTTTAAGGTTTTGGACTTTACTCCTAAGTTGACCTTGAGTTTTTGTTGTTTTTTTTTTGAGATTTTTTGTGTATGGTATGAGATGTGGATCCTGTTTCAGCTTTCTGCGGTTAGCGTTGATAAAGATAATATGAAGTATTTCTGGAATAGGAATAACAAGATCTCAAAATTTTCAGGAAAATATAATCACCTTATACTAGTTATTACAAAAAGGAATATAGAATGAAAGTGTTTTAGGAAAGTACCTTGTATCAAAATACCTGGCTCACCATCTTTAAAAAAAATGTAAGGTCACTTAAATCTCCTTAAAAGTGTCACACTCCCTGAAAATTGCTATGTCCTATAACATGTCCTGTGTTTGCACACACCAAATGCTGAGAAGAAAAATAAAAACACATGTGGCTGGGATTTCTTTTTTAAGAAAGAAAAACCATATTTAAGGTTTCCTGTCCAGATGCATCAGTAAGACACGTCTTACTTGTCTGCGTCTATAAAACTTGGTCACGAAACTCAACTTTATATGAACTGACAAGGTTCCTGCCTGGAGAGGCGGAAACTCAAGCTTCTGAAATACTAGTTCATTTACACCACAAAGTATAGAAAGGTAGGGTTTGGATAATGATTTCTTTTCCTGTTAAAATCTCTTAATTGTATTTTATTTAAACCCATTATAGTGTGGTTTTGTTTTAATAATAGATAGAAATCAGTGTGGTGATTTAAGACCAAGCTTCAGTGCTGTTTTGGGCCTTGTCTTGGCCACCAAAGTAAATAAGGAAATTGTCTTTCTTTTTTCAAAATTATTTGTATGGACTAGTAACTGTGATTGGATCTACAGGGTGCCTCATTCAGGCTAATGGAAGGAATTAGATTTTGGAGGCAGATGGACCAGAATCAACCTCTGCTTACTGGCTGTGTCACCCAGGACAAGCTACCGGAAGTAACTAAACATTGATTCTTCAACTGTAAAATGAGGTCATAACAATTCTAATCTCATAAAATGCTGTAAAAATAAGAGTTAGACCATAGAAAATATTTAAATGGTATTAAGATGATATTCAGTATTTAATATGTTAACTTGAAAACAAAATAAAATCTACCAGCTACAAGATGAATAGATCCCTTTGAGTTGTAGTGCTGGAAAAGATTATTAAAATATACCACGGACTTCTAAGAAAACAAACAGGTCCATCTTTGAGAGGGTAAAACCAGGCTGTTTCTGGAGGAAAGAATTTTGAAGCTCCACATAATATATTTTGGGCATATTGCCAGGATGGACCAGTCTTGAGAAAAAAACATCATGCTTGGAAAGGTGGAGGGACAGTGCAAGAGAGGAAGACCCTGAATGAGATAGATTGACTCAGTGACTGGACAGTAGGGTGGGTATGTCAGAGACAATGAAATTGGTTCAAGATAGAGCAGGGTTCAGAGCTATTGTACACAGGATTGCTATGAGTCATAGGAACTTGATGGCACATAACAACAACAACCACCAGTAGGGGACTTTTCTCCTAGTAGTAACAGACTAACTAACTTTGCCCAATGCTCCTGTTGTTGATAACTAAGATATCTGGACAATATCTACATAAAAATTAGTTGAATATATTAAAAAATGAAAAGGTTATGAATAATTATGGGGTTAAGATAAGAAAATGTAAAGAGCTGAGCCTTGCTTTTGTGACTTCCCCTCCAATCTAACAATATTTTCCAATTCTGATAGAAAGGTGAGCAGAGTTTTTGTGTATATACCTCATGAGATTGTTAGATGCCTTTGCACCCTCTCTACACGGCAGTTTAGCAAATTTAGAGTAGTAATTTCCTCTATTTTTCTTAAGCAAAGTAAAAGTTTCCCCTAATATAGAATGCAAAAATTCTCAGAAATTGGATATTTGTTCTTTATTGTTGGTGTTGGGTATTGTTGAGTCAACTATGACTCATAGTGATCTCATACATACCAATGTGAAACACTGTCTGGTCTTGCACTTTCCTCAAATGTACTGATATGTGTGAGCCCATTATTGCAGCCACAGTATCAATCCATTTTGTTTAGGATCTTCTTCATTTTCACTAACCCTCTACTTTATGGCAGGGAGCTCTGGTGGCTCTGGTAAGGAGTTGTGCTGCCAACCCAAAGGCACATGGTTCAAAGTCACCACCTGCTCCAAGGGAGAAAGATATGCAAATTCCTTCCATGTAATTTACTGTCTTTGAAAATCCCCTGGCCAGTTAGCTAAAAGTCAGTTCCAACTCAACAGTACATAACAACAACAGCTACTCTTTGATGCAGTACCTTCATATCCAAGACATGATGGTTGTATGTTTACACAAAAATATATGTCCTTTCCCCTGGTGACCATGGTATGTTCAAAACTTTTGTCCACACAATAATTTAAAGAAACTAATTATTCTTTGACTTTCCTTATTTACCATTCAGCTTTTACATTTGAAACTGGGTTTCTAACACTGTAGGGATTTATTTTATTTCATTGAAGGGAGTGTGTCAGGGTTGTAGTCCCTCTCCATACCTATTCAATCTGTGTGCTGAGGAAATGATTTGAGAAGCTGGACTGTATGAAGAGAAATGTGGCATCAGGATCGGAGACTCATTAATAACCCGCATAATGCAAACCCTGCTTGCTGAAAATGATGAAGACTCAAAATTCTTGTTGTGAAAGATCAATATGGATTGCATCTCAATGTCAAGAAAACAAGGATTCTTAACCGCCGGACTGTTAGGCAACATCATGATGTATAGAGAAAAGATTGAAACTTTCCACAACTTCATCTTACTTGGATCCATAATTACACCCTTGGTGCTAGCAGTTAGGAAAACAGGAGACACATTGCCCTTGTAAAGTTTGCAGTTAGAGACTCTCCAAATTATTGAGAAATAATGATGTCAATTTAAGGACTAAGGTGCATCTGATTCAGCACATGGTATTTCCAATCATTTACTATGCATCTGATAGCTGGACAATGAATAAGGATAACATAAGAAGAATTGATGCCTTTGAATGGTGGTGTTAAAGTGCTGAATATCTCATGGATGGCCAAGAGAACAAACAAATGTGTCTTGGAGAGGGTGCAGCCAGAGTGCTCTTTGGAGGCAAAGATGATGAGGCTTAACCTCAGATACTTCAGGCACGTTGCTAGGGGGTTGGAAATGAAGAGGAAGACTCTCGACCAGGTGTATTGATGCAGTAACTGCTGCAACAAGCTCTACTGTGTCAGGAAATGTGAGGATGAAACAGAATAGGACAGAGTTCAGACCTGTTGTTTATAGGCTTGCTACGGGTTATACTTGACTCAACAACAACAAGGATTTATTTCAAGTTTATACTTAACTCACTCAGTCCCACATACAAAGTTTCTCTCTTTAGAGGTCCCTGGATTCCAATTTTTGTCTACCTGATTCTTTCTTAATTAAATTATCAGCATGGTATACGGTAATGATAACAGTATCAGAGGTATAAGTAACTGCCAGAAATTCAAGCCTGATCCAGAAGAAGGTGCAGCCTAAGTGATATCCTTGCTCATCATTGCTCATGTCAGATGGGATCATGACTGAAATAAAAGAATACTAAAAGAGATGTTTAACTATTCTTGATTGACTATATAAAAAAGACTTAACTATAGGATTAAGAAAAAAAAATACTGATAACATTGTGAAGAATGGAAATTCAGAAATATTTAATTGTGTTAGAAATCCTGGACGGTTTATAATCAGAAAAGGTGTGCATCAGGGTTGTATCTTTTCATCATACTTATTCAATCTGTATGCTGACCAAATAATGTAGGGAAGTGGAGTATATGAGGAACACAACATCAAGATTAGAGGAAGATTGATTAATATGGCATAAATTTGCTTGCTGAAAATAAAAATTGAAGCACTCATTAACATGTATCAAAGACTATATATTGCCTTTCGTATGGATCACACCTCAAAAGAAAGAAAACAAAAGTCCTTACAACTGGGCTAATAAATAATGCTATGAAAAATGCAGAAGAGTCTGAAGTGTATCCATGATCAATTCCCCTCGAAGAAGCCTTCAGAAATCAAGTTACACAGTACATTGGACAAATTTGCAAAATACTCCTTAGAGTATTAAAGAGCCAAATGCAAATTAAAACAAACTGCAGTGCTATTTTTAAATACCAGAGAAATTAGTAAGTGTAAAAAAAAAATAGAATGTTTGACAAGGCCGGAGAAAAGTAAAAATTCTCATCATTGTAATAGAAGTATAAATGATAAATGATTACAACCACTTAGGAGATCTGCTTAACATTACATTCTAGTGGTGAATATAGTCAGACCTTATTAGTTTATAATTTCACTCCTGGGTATACACTAAATAGATACACATGTACATTTACAGATATTCATTGTTGTCATTAGGTATCATCAAGCAAATTACCACTCCTAGTAATTCCATGAAAACTACACTGAAACTTTGCTTTGTCCTGTACCTTCCTCATAATCTTTAATATGATCAAGACCATTACTATAGTCATCTATCTTGTATATATAAATAAATATATTTTTTCTGAAGAAGTGTAATAATAATTCTTTTTTAAAAAGCATATTCTTCCTATTTAATTTTCCCCATTCATTCATTGTTGCACATTTTCCTCCCTACCACCCCTCCCCACCCAAGTTCACTTTTCTCTTTGAAAATAAAAATTCTTTCATTGTTATACAGTCCACCCCTTCCAAGTCCACAGTCCACTCTACTATGCATTTCTTTTTCTGGAATCTCGTCATGAAAATAATATATTCCTTTTAAATAGTTCTTTCCTTTATCTGTTTCAATGCAGTATACATTATATATCCCCTATTTTCTTAGGTTCCCCAACCCTGATGTCAGTCCCATTTTACAACAGTGTCATTATGCAATGTTTGTCACACACACACACACACACACACACACACACACACACACTTGTTGTTGATTTCCATAGAGTCAAGCACGACTCATAGCAGCCCTATGAACAAAACATCTAAAACCCATCCTATCCTGTACCATCCTCATACCTCCTGACACAAAAGAGCCCATTACAGCAGTCACCATGTCTGTTCACATGGATGAGAGTCTTCCTCTCCTTTGCTAACCCTCCACCCCTCCCAGCATCATGTCCTTCTCCAAAAAACAGCCCCTTCTAGTAACATGCCCAAAGTATGTGAGGTGATGTCTCATCATTCCTACCTCCAAAGAGCACCCCAGCTGCATCCTCTCCAAGACATAACTGTTTGTTCTGTTAGCCATTGGTGGGAAGTTCAGTGGTCTTCTTCAATACCACAGCCCAAAGGCATCAATTCTTCTGTCATCCTTAATCACTATCCAGCTCTCAGATGCATAGCAAGTGATCAGAAAGACTATATACTGAATTCATAAGTCAACAGAAATCAAGATAAGATCTGGAGTCAATTCCATCTGAATTTTTAAGATCATCTTAGGAATAAATTTGAGGCATTGAACACCAGTAATAAAAAACCAGATGAGTTGTGGGATGATATCAAGGATATCCATGAAGAAAGCAAAATGTCATTACAAAAATAGAGGAGAAAGAAAAAGTAGAAATGGATGTCAGAAGAGACTACAAAAATTGCACTGAAGTGTCAAGAAGCCAAAAATAAAGCATGCTGAAGTAAAAGAGCTGAACAGATCATTTCAAAGGGTAGCTCCGAAGGGCAAAGCAAACTATTAAAATGGAATGTGCAGAGGGCTGAAATTGGAAGGGGGAAAAAGCACAGAACTTGCTCTGCATTGCTCAAGCTGAGAGAACTGAAAAACAAATGTAAGCCTCATGTCAAAATATTGAAAGATGCTATGAGCAGTATCTTGAATGACCCAGAAAGTATCAAAAGAAGGTGGAGGGAATACACAGAATCACTGTACCAGAAAGAACTGATCAATGCAGGAAGTACCATATGAGAAAGAGCCAATGGTAAAGAAGGAGGAAGTGTAAGCTGCACTGAAAGCATTAGCATAAATAAATAAATAAACAAACAAACAAATACATACATAAATAGATAGATAGATAAATACATAGATAGATACATAGATAGATAGAGAGATAGATAGATAGATAGATAGATAGATAGATAGATAAAAGGCCCCAGAAATCGATGGGATACCAATTAACTTGTTTCAATTAACAGTTGCAGCCTTGGATGTGTTCACCAGTCTATGCCAGGAAATTTGGAGGACAACTGTCTGGCCAATGGGTTGGAAGAGGACCATATTTCTTCCCATTCCTAAGAAAGGTGATTCAACTGAACTGACTGTGGAAAATATATATTATATATATATCTATATCTATATAATATATTGAATGATAGAGAAATTGAGATTCTCTTTGTCTGTACATCTATCTACAGGGAGCTCAGGTGGCCTAGTGGTAAGGAGTTGTGATGCCAACCCAATGAGACACAGTTCAAATCTACCAACTGCTCCATGAGAGAAAAATGAATTATCTTCCCCCTTGTGATATACTGCCTCTGAAAACTTGCTGGAGGGTAAGCACTTTGAACTCGTGGGTTGGTTGCAACTCCACAATCTTTGGAAGAAGAATTGATGTCTTTGAGTTGTGGTGTTAGAGAAGAGTGCTAAATATACAAGGACTTCCAAAAGAGTAAACATACATGTCTTAGAGAAGATGAGGTCAGAGCACTTCTTAGAGGCAAGGAGATGGAACTTTATCTCAAACATGTTGGAGATGTTGCTTTCAGAAGCTATTCCTTTGAAAGAGATATGATGCTTTGAAAAGTGGAGGATCAGCAAAAGGGAGGAAGACTCTCAACAAGTTGGACTGACACAGTGACTGTAGCAATGGGCTCAAATATGTCACGGTGATGAGGAGGGTTCAGGAGAAGGGTTCAGATCTGTTGTTCATAAGATCTGCATGGAGGACAAAGGAGTTATCCTCAAAGAAAAGAAAATTACCATTCCTAGAAAGGATTTTTCTGTAAAAGTTGATAGAAACTCTCAGTCTTCTCCTCTTTGGATTTGGTTGGTAGTGCATATATTTGAGTAATAATCATAATAAGAGGCCTTCCTAGTATGTGTGTGGATAGAATCCTATCACTCACAGTATTTTCCTTAAGGATGCATCTCAAAATTGTCTTTTTTAACTATGAATTTTCCTTAACTTTTAATTTCCAGCATAGTATGTAGATCATGAGTTTGATTCAAAGTTCCCCAGGCTTGTTCATCTCACTTCACTGTTGCCTGGAATGTCAATCTTCATGTGTTTAATTTCATTTTTTTACATCTTTCATTTTCCCTACATTTCTACTTTGCACATTGCATGTTCTAATTCTCAGTGGCTGTTTGAAGCCATTTCTACTCATTTTTTAGTGACTTCCTATCTGGGCTCTATATCCAATATATTATGAGTATTCGCATTGTTTTGTTCATAGGATTTTCAAGGGACCATTGTTTCAGAAGTGAATGGCCATTTATTTTTCCCCCTCATCTGTCTTAATCTAGAAACTCTGCTGCAATCTCTCTACTATGGATGACCTTTCTTATTTTGCTGAAATGCATATGTACAAAAGTCACAATGTCAACCATTTTCATACACAAATTTCAGTGCACTATGTTCCACTATGTCATTCAACTATCTATTTTGAATGTTTTCATTAGGCTTAATTAGGGCTTTGAGGTAGTTCTAAAAGACTAGTCATGACAGATAGAAACAAAGGCAACAGACTACTAGCATAGTAACCAAATATCTTGCCTAGGGTTTTGACTTTAGTAGGAAAACTTCTCAAAGATGGTTGCAAGCCACACACTTTTAAATATAATCAGTTATCATTTTTATGAATGCTTTCCTATGTTCACTGTTCTTGTTTCTATGGGTTATGACTAAATTGGTGTGAAGCTCGGGATTTAACAGAAGCTCTGTACCCCTTAAGTAGTAACTTCCCTGCTTGTTTTTCCCATTCACATTTGGACATGTGGTGGTTTTTGCTGTTGTTATGTGCTGTCATGTTGCTTGTAACTCATAGCGACCCTATGTACAACAGCTCTGAACCCTGCTCTATCCTGAGCCAACCTTCTTGTCTCTGACACACCTACCCCTATTACCCCAACTACTGAGTCAATCCAACTCATCCAGGATCTTCCTTTCTTGCACGATATCCCTCCACCCTTCCAAGTATGCAGCCCCTATTCAATGTCCCTCCTTGCAAAATGCCCAAAGTATGTCGGACAGAACTTCAAAATCTTTGCCTCCAAGGAGCAGTCTGGTTACCACCAATAAACATTGGTCTGTATGCACTTGCCTATTTTTAATATTTCATATAAAGTGAGATTATGCAGTATTTATACTTTTTTTTGCAGTATTTGTACTTTTGTTTCTTATTAGACTAAGTTCCTTTTTAAAAAGGCATGACGTCATTTCAAATGGTGTCTCAGCACAATGACATGTTTGGATGTTTTCTTTGGTGGAATTGTTGGGTTGAATTGAGGAAAACAATTCTTAGGTTGAATTGTTTTCCCCAAAATGATATGTTCAGATCCTAACCACAGGTACTTGTGAATGTGACTTCATTTGGAAATGGCATTTTTGCAGATGTGATTAGTTTCGTTAATGTAACTTAAGATGGGCCTGAATCTGTTCTAACTGGTGTCCTTAAAGAAGAGAAAATATAGAGAGAAGACAGCTGGGTGAGGATGGAAGCAAAGATTGGAGTTACACTGGAACAAGGCAAGAAACACTTGGACAGCCAGAAGTGGAAAGATCTAGGGAGCATCTTCCCCGAGAGGCTTTAAAGAGGGCATATTTCTACCAGCATCCTGAATCCAGACTTCAATCTGAGAGAATACATTTTATTATCTCAAGCTACTCAATGTGTAATATTTTCTACAGCAGAGAACTAACATTTTTGTAAAAGAAAATAGACACCTTTCTACAGATGTAAATACTAAGGCTGTGAAATGAATGAGTTAGGATCATTGTCATCAATATAAACACTAATCTTGGTAATTGACACTGAACAAAGCTCATGGACTTCCATGCAACTTGTAACTTAATACACCCAATGTGCACATCTTATACAAAGGTAAAGTGAAACAAACTGAACGGGGAAAGGTCCAAATTAATTTTCCTCTCAAATTATTTTGTATTTTAAAACTAAAATGTTAAAAAAACTGTTGTTGTTGTTATGTGCCATCGAGTCATTTGCGATTCATAATGACCCTATTCCTAAATGTCAATGAGTAGTAGGTAATGGATAAGATAGCTTTTTGCTAATTAAGAAAGCCAAACAAATTAGAAAACCCTTTGATTCTTGAGAGAGAACTTTTTGACCTGCACTCTGCAGAAGGGGCGGAGATACTGTGGTTTCTGAAAGAGCCTGCCCAAGAGCCACAATTATGCTCTAGTTTGATCCAGAAGTGCTTCCCCAAGGAGCCACCTACAGTATCAGAGGGTCAAAGTTTATTTTGGATTGAATAAAAATGAGGCATGTGAGAAGCTTACACATATAACCTTTTAAAATATTTTTCTTTAATGCAGGAACCACAGTCTTTTCCATTTCCTCTCTGAAGCTGAAGACTGGGAAACTCATCAAAAAGACAAATTCATTCATTTTAAACATGTTATATAACTCGGATCAGGAAATGAAATGGAAAAACAATTTCTGCCATCAGGCTTGTAACAGTTGTGGTAGCATTTTACTATTTAGTAAGTGTTATTAGAGATCTTTAGCCTCCTGTGGCTTTACATTCAGAAATGTTAATCTTTGTTATTTCACATTTGGAAATTTGCAAGATTGTTTTGTGACCATTTGTAGGCTTCCATAACTTTATATCAATTCTAAAAATGGACTAGTTACTGGAACGTGTTATCTAGTGCTTGTAAATTACATACATACTGTGCTTTAGGTCAAAGTTTTCATAATAAGTTGCTTTTCAAATCAATTGTTTGTACACAAGCTGTTCCCTGACTTGACTTTGGTTGCAATCCCTGCAATGTATCAGCACTCTCCCTAATTCCTTCCTGGGGCTACATTCTCTGCCCCCCTCCACCCCATTTCCCTGCCCATCTCACCTCTCATCATTGATTTTAGGCAAATGTTGCCCTTTTGGTTTCATATAATTGACTTTTCTAAGGAGCATATTCTTCTCGGTGTTATTGTTTGTTTTATAGTCCCACCTACTATTTGGCTGAAAGTTTTCCCTGGGGACTGTCTCCAGTTTCAATTCAGAAGGTTGTCTCAGGGCAGTAGTCTCAGGGGGTCCTCTGGTCTCTTTCAGAAAAGTAAGTCTGGTTTGGGTTCTCCCTCCACCCTGTGTTTTAATTATGCTAAAGTACTTTCCTGAAGGAATCAAACATATCTGTTTTCCTTTCACATCACTTACAGTATCCAGAATTTTCCAAAATGATTTCCATGCCATACAAGGAAATTATTTATGGACAGAAACATCCAGTCTAATTACCTTTAATCCCATTCAATTAGGCAGTTACTTCTTTTGGGCCACATTGTACATACACGCTATGATGTAATGACAGATGCCTCATTTATATAATGATGCATTCACTATTTTGGGTTCAATTACACTTTCCTGATGAAACTGTAAAAAAGCCATGCTCTTTCAATGCTTGTTTCTCATGCTTTCCATTGACTTTTTCCCTGTAACCCCCTTTTACGAAAGGTGAATGTAAAAATACATACATATAGAATATAGCTATGCCAATTTTAATTCGTAAGTGAAAACATTTACTCCAGAGTACATAAAAAAGTGAGGCAAAGTTTCAAAATAATTTAAAAAAATTTTGTTGTTGCTGTGAGCCCTTGAGTTGGAATTAACCCATAGCTGATCCTCCAGTGAGTTTTCAGAGGCAATAAATCTCATGGAGTTTTTCTCCTGAAGAAGATCTTGTAGATTTGAACCACCTGCCTTTGGGATTGCAGTGCAGCTTCTTACCACTAAGTGGCCAGAGCTCCCTTTTCAGAATGTACTTACTAGAATATACCTACGGGAGAAAGTCTAATATCTATGCCTATACGTGAGACACAGTGGTGGAAGCAAGATTCCTGGAATTGAGTCCATTCATTTCTTATACTGAACCACTGGAACCACTTGGGATATATGATGGATATCAATACAGAAAGGACACATCTAGGGTACCGAATTGTCTTACAAAGAAATATGAGACGTTATAATATGGTGACGTTGATGTTATCTCATAGATTCAATTTTGAAGAAATAAGAGAAAAAGCGATTGAAAGAAAAAAAGGGGACATTTGCAGTCATTAATTTGATAATGAATATGAATAAGGCACAGAGAAAGAGATCTGGTTAGAAATATTTTTATCATCTTTCACTGAAGAAAAAGAGGAGCCTTGGTGTCATAGTGATTAAACTCTCAGTCATTTACTAAGAGGTTGGTAATTCAAACCCGCCAGCTCTTCCACTGGGAAAAGATGTGGAAATTTGCTCGCATAAAGATTTTAGCTTTAAAAAGCCTTGTGTAACAGGGAAGGAGTGCTTCTTTTAGGTTTGAAAGAGAGGAGGGAACTGGGGGGTGGGGGATGGGCGGGGAGAGAAGTGCAACAATGAATGAATGGAAATCCAAAATCTCTGTAAATGCTCATTAAAATTATTTTTTAAAAAAAAGGAAAGAAAAAAAAAGTCTAGGGGGAAGTTCTACTTGATGACAATAGGTTTCTTTGTTTGGTTGGTTATGTTTGGTATTTTTTTCCTTAAAAATATTATCTTCTTTTGGGCAATCCCTGCTCACTAGTACATCAGGAAAAAGTAAACATTCTTAGCTGTAAAAAGATAATCTATTTACTAAAATCAGAAATAAATGAATCAATATGATAATAAAAAGTTTCACTGTTTCATTTATTTATTTTTTTTTTACTCTTGCCACCAAAGCTGAATTTGGAGAGGTCAAATTTCTACTGGTCTCTTTATCTTATTTTTTATTTATGAAGTGATAGGCAAGTGCTAATAATGGAGATAATGACGTTATTATATAAAAAAAACTCAATTAAAATGATCATTGTAGAAAGTATTGTTGTTATTAGGTGCTGTGGAGTTGAGTATGACCCATAACGATTCTATGAGCAGCGGATCTGGGTCCTATCCTCTCTTGTACCATTGTCACAATCTCTGATATATCCAATCAATGCTATAGTAACTTTGTCAATCCATCTGGTTGAGGGTTTTTTTTGACCCTCCACCTTTCCAAGCATGATGCCATTCTCAAAGAATGTTCTCGTCTAGCAATATGCCCAAAGTATAAGAATTTAAACATTATCACCTTTGCCTCCAATGAACACTCTAGTTTCATATTCTCCAAAACATATATTTTTTCCTTTCTTTTGGAAGTCTGTGGATATTCAGTACTCTTTTCTGACACCATAGTTCAAAGGCACTAGTTCTTCTTCTGCCATTCTTATTAATTTTTCAGCTCTCAGATGTACAGCAAATGATTGAAAAGATCATGACCTGAATTAGGAAAACCTTAGCCCTCAAACTGATATCATTGCTCCTCAATAATTTGAAAAGGTCCTTGATTGCAGACTTTTTCATTACAATGAGTCTCCCAGTCTCCTGAGTGCTTGTACCAAGGTTGTTGACTTTGAATCCAAGTAAGATGAAGTCATTGGAAATTTCAATCTTTTCTCCATCTATCATGATGTTAATTATCAGATAAGTAGGGAGAATTTTTGTTTTCTTGATTTTGAGATGCAATCCATATCGAAGACTGTCTTGATCTTCTGCAACAAGCACTTCAAGTCCTCCTCACTTTCAGCAAGCCAAGTTGTGCTGTCCGCGTAATATAGGTTATGAATGAGTCTTCCTGCAATCCTAATACCACATTCTTCTTCAGAGTCCAGAGTCTCAAATAATTTTCTTAGCATACAGATTAAATCAGTAGAAAGGCTATAAGACTAAACTCCATTTTTCTCAATTTTAAACCAATTCCTTTGCTCTGTTTACACAAAAGCCTCTTGGTCTAGGTATAGTTTTCACATGAGCACAATTAAATATTCTCAGATTCCCATTCTTCTTAATGAGATCCATAATTTTTTATGATCCACATGGTCAAATGCTTTTACATAGTTGATAAAGTACAAATAGACATTCTTCTGGTATTTTTTGTCTTCAGCCAGGATCCATCTGACATTAGCAATAATATGCATCTCATTGATGATGTCACCACCTCTTCTAAATGCAGTTTGAACATCTGACAGTTCTTTGTCTACAAACTGCTTTGGCCATTTTTGAATGATCTTCAGCAGTTTGTGGGTTTGGGGTTTTTTTCCCCTTGTACATGATATTTATGATATAACATTGGTGACTAGAGTACAAAACTTTGAAACAATAAAACAAGGAATGGTAGTCAGAAACTTCATATATTTTGGGCATGTAGCTCACAAAAGCTATTTATTGGATAGGGATATCATGCTGGGGAAAGTATAGGGTCAGTGATAGAGAAGAAGGCCCTTAACGAGAAGGATTGACATGTTGACTTCAGCAATGGGCTCAAGGGTATCAGAAAGGGTATCATGAGATGATGATAGTGGCAGGGTTGAGATCTGTTGTTCATAGAGTTGGTACGAGTTGTAATAAACATGATGCTACCTGATAACAAGAATAATATACCTGGCCATAGCACAAGGGTTGTTGTTGTGTATCATTGAGTAGGAACTGATCTGTACTTGACCCTCCAGAGGGTTTTCAGAGAGAGTTAATCTCACAGGAGGAGATTGCTCATCTTTCTTCCACAGAGCAGCTGGTGGACTCAAACCATGTGCCTTTGAGATTACAGCTTTTGCCGTTAGTCTGCCAGAGCACTCTATCTCAGGGGTAGTGAGTATAAGAATATTTTCACAAACTCTAAATTGCAAAGCAACTGCCAGGTGGATTTAGTGCTACATATTAGGTTCCAGATGCTGCAACATCTCTAATGGTGTTATTCCTACAATTGAATGACTAGCAGTTCTCTTTGGAAGAAGTGAACACTAACTATATTCTCAGTGATACAGTTTTAGGAATTAGCTTAACACTGATGTAAACACAGTATGGGGATTATTATGACTCTCGATCAAAGTTGCCTCCTCTAAATTTGACATTTAAGGGCAAATGAACAAAACAACTATGAGATATCATCTCACCCAGTATGAATAGCAAAATTTAACAGAACAGCAAGCAACAAATGCTGGTGAGGTTGTGGAGAAACTGGAACCTTTATTCATTGTTGGTGGGAGTGTAAAATGGT
>NW_006399977.1:4191491-4197501 GCF_000299155.1 Elephantulus edwardii
ATTAGTAATAATAAAAAAAATCTTATAAAAAGAGCAAATGAGGTCCTGGGGTCAGTGATAGTGTCTTATTCATCTTATCTCTGGCACATACCATTTAACACAAACACACTGTTCACAGTAGCTGCCACAATGGGGTAGATGTAGCACTGACGGTGAGAATGACATAAGGCTGGCCAGTTTTTGTTTTATTACACACAGAGGCTCTACACATCAGAGCAGACTTATTGACATCTAACAAGTGTTCAGTAGTTATCAGTTAAATTCAACATAATGGACAAATGCAAGATAATCATAGATCCAGAGGATGAAATGAACTTTCTCCCTAATATCACGAGCAGGGAGCCTATCAATTCCCTTCTAAAGAAACTTTAAATTTGGTAGAATAGCAGGGTTTTTAAGTTTTAGAATTCATTCCTGACAACTCTCTTGCCTTTTTCTAATTTTGTCCTGATTTATGCCAGAATAAAAATGAGATTTCAGCCTAAACAAACATAAGAAATGGAAAAAAGTAACTGTAGAAACACAATTCCTAATGAATGGAACAGTGTTACAGAAAAGAGCATATAGTAGCATTAAACTGTGAGAGAAAAAAAAAGATTGTGAAATATCTTGGAAAGCTATCAAGCCCACGGCTTCTAGAAAGACCCAGATATTTCTTTTTCTTCCTTCCTTCCTTCCTTCCTTCCTTCCTTCCTTCCTTCTTCTCTCTTTCTCTCTCTCTCTCTCTCTCTCTTTCTCTCTTTCTTTCTTTCAAAAGTACTTTCTGTTGTTTGCTTACAAGGTTTGTATACATTGTGTTTCACACTATTCTTCATTCACATTGTGTTTCATACAATCAATCTTGCTCATTATATTTTCTAAAATTAATCACCATTCAACTATGCCCACCATTTCCCTGTCTTTTCGGTATTTGCTGGATCTTTCTCATTTCCTTTAACCCTTCTAGCCACCTATCAAATTTTGCAAACCTATGATTTCATCCTTACTCATCTTCACCCCTCTTCTCCCCACCCTTTTCCTCTTAGATCCCCATAGATGTTTTACTTGTTGTCTATTTTTACAACAGTGGTCTTATGCAGTATTTATCCTTATGAGAATGAGTTTATTCACTCAGCATAATTCTCTCTAGTCTCTCTCAAGTTATGTAGCATTTTTCAAAATCATTGCTCCTGAGCGCTGTGTAATATTCCATCATATGGATGCAGCACAATTTCTCAATCCATTCAGATGTGGTTGGATATTTGGGCTGTTTCTATGTTCTCGTTATGGTGAATATGAACATTGGTGTATAGATCTCCATTTGTGTCTCAGATTTAATTTCATTTGGGAATGTTTTTAGTAGTGGAATAGCTGGATAATACAGAGTTTCTATGTTCAGAGTTTCTGTGTTTTTAAAAAAATTTCAAACTGCCTTTCAGGGTGGTCGTACAATGTTACACTCCCACTAACAGTATATGGGAGTTCTCACCTCTCCACATCCTCTCCGACATTTATTGCTTGAGTTCTATTAAACTTTGCACTGCTACTGGAGTGTGATGGTATCGCACTGACATTTTGATTTGCATCTCCCTTATTGCCAGTGATTTTGAACATCTGTTCATGTGTCTGTTGGCCATCCAAATATCTTCCTTGATGAACAGTCTTTACATGTCTTTCATTCATTTTGTAATTGGATTAGCAGTCTTTTTCTTCTGGAGGCCCAGTAGTATTCTGTAAACATTTGTTATGAGACCCATGAGTGAGATGGTATTGCCAAATATTTTTTTCCCAGTTAGTAGGTTTGATTTTCATCCTACTTGAAAATTTTTTTGATGTGCACAGGTATTTAATGTTTAGAAGGTCCCATTTACCAGTTTTATCCTCTCTAGATTGTGCATTTCTGGTTGTATTTTTCAGCCTTTTTATACCATAGACTAGGTCTTCTAAGCTTAGTCACAGTTTGGCTCTTAGGTACTTTATGTTTTTGGACAGATTTCTCCTTATGCAAATAATGGTAAGTGGCACTCGAGCTGCCTTTTTACAGCTTTCTATACAAAAGGCATTTGTGCCTGTGAGCAAAAGAACTAAAAATCATAAGGCCAGGCAAGATAGGGAGAAAGATTTTAGAGAGTCATGACAAGTCAACATGGAGTCAAAGAGCAGAGGACAAAGGGCTTTGTGGTATATTAATACATGACTGAGAGTGAGATTGTCATGATTCACAGTTTCCTGAAGGGTATAATTCTGGCTTACAAAGGTAAAGATATTAATATTTGAAGAACTTAAGGTAAATATTCTAATGCATCTAATGTTTCAGACATGAAAATATGGTCTCTCAGAGCTAGGCCAATCTTTCCCAGCTCATGTTTCCCTTTCAAATTGAGCTGAAGTTAGTGAGCAGTGGTGAAGGGTAAGAAGGAAAGGTACTGGACTGCCAATGTCTGATAAAGTCTTTATCTTGTATTTTTCCTTTGGTTAGACTCTAGAAAATGTTATTCAGGATAGAGAGTCCACAGATTTCTATATTATTTGGTAAATTTTTTCTGAAGATAATTTAAAAATGGTGAAGGAGTATATCAACAGGGAACTGCTAGAAATTCGAGTCAGGTTCAGAAGAGGACATGGAACAAAGGATATTACTGATGATGCCCCTGGATTTTGACTGAAAGAAGAGAGTACCACAAAGGTGTTTACTGGTGCTTTATTGGTTATGCAAAGACATTCAGCTCCGTGGATTATAACACATTCTAGACAACACTGAAGAATGTAGGCATGAATGTAACATGCAATTTTGTTCATGGAGAACCTCAGCAATTGTTCAAACAGAACAAAGGGATACAGCAATTCAGAATCAGGAAAAGTTTGTGTCAAAACTGTATCTATTTACCATACTGACTCAGTCTTCAGGCTTAGCAAATAATCTGAGAGGCTAGGTCATGTGAAGAAAGCAGCATCAAGACTGGAGGAAGATTCACTAAGATGACATAACCTTGCTTGCTTAAAATGAAGTGGATCAAAGAGAACAGTCTTTACCTCTAACAGAAAAATAATGAGCTATACCTCAAAACAGAGAAAATAAAAGTCTTCACATCAGAATCAGTAAGCAACATCATGGTAAATGGAGAAAAACTTGAAGTTACCAAGAATTTTTACTTGAACTCACAATCAATGTTCATGGAAACAACAGTCAAGCAATCAAAGCATGTATTGCACTGATCGAATCCCTTTAATGTCTTGAAAAGGAAAGATGTCACTTTGAAGACAAAGGTGTGCCCATCCCAAACCTTGCTGTTTTTAATTACCTCCTGTGTGTGTTCTTCCATTATCTGTAGAATTTTGATGACATGCTATTTCAAAAGTGGATGGTCCACCCTGCTTCTTAATCTGCCTAAATCTGGAAGTTCTGCTGAAATTTGTTGACCATTGGTGACCTGTTGGTGTTTGAGATACTAGTGGCACACACAAGAACACACAAGAACACACAAGGAACACACAAGCCCCCACAGTATGGCAAACTGATAGACAAGCGGTGGCTTTTCAGGAGAAACCAGTCCTTGGAGAGTGACATCATACTGGGAAAGGCAGAGAGACAGCAAAAGAGAGGAAGACCTTCACTGAGATGATTTGACACAGGAATTACCATGATAAACTAGAGCATGACAGAGATCCAGGATGAGGATGGTACAGGACACGGCAAATTTCAGATCTTTTGTTCATAGCATCTCTTTGAACTTTAGTTGACTTGACCACATTTGTGATGGTAGCATAAAAGTTGGCTTTGTTTTAGCCATTTAGTTAGCCCCTCTGGTCTCCAGCTACCTTAACTGCAGACACATGGTCTTGCAAATCAGCATTATCTTGCTAATCAACAGCTAAAACAGCAATATAAAGAGTGTTTTTCACAGCAGACAGTAAGACTTGGAGAAGTAAGACTTGGGGCGAGAAAGGCTTATGGAGGCAAGACCCTGGTGAAAACAAGATCCTGGTGGTGGAGAGACTGTGGCATTACTGTGGACAAATGGTGACAAGGTGTGACCTGAGGCATCTTGCATTTGTGCTGGCCACAGTTCTTACATGTGGCTGTTCTTACATGGCTTTTGTACTGATGATGGAAGTAAAAGCTGCTCGCTGAACTGGCCTCACTGAGGAGATGTGCCTTGGAATTGTTGGGCTAAAACCTGGTCTTATTTTCAGTGATGCTCTTTGCCTCTCCCACTCTGCAACTGTCTTCCCTAATAAGCCCCATAGCTGGTACCATAACTGTGAGTCTGTGGGTCAGCGGTGAATAAGCGAACCTCTTGCTGTTGGTGGGGCTCTTCAGGCACCATGGGGCTGGGTTTGGGCTTTTCATCTGCTTTCTACTCTGGAATAGTGAAGGACTGTGCTATTCTTACTCCTTCTGGCCCTTTCAGAGAGACACTCATGGCCCTGTGCCTTTATGTTTGGTTTTCTGCTCCTACTTAGAAAAGCACCTAACAACAACACAAACATTTGTGTGAGAAACTTAGGTAATAAATAATGAGAACTGATGAAAAAGTAATGCCTGTGGATTATGGTGTTGGGAAAGTATGAATATACCTTGCTGATATAAAAATGAGCAAACCTATTTTAAAAGAAATATGGCCAAAATGCATCTTAGACTTAAGGATGACAGAAGCTGTGGTATATTCACACAAAGGAATACTATGCTGCATTGAAAAACAAGGAAGGAACTCATGAAATGTTATTCAAAATGGGTGACCTGGAGGACATTATGCTGAGTGAAATATCTCAGTCACAAAAGGACAAATAGTGCATGGTGCCACTCTTATAGAATGGAACTGAGTTAGGGTGAGACTGAGAAAAATTGGACAAATTATGTATACTGCATTGAAACAGATAAGGGAGAGAACAGTTTATAAGTGATATATAATAGGGTATTACGGTCATGACAAGAGTCCAGGATGACGGCTGCATAGTGGAGTGTACTTGGGGTGGGGTGGGAAGTGGGGATTGTATACCAATGAAAGAATTTTTCTTTTATTTTTCAAAGAGAAGAGCCAACTGGGGGTGGAGGGAGGGGACAGGGAGAAAAATGCAACAATGAATGAATGGAAATCCAAAATCTCTGTATATGTTCATTAAAATTATTAAAATAAAATTAAAAAACAAAAAGAAAACAAATTAGTATTGTATACTTTGGCCATATTGTCTCCTGACTAGTTCCTTGAGAAGGATATCATTTTTATAGTCAGCCAAAAAACAAGGATAAACCTCAGTGAGATGGATTGACTTGAACATAGTGATAACTATGAGGATGATATATGACTATGCAGTGTTTTGTTCTGTTATACATTAAGTTGCTGCAACAAACTTGACAACATCTAACAAAGTTATGCCATGCCATTTTACTGTCTCTGCAAAAAACAAAATGAAACAAAAATCCCCATCCATATTTAACATCTCTGAGAAACAGAAAAACTGAAACATGAAGCAGGGAAGCATCAGAAAACACTTGTTCCCTTCTTATAGCATGACTGTGCACAGAAATTCTAGCCTAGTAAACAATTATATGTTTAAGGTAACATCTACCACTGTGACCTATATTTTTATTTATAGCTATAGCTAGCTATAAGTAACCTTAAAATAATTTCAATAATTTCCTTTTCTGAGTGTAGAATCATGAACATAAAAATGAGTTATATTTCTTACTTGTAAAGAAAAGTATAAATTAGCCTCCTATTCATATTCGTACGTTTCTTCTAAAGAGTTACTGTGATGCTGGAAGTGACACCACCAGTATTTCAAATACCAAAGGTCACTCACAGTAGACAGGTTTCAGCTGAACTTCTGGAACAAGACAGGCTGAAATATAAGACTACCCACTTCTGAAGTAACAGGCCTTCCAAAATTCTAGTTGTTGTTGTTGTTGTTATGTACCGTCGAGTCGCCTGCGACTCATAGTGACCCTATGTACAACAGCCCTAAACTCCGCTCTGTCCTGCACCAATCGCACTGTCTCTGACACTCCCATCCCAATTATCCCAGTCAC
>NW_006399977.1:4200087-4202809 GCF_000299155.1 Elephantulus edwardii
CATTGGTGAGATGAGATGGACTGGCATGGGGCATTTTGAGTCAGATGACCATATGATATATTACTCTGAAGATGAAAAAGTGAGAAAAAATGGAGTTGTTTTCATAGTTAAAAAAGTCATTGCTAGATCTGTCTTGAAGTACAATATTGTCAGTGACAGGATAATATCTATACGCCTACAAGGAAGTCCAGTGAATACCACCAAAATTCTAGGGACAACAGAAAAATATTGTTAAATATAGTGCCAGAAAATGAGCCCTTTGGGTCAGAGGGCACTAAAACTGAATGGGGAAGAGCTGCCTACTTGAAGTAGAGTACACCATAATGATGCAGATGGAATCAAGCTCTCATCCAGTGAAGGACTTTCATTTGCTGATGTGGCAAGATGCAAAATGAAGAGAAACAATTACAAACGTCTATTAATAAATGAAACATGCAGTGTATGAAATATGATCCTAGAAAATTAAAAGTTGTAAAAAATGCAATGGAAGGCATAAAATCCAACATCCTAGGCATTGGTGACATAGTATGGAATGCTATTTGCCATTTTGAATCAGATAATCACATGATCTACTATGTCAAAAATTGAAGAGGAATGGTGTGGGATTCATCAAATCTATTCTGAACTGCAATACTTGAAGTGATAAGATACTATCTATATGCATTCAAGGAAGTCCTATCTATTACAGTTATTCAAATATCCACATCACCCACAAAAGTCAAAGATGATGAAATTGAGAATTTCTACCAACTATTTCAGTCTGAACTAGATCAAATATGTAATTAAGATTAATTAATAATATTTGGTAATTGGGATGCAAAAGTTGGAAACAAAGAAAGATTGGTAGGTAGGAAAAAGAGCCTTGGTGACAAAAATGAGCCTGGACATACTATGGTAGAATTTGATACAGTCAGTGGTTTATTAATATATTTAAAAATACATAAATGGTAAAATACCATATAAATAGAATTCACCTAATGTTCTTCACAGGAATCAGATTGACTAAATCTGTGGAAATAAAACATTGAAGAATCTCAGTATAATCCTCAAGGCTAGGGGCAGAATGTGGAACGGACCATCTACCACACATATGCAAGTTGAAGAAAATGTTTAAAAGTTCATGAGGACCAAAATATGACCTTGAGTGTATCCCAACTGAATTTAAAACCACCTAAAGAAAAGATTAGACACATTGAACATTAATGGTCCAAGAGCAGATGAGCTGTGGCATTCCATAAAGACATCACCCATGAAGCAAGCGAAAGGTCATTACAAAGACAAGGAAGAAAGGAGAAAGCAAACTAGATGTCAGAAGAGTTAATGAAACTTTTATTGAACAAAAAGAAGTCAAAATAAGGGGAAAGAATGCTGATATAGGAAAATGAAACAGAAGATCTCAAAGGCAGCTTGAGAAAGCAAAATATTATAACAAAATCACAGTTGGTATTCCTCAAGCTGATATTACAAAAAAAACTAATTCAAGTCTCAAGTTGCAATACTGAAGAACTTTATGGTCAAAATCTTGAATGATACATGAATCATTAAAAGAAGGTGGAAGAATACACACTCACTGTAAGAAGAATTCATTGACACTGAAATATTTCAGGAAGTAGCATTGATCAAGGACCAATAGTACTGAGGAGAAGTCCAAGCTGCACTGGAAGCAAATAAACCTCAGGAATTGATTAAATACTATTGAAAGTGTTTCAGGAAATAGATGCAACCTTGGATGTGTTCACCAGTCTTTGCAAACAAATGTGGAAGAACACTACCTGGCTAACAGACTAGAAGAGATCCATATTTTTCCCATTCCCTAAAAACATCATAAAACAGAGTGGGAAATTATCAGACAATATCATTAATATTACAAACATTTAAAATGAAGATTAGTCAAAATTACATCAACAGAAAATTTCCAGAAATTCAAGTTGTGTTTAGAAGAGGCTGTGGCACAAGATACTTTACTGGTCATGACAGATGGATCTTAACTGAAAATAAAGAATACCAGAAAGATGTTTACTTGTGTTTTATTGATTTTTCAAAGACATTTGACTGTGTGGATCATAGCAAATTATGACTAACATTAAAAAAATGGGAATCCCAGAATATTATTAATAATCTACAGCAAGGGTCTTTATTTTCTTTGCAGACCCTCTGCCTTTCTGAGCATCATGTCCTTCTACAAAAAATAGCCCCTACTAACAACATACCTGTGATAGGTAAGGGGAAACTTTATAACCTTTGCCTCCAAAGAGCACTGTGGCTTCATCCTGTCCAAGACATATCTGTTTGTTTTCTTGGCCTTCCATAGGATGTTCAATATTCTTCTCCAACACTACAGCTCAAAGGCATCAATTCTTCTTCTGTCATCCTTATTCATTTTCCAGCTTTAAGATGCGTAGCATATGACTGGAAAGACTATGGCCTGAATCAAAGCACCTTAGTCCTCAAATTGACAACTTTACTCCTCAGTAATTTGGAGAGGTCACTAACTGCTGACTTTCCAAGTGTAGTAATACATTTCCTGATTTTCTGACTGCTGCTATCAACGGTGTTGATTGTTAATCCAAGTAAGATGAAGTAGAGCCCTCATTTTTATTACATCCTATAGTATAGAACCCTCATTTTAATTGTTTGTTGTTATGTGCTGTTGAATCGCTTGCGACTCATAGCGACCCTATTTACAACAGCCCTAAACTCTGCTCTGTCCTGTGCCAATTGC
>NW_006399977.1:4202939-4204299 GCF_000299155.1 Elephantulus edwardii
ATGAATCTGTTTGTTTTCCTAGCAGTCCATGGTACTCTCAATACTCTTCTCCAGCACCACAGCTCAAAGGCATCAATTCTCCTTCTATCCTCCCTAGGCATTGTCCAACTCTCTGATGCATAACAAATGATTGCAAAGACCATGGCCTGTATCAGACACACCTTAGTCTCCAGAGAGACACCATTTCTCTTCAGTACTTTGGAGAGGTCCCTAACCGCAGACTTTCCCATGGCAATGCACCTTTTAATTTACTGGCTACTGGTGCCAAGAGTGTTGACTATGGAGCTAAGCAAAACTAAACCTGTGAACAATCTCAATCACTTCACCATCCATCTTGATGCTGCCGATTGGTCCAGTGGTGAGAATCTTTGTCTTCTTGACATTGAGCCTCAATCCATATTGGAGGCTGTAGTCCTTGACCCTTTGCAGCAGGCGCTTTAGGTCCTCCTCAGTTTCAGTAAGCAGGGTTCTGTCATCTGCATAACACAGATTGTTGATAGATCGTCCACCAATCTTGACCCCACATTTCTCCTGATAGAGCTCAGGTTCCCGGATAATTTTTTATGTATACAGGTTGAAAAGGTATGGAGATAGGATGCATCCCTGGCGTACGCATTTCCCAATTTTGAACCATGCAGTGTTCCCTTGCTCTGTTCTGACGACTGCCTCTTGGTCCAAGTATAGGTTTCACATTAGAACGATCAAGTGTTCTGGGATTCCCATTGTTCTCAGAGTCAGCTACAATTTGTTATGATTCACACAAACACCTTTACATAGTCAATGAAACACAGATAAACATTCTTCTGGTATTCCTTGCTTTCCACTAAGTTCCAACTAACATCAGCTACAGTATCCCTAGTACCACGACACCTTCTAAACCCAGCCTAGACTTCTGGCAGTTCTATGCTGATGTGCTGTTCCAGTCGTTTTTGGATAATCTTCAGTAGAATCTTGCTTGCATGTGAAATCAATGAGATTGTTCTATAGTTTCCACACTCTGTTGGGTCACCTTTCTTTGGGACGGGAACAAATATAGATCTCTTTGAGTCAGTTGGCCAAGTGGTTGTTCTTGAGATTTCTTGGCACAACTTGGTGAAAACGTCCAGGTCAGCATCTGTTAGCTGAAATATGTCAATTGGTATACCATCTATTCCTGGGGCCTTATTTTCTTGCCATTTCCTTCATAGCAGCCTGAACTTCTTCTTTCATCACCATAGGCTCTTGCTCACATGTTGTTTCATGATATTCTTCTGTATCTGCCAATTCCTTTCCATACAGTGATTCAGTATATTCCTTCTATTTTCTTTTAATACTTCCGGGATTGTTTAATATTCTGCCAAAAGCATCCTTGATTATAGCA
>NW_006399977.1:4204694-4248779 GCF_000299155.1 Elephantulus edwardii
ATTTTGGTTGCCTTGGATTTGGTTTAATTTTCCTCAGCTTTAGCTTGAATTTGCATATGAGTAGTTGGTGGTCTGTTCCACAATCAGCTCCTGTCCTAGTTTTCACAGCTGATATTGAGCTTCTTCAGTGGTTCTTTCCACAGATGTAATTGATCTGATTCCTGTGCATACCATCATGTGAAATCCAAGTATATAATCTGCATTTATGTCTCTTAAAAAATGTATATGCTAGGAATAAGTCATTGATAGTTCAAAATTCGATCATTCTCTCTCCAGCTCCATTTTTGTCACCGAGTCCATGTTTCCCAGCTACTGAATCTTCTTCTCTGTTCCCAACTTTTGCATTCCAGTCACCCATTATTATCAATGCATCTTGATTGCATGTTCGATCAATCTCAGATTGTAAAATTTGGTAAAAATCTTCTATATCCTCTTACTTGGCTCTGGTTGTTGGCACATATATGAATGATAGTGGTATTCACTGGACTTCCTTGTATGCATATGGATATTATCCTGTCACTCACAATATTGTACTTCAAGACAAATCTAGCAATGCATTTTTATATTTTTTTTTATGCGTGTACCATCTAATTGGATCAGACTGGCACAGGAGGAGATTATTCCTCCTTCTCCAGCAGAGCATCTGGTGGATTCAAACCATGTACCTCTGGGATTGCAGTGCAGCTTCTTGCCACTAGGCCACCAGAGCTCCCTTAGCAATGACTTTTTTAACTATAAAAGCAACTCCATTTTTTCTCAACTTTTCATCTCCAGAGTAATATATCATATGATCATCCATCTCAAAATGCCCCATGCCAGTCCATCTCATCTCGCCAATGCCTAGTATGTCAATATTTATGTGTTCCATTTCTTACTTAACAATATCTAATTTTCCTACATTCATGGTTCTCACATTTCATGTCCCAATCACTAGTGTCTGCTTACAACTGTACCTCTTCCTTTGTATTTCCATACTTGAAAGCTCAACCTCAGTTGCCCTTTCTGTTATTTGCATGTGTTCTGTTGTACATAAGGTTTTCAGAGGTCTGCTATTTCAGAAGTGGATGGCCAATCCTTCTTCCTTGTCTGTCTTAATCTGAATGTTCAGATTTAGAGAAGTATCAGACAGACCAGCATTTTAAAGAAAAAGTGAAAGGTATATCCCTTATTGTGGAGTTAGCCATTAGTATCAGTGTTGTCCCTGCCTTTGCACACGTGTCTTTATCCACTTGTTTCCCTCTTCCACCATCCACCAGGATACCCATCCACTTAATTACATGTCATAATTATATTTTAAATATATCAGCTGATCCTCCAGTGTGTTTTCAGAGGCAGTAAATCACATAGGAGGAGGTTGTCCACATATCTCCAATGAAGTAACTTGTAGACTTGAGCCATGTTCCTTTTAGTTGTAACTGCAACTCCTTACGACTAAGCCCCATGAAATCACTCCTCCAGCTTAGACTCAATCTAATAATTAGCCACTTAGACACAAAATGTCTACATTTTAAAAAAAAGTTTTACTCTTGCAAGATTGGAAAAGCAAATGAAAATGTGTGATTAATGAGCATAAGGGATTAATGTCATGAGCTATATTATATTTTTGTCATGGTCCTTTGAGTCTTTGGCCTAGTAGACAGAAAGTGATGCTACCAAGTACAAGGTGGGTGATTTTAGTCTACAGCCCTCAGGCAAATTTTAATTGTCTTTGGTCAAACATTCTTCTAAGTGGTGTAGCACTGGTATGTCCATTTGCTGTACAGAGGTAAGTCATGGTTGCTGTGATGCTGAACACTGTGACATTGATATGTCAAATTCAATAATGGTTACCTATGGTTGACAATGTTTGATGGAGTTCCCTGATTAAAACAAGCTTGGAAGCAGGAGTGGCATCTACTTCTGAAATGACTTGCCTCCGCAAACCCTATGGACTTGAAGAAGCAATTAAAGTTATACAAGTGTTCAGGTCTTTCATTCATAGGGCTTCTATGTGTCATCTATGACTCCACAGCACTTAACAACAACGTCCTATGTATCTCATTTTGATGATATTCTATAATTTGTTGTATTTCTAAGGTACTCCTCATTTTCAGTAGGGAACCTAGACTGGGTGAATTTAGGGAATGTTACTTCCCAAACCAAAACTCACTTCCATAGTCAATTCTGACCATTTCAATACCATTAAGACAGAGTAAATGGACCCATATTTTCCTAGATAGGAATCTGTATGAAGGAGGACAGCTAAGTCTTTTCTCCTGTGGAGCTATTGATGGGTTCAAACTACTGAGCTTCCATTACTCACTTGAGCCCACCAGGACTCAATGTTTGAAATAAGAACTGTGGGTTTCCAAAGAACAGTCCCCTTTGATTATATAGCACCTTGGCTGATACCTAAAAAACTGAATTTATAGTAATTTTAAAAATTTGGAAGCTGAGACTCGTGGTTTTTTTTTTTAATTTGACAAGCACAATTAGAAGGACTAGAATTCAAATGTAAGCCTTTTTAACTTCCCAAGCTATATTCTTTCCACCTCATCACTTTCAATGTCCAAGCTTCAGAGTAGAAATAATGACAGTTTTAACATCTGCCTTAGGACTGCTGATATGATTTGAGTGGACATATGAAAATTAAGCCCTACTGTTATCTAAACACCCTTCAATAGTTCTAAGAATTTTATACACAGATGGTTCATGCCCTGGAGAATATTTTGGTTAAGACCTGTGCTATTAATTAGATGTCTTTGGGTCTCATTTCCTCAAATTTTACACTTGTTAATTCTGAGGGTGTATGATGAGTTCTAAGGATAGACACTCTCACCAAAGGCCTTAATGGTCTTTTCTCAGAGATAAAAAAGGGGTGAAAAGGTATGGATATCTGAAACATTCTTTCTCATTTCTGTCTTTAATAACTTCTGAGCCACATTTAAGAAGCTGCTACATGAAGTGCAAATGGCTTCTATCACAGGAAGATATGACCTCGGCAATCAAATTGGAAAAACAAACAAAAAAGACAGACAACTTTCCATTTCCATTTGTGAAAACTCACTCAAAATACTTGATTTTCATCCTGATGTCAGAATCCTTGGAAGTGATTATTAGCAAATATTGACCAACTGAGTTGTCTAATAATCCAGTTTTTGTCAAGTTCATTGCAACTCATTACAACATCACGTGTGTCAGAGAAGCACTGGGCTCCATGGAATATTCAGTAGTTGATTTTTTTGGAAGTAGATTAAAAAAATCTGAACAGTCCTGTCTTGTGAGGTATCTCTGCATATATCTAATACATTTATTAGCTGTAGTAGAAGCCCTGAAATCTCAGTATCACAAAAGGAGAAGGGCCATATAGAGCTGAGGTATTTCTGAACTTCAAGTAATGTTCTCCTCCCTCTTTTCTCCAGGCTCTTCTGCCTTTGACCACTCAAGGAAAACTGGTCCACATGAGTTAGTCAGCTCCACTATTAATTTTTACTAATTCCCTATGTTTTGTAATTGGCAGTCTAAAACTATTACTTCTAGACTACCTGCCAATTATAAAGAGTTGTCAGTAATGAGCTCTAGAAAGGGCCAAACACCACCCCGGTTCTTAAATTTGTTTTTCTCTGCATATGTTTAAGATTATACCAGATTTTGCTGAAAATTCCAAGAGGGAAGAGAGAAGTAGAATTTATACTATGGAAATATAAACAACCTCTACTAGATTAATAAGTGCTGCTCTGGAATGTCACTGTCCTTATGTGTTGCTCAGAAGCTCCTGTGGCTTGGTGGTCAGGAGTTGTGCTGCCAACCAGAAGATATGTGGTATGAATCCACCAGCTTCTCAGTGAGAGAAAGATAGCTAATCTTCTGTTCAACTAAATGCCTCTAAAAGCCCACTGGAGGGTCAGCTGTGGATTGGTTCTGATTCGACGGTAACAACAACAATATCTGTTGCTAGTCATTCAGGTTCTGAATCAATCTGAAAAAACTTTAGGTTGAAAAGTAACAAACATCAAAGCAGAGATGCAGAGTATGTGGGTCTCAGACATCTGGAGAAAAGAGATGTCATCTCTCTTTTTCTAAATGTCAATTTAAATTGCAGGACCTACACTCAGTAGAATGCTGACTAGGCCTTCCTTAAGGCTCTTTAAATTGTGTACTCCTGACAGAAAGTTGTTTTGCTTTGCTTTGTTCTATTTTCATCATTTGAACAAGCTTTGATTTGGTTTCACAGTTTAGCAAATTTAAAAGTCAGGCCAGCTTGTTCCTTTAATCATCAATTTTTCTAACTGTTTTACTATGAATCATGTACATTGGAGTCTTGAGATTTTTTTTTAAAACAATTGTGATTTTCTTGCTAGTCAACAGTTACCCTGGGAGAACAATGTTTAACTTAGACCCACAAATTTTGTGACATCATAAAAATTCATCCTTCATATTCTGTTGGCATAATAGTTTGTTTATGATTCATTAAACACTCCACAGCCTAAACTCACATGGAGAGATGCAACATAAAATCATAAGTTTCACCTAATTCTTAGAAAAAATTTTACTAGTAGTCCATAAGGATCTTTTCATTTCTCCAAACTGTTAATAGTTGTTACTTCTATCACTTGTTACTATTACTTCTTCAGGATTCAATTTAGCCTCAAAGAAGGATATGACTTTAAGGTGGCTTTTAAATTAATATCTACATTGTTGAATCTCTAATTCAACAGGGTGTTTCCATGCACTGCTCCAGATTATATGACCACTGTAGTGAATAAAACCAACACTTCCCTGGGGTTTTGCTAGGTTTATAGGCCAAAGCAAACTTTTGAAATTGTGAAATCTACATGCAATGGTAAAACATTAGTTGTGCTCACAATCTTGGCTATAATTTAGAATAATCAGAGGAATTTTTAAAATGTCATAATCCTATGATTTCTTGTATCAGACATCTTAAGGTAGTTTAAATTGGAGAAATCCCTTTGCTGAAAATAACTAGGAAAGCTTTAGAAAACGCACAAAACAGCTGGTGCAAAGCAACTAAGGAACAGCCAACATCAGTAGGACTTGAAGAGCTATGATTCTTGAAAGAAGGCAAGTACATGGTGTTCCATATGGACCCTGGCTTTTTCCCTTTTTTTCTTTTATTTTTTAAATTGCTTTTGAATAGAATAAACCAAAAGAACTGAAAGCTTTAAGAACATAAACTTAGAGGTCTCACACAACCCACCTGACATTGATGGATGGTGGCACAGGCAGGCCAAGACTCATGTAACTCTGTATAAAGTATCAGTAGTCTATGCTGGGCACGTGTTTCAGCAGCCACGTGGCATTAGAAGGTAGGAAGTCAGTTAGGAGGTAAATCCCTATAATGGTGATAAGTTCAAGGAAAATACTTTCGGTTTAATTAAGATCTCATCTCATCATCTCATCATCTCATTGTTTTCAGTCAAAATGACTCATAGCTGAACCTCTAGGGGGACTTTGGAAGGCTGCAAAATACCACAGAAGGAGATTGCCCATCTTTCTCTGACAGAGCAGCCGTGGTGCCTTGGAAACATCAGAAAGGTGCCAAATTTGAGTTAGTAGCACAACTACCCACAGATGTTGCTGTTGTTCTTAAGTGTCATTGAGTTGAACATAACTCATAGAGACTCTATGAACAAAAGATATGAAGCCTTTCTATAACTATCATAGTTTCTCTAAGTTCTTAGAGTTTCCAGAGGCATGTTGTTAGGAAGTGAATGTCACTCCTGCTTCCAAGCCTGTCTTATTCTGGGAGCTCCACCAAATGCTGTCCACCAAGCGTAGCTATTATGGCATTTGACACACCAGTGGCACAGTATTCTGCATCACAGTACCAAGGTACCTCAGCACAGCAAATTAACAGACCAGTACTGTGCCACTTAGAAAAATGTTAGTCCCAAAGACAACACCAACTGACTTTGAAAGACGAAGGCCCACTACCAGGTCCTGTTAACCCTAAAAAGTGGCTTACCCTGTGGTATATTCACACAATGGCAAACCATGCAGCATTAAAAAACAAGGAACTTATGAAATATTATACAAAATGGGTGACCCTGGAGGACATTATGCTGAGTGAATTATCTCAGTCACAAAAGAACAAATAGTGCATAATGCCACAGTTGTAAAATGAGACTGAGATCAGGGTTGGTGGGAACCTAAGAGGGGATAAATAACGTACACTGCATTGAAACAGATGAGAGAGAGAGAACCGTTTAAAAGGAATATATGATTAGGTATTATTTTCTTTACAAGAATCCAGAATAAGAGCTGCATAGTAAAGTGAACTGGGGTGGGGGGTGAGGAGAGATTGTATAACAAAGAGAAAAGCAAGCTGGGAGGGAGGGGTGGGCAGGGAGGAAAATGTGCAACAATAAATTAATGGAAATCCAAAGTCTACAAACTTTCTTTAAAATCTCAATTAAAAAAAGTTAAAGAAAAAAATAGTGGCTTCCCACACCCAGCTCACTGTTAGCTAAATCCAGCAAATCAAATCAGCTCACAAAAAATTGTAAACGAAATAAAAAACAACCAGTCTACACATGACCCTCAACCAACATAAAACAGCCCACCTTCCAGAATCCAACCATTTCACACACCAGCCTTCACACAGAAAGAGCTCCCTCATTAGCACCCCAGAAGGGTCATACTCTTGGAGTAAGGTGCATATCCAGTACAAATGTTATTAGCAGTGTGAGAGTTCTTTATTCATTAACATTTGGTTCAAACTGAAATAGACTTGCTCTGGTGACCTAGTGGCAAAAAACTGCACTGCAATCCCAAGGCCACAAGGTATTCAGAGAAGAATGAACAATCTCCTCCCATGCGAATAACTCCTTCTGAAAATCTGCTGGAAGGTCACCTATGGGTTGGGTCTAACTCTATGGTACACAACAGACTTGCCATAACAAAACATAAAAGCAACCCTTGAAAAAAGTTGATGCAAGAATAGAATTTAACTCTCATTGGAGGACTATAACACTCTCAAGAGGTATTATAATTTTTATTTCATAATTCTGGATTTTTTTAATTCACACTGTGTTTCTTACGATGATTCCTATATATTGCATTTTCTAAAATTAATCACCATTGAGCTATTCCCACTATTACTGTATCTTTTCAGATCCCCAAGGGATGTTTTCTAATTCCTTCATCTCCTTCCCTGGATCTACAAACTCTGCAACCCTGTGATTTCCTCTTCTTCTCACCCTCAGTTCCTCAGTCCCCCTGTCTGGCTCCTCTTCTCCTTTTGCACACATTGTACTAGTAATCCTTGTATTTTTACCAAAACAGTCTTAAATAGCATTTGTTCTTATAACCCTGAGTTACTTCACTCAGCATAATATTCCCTAGCCTCTCCCACCTTATACAATACTTTCCTAAATTGTTGCTCCTAAGTGCTGATGATAGTATGCTGTCATGTGAATGTACCACAATTTCTCAATTCAGTCATTTGTTGATGGACATTTAAGGCTTCATAATTTTTATATGGACAAATAGGATCTGTAGGAGAATGATGGACAATCTCCTCCCTTGTGGTCTACAGCCTCCAAAAAGAGTCAGCTAAGTTGGTTTCAACTCCACTGCAATGATTGAGTGTGATTGTTGAAGCTGGTCTGGTGACACAGTCCTTAGTGGGGTCTAATTCAAAAGCTGAGCTTCTCCGGCAGTTCTATTTCACCAATGACTCCACGGGAGAAAGATGAGCAATCTTCTCTCACCGTGATTTATAGCCTTGGAAAGCCAAGGCAGAGTCATTATGAGTCAGAACTGACTTATCAGCTGTGAATCTGAGATAATTTAAGTTAAAAATTCTTCAGATGGTTTCAGAGCAGATTAGAAACCATTGGCCGAAGGAATGATAAACTGAAATATAGATTAATGGAAAACATAAAGAATGAAACTAGGAAATTTACCTCAATACCCTGCACCAGAAGTTGTAAGGACACAATGTAAGTATTAGTCTTTTTTTTTTTAATGACACTAACAGCAACAAAAGACATTCATTTTTGTTCATATATGACTGTGCTGCAATCCCAAAGGCATGTGGTTTGAATTAACCAGCTGCTCCATGGGATAATTTTGAACAATCTCCTCCCATGCAATTATCTGCCCCTGCAAACCTGCCAAAGGGTCAGGTAGGGGTCAGTTCTGATTTGATGGTACACAACAACAAGAACAACAACATGACTCCTTTGAAGAGGAGGAGGAATCAAAAGAGATTAACTATGAAAACGGATGAAGTGGGGAATTATCCAGTATATTGATATGTTGCAGACTAGAGATGATGGTAGGTTGGTAATGATCTTATTGTACAAAATAAGGTCAGATAATTTTGAAATTGTTAGGGGGATCAATAGTGGACTAGAAAGTGGGAGAAATAAGATGAAAGGAGAGCTCCTACTAAACATAGCAATTGTCATATAGTACTGATTTTAACTCCTAGGCAGACAGTCACAGGTAAAATCTGGAGATATATTTTACACATTCTGTATTGCACCAAACACCTATCAACAACACAGAATGGTTCCTTTTTAATTGTCAGTAGTTTTGCTGTTGAGAGATCATTCTTTAACCTTTTAACAAAGATACACCCTGCCACCGCTCTTAGTCCTCCTGTACCTCTCTGTATTTTCAACTAACCTGTAAAATGCTTTCATTGTTGTTGTTGCTATGTGCCATCGAGTTGCTTGCGACTCATAGCAATCCTATGTACAATAGCCCTAAACCCTGCTCTATCCTGTGCCAATCTCACTGCCTCTGACACAGCTATCCCAATTACCCCAGTCACTGAATCAATCCGTCTCATAGAGGGTCTTCCCCTTCTGTGCCGTCCCTCCACCCTCCAAAGCATGATGTCCCTCTCCAAAGACCTCTCCCTCCTTACATGACCAAAGTATGTCAGATGAAGCCCCAGAATCCTTGCCTCCAAGGAGTAGCCTGGCTTAACCCTCTCCAGGATGAATCTGTTTGTTTTCTTGGCAGTCCATGGTACATTCAATACTCTTCTCCAGCACCAAAGCTCAAAGGCATCAATTCTTCTTCTATCCTCCTTAGTCATTGTTCAACTCTCTGATGCATAACAAGTTCTCTGCTGATGTGTTGTTCCAGTTGTTTTTGGATAATCTTCAGTAGAATCTTGCTTTCATGTGAAATCAATGATATCATTCTATAGTTTCCACACTCTGTTGGGTCACCCTTCTTTGGAATGGGAACAAATATAAATCTCTTCCAGTCAGTTGGCCTAGTGGTTGTTCTCCAGATTTCTTGTAAAATGCTAGAGAGTAAAAACAACTTTCATTTCTTTGTATTTTCTAATACTTCCTTGTATATTTCTAGATAAACATTATTGATCAATAATCATCAATTATGGACTAATTTTATAAAGGAACATAACAATAAGAGAAGGGAACCATTAATTATTCAATATCTGTTTTGAACCAGACAGTACACTTATCAGTTCATATAAGTATATATGCATATTTTTTTTCCTTGTTGTGCACCATTAAGTCAGATCTGACTGACACAGGAGGAGAGTGCTCCTCCTTCTCCAGCAGGGTATATGATGGATTCAAACTGCGAACCTCAGGATTGCAGTGAAAATTCTTGACCCTAGACCACAAGAGCGCCCTTCATATAAGTGTACTCTAATATATGTTCTTGATGTTAGGTGCTGTTGAATCCATTCCAACTCATGTATACCTAAACATTGCCCAATTCTATGCTAGAATGTATTTATCGTTTTCCTGATCCTTTACCACAAAGGACAACATTGTCTTTTTTTATTCTCCTGCTAACATATGCAAAGCAAGCTAGATGAAGTCTTATCATCCTCAAGTCTAAGGAGCACTCTTACTGACTTTCTCCAGGAAAGATATGTTCTTTACTATAGCATCCCATGGTGTATTCAGTATTCTTCACCAACATCATAATCCAAATGCAACATTTCTTCTTTTGTCTCCCCCCCCCCACAGTACAAATATCACATGAAATTGAGGCAAATGACAAGGTTATGACTTAGGTTAGGTATACTTTATATGTATATGTATATGTAATATATCTAATTATGCCAATACCTGTGAATTATCTTCTGTCTTAAGAATGCCATTTAGACTCAGCTTATTTCTATAAGGTCATATAGTCAGTAAGTCAGTCAGAATGTTTGAATACAGGGTTTTGCTTCCCTAAACATTTATAATTTCTTCAAAAGGTTCTTCTTTCAAGGACCCATATTCCTTTAATCATACCAAATTCGGCTATTCTTTTCCAACACTAGAGATGATGTTGCCTCACTTTTTATTTTCCTATTTTAAAAAAGATATTCACTTGCTTCTAGTGCATAATCACAAGGAGTAAGAAGTCCCATGAGTCCATTTCAAGTCTCTTCTCTCAACTCCATCACTGTAGGTCCATGTGGTTCCAGTCAAGCCAAGTGGATGACCCACCCCTGATAGTTTAAACCAGGCTAACACGCCCACACAAACCCATAAAATAAAGCCTCAAATGCTAGCAGATGTGCAGCAGTTTCTCAGTTTCCACTCTCACCTCCCTTTTGATCCTAGAATGTATTCATTCTTACCAATCTAGTTCTGAAATCTTGACTCTCTCAGTACCTATCTGCACTTGAGTTAGACTCGTATTGACTTTTCTTTAGAAGTTTTCTACCATGGATTCCCTTGACTGCTTTCTGACTTGGTTTGGTTCTTCTACTTTTGTCTTTCTCCCTGTCTCAGATGTGTCAGGGGAAAGAATATTTTTTCTTTCCACTCAGTTCTAGATCTGGTTTGGAATCTCAGCTCAGAGAGACTTTTGGCTTTCAAAATGTTTATGTAGGTTAAAATTGGATAGGATTGATTTATCAGATGAAATGTGGGAGGGGGATGGAAAGCATACTCTGACTAGAAATAGCTCATAAACATCCTCTCTGCCCTTAGCCTCAGGAGGATCAGGAGGATGAACTATCATGAACCACATGCTGGAATTTAGAAACAGCCCACACCATAACACCAGTACTCTAATTTGAATGTAGTGCTTGGGTTATTCCTTGTTCCCACCCACCTCACTTCTTTGCTTATATATTTTTCTTTTCCCTTTAAGTTATAAATTCCTATAGAAGACAGAATCATTTTCACTTCTGACCAAGATATCCCTTCCCTAAAATTCCAAAGCCCTTTTTTAATATTTATTTTATTATTTTTGTGTGTGTACTGTCAAATCAGATCTGACTGGTACAGAAGGAGTTTGCCCCTCCTTCTCCAGTGGAGCATCTGGTGGATTTGAACCATGAAAATTGCAAAGTCTTTTAAGACTCCTTTATAGCACATTTAGAATTTATTTAAAGGTTCATCCTTAAAGCAGTTTATTCTGTTTCTTTTAAGTAATTCAGGAAAGCTCCAATTCTCTATTGTTCTCTATGCCAGTATTTCACTATAAAAGATTCATCATCTTAATCAAAAGATCTTTCCTAAGCTTTTTTAAAAAACAGTAGCAGAATTACTATTAATTTTGTAGAGATTTATGTCTCATCATTTACAAACCTTGGTTGTTGGGTTTTTTGGTCACTTTTATTGATTTACATAAAAAATTCATATATTGGTATTTCATTCATGTACATTGTGTTTTATCCAATCTTTAATTTACATTGTTTTTCATATAATCCATACACCATTCCTGTTGTATTTATTATTGTTATGTGCCATCAAGTAAACTACATCTCATAGCGACCCTATAAACAACAGCTTTGAATCCTATCTTGAACCAATCTCACCGTCTCTGACATGCCTACCCCATTGACACAGTCATTACCAATCCGACTTATCCAGGTTCTTCATCTCCTGTGCTGACCTTCACTCTTCAAACAGAATGTCCTTCTTTAAGGGCTGGTCATTCCTGGCAACATGCCCAACTATGTGAGAATGAGTATCAAAACCCCTGCTTCCGCTCCCGCCGCCGCCGCCTCCTAGGCATGGCCAAGGGCCTCTCCGCACTATGGCAGCAGCACGGCACAGCACCCTGGACTTCACGCTCGGCGGCAAAGCTGATGACAAAACCATCCTAAAATGCCTCCAGTACATTTTCCAGGAGCGGGGAATGACGGAGTCGGTGCACACCTGGCAGGACCATGGCTACTTAGCAACGTACACCAACAAAAATGACAGCTTTGCCAATTTGAGAATCTACCCTCACGGATTGGTGTTCCTGGATCTTCAGAGTTATGACAATGACGCCCAAAGCAACAAAGAAATTGACAGTCTTTTGAACAAAGTAGAAGAAAAAAATGAAAGAACTGAGTCAGGATATTGCTGCGAGGGTGAAGCGATTATCTCAGTGGGAAAGAAGATTACACTGGCCAATATGTACTGATTTTGGGGGGCGGTGATGGAGGCATTTTATGTGAAATAGTTAAACTGAAACCAAAAATGGTCACCATCGTCGAGATTGACCAGATGGTGTTTGGTGAGTGTAAGAAGTTCATGCGAAAAACATGTGATGAGGTCTTCGACAATCTTAGAGGAGAATGCTAACAGGTTCTTATTGAAGACTGCATTCCGGTCCTCAAGAAATACGCCAAAGGAGGGAAAGAGTTTGATTATGTGATTAATGATTTGACAGCTGTTCCCAGCTCCATATCTCCAGAGGAAGATCCCACATGGGAATTTCTCTGGTTCATTATTGACCTGTCGATGAAAGTTTTGAAACAGGATGGCAAGTACTTCACACAGGGGAACTGAGTCAATTTGACTGAAGCCTTGTCCCTCTATGAAGAATAGCTTGGGTGCCTATATTTTCCTGTGGAATTCTCCAAGGAGATCGTCTGTATCCCTTCATACTTGGAATTTTGGGTATTTTACACTGTGTGGAAGACAGCTAAGCCATGAGGACGAACCTCGCCCAGCATGAGTGCTGTGTGCACAGTGTGCTATTCGCACAGCCATTCTGATCTTCTCGCTTAGACAACATCCTGAGTCACACAATTGATTGTGAATTCTTTAAGGGATTTTTCTTCTTTTTTGTTGTTATTACTATTTTTGCTTTAAAAAAGGAAATGGGGAAAAAATGTATATTTTGATGCGCTAGGGTGTTAGTTTTCACAGTCAGCTTAAGGATGATCTGGCAGCAAGGTCCCAGCTGCTCCATGCACTGAACCCCTAGATTTTTGTTACTTTATATTTCTCTGTGGGCTCCCCTCTCCCATTTTGTTTTGCTTTTGGTAGACAATTAATTTGATTGTTCCTAGGAGTGAGCATTTTCATTTGGTTCCTGAGGAAAATTCCTTTTAAAAAGCTTTGACTTAGAGATTACGATTTGGTGCTTATAAAAGAGTGTTAAGGAAAAAAAATGAATAGCATTGCTCCCATTAAAGTTACAGAAGCAGAAACCTCCCCCCTCCCCCCTCCCCCCCTCCAAAAAAACCACAATACAAACAAACCCTTGCTTCCATGTAGCAACATGATTTTACCCTCTAATCTCTCCAGGACAGATTTGTCTCTTGGCAGTCCGTAGTATGTATGTTCAGCCCCACGACTTAAAGACATTAATTCTATCATTTTTACTCTTTGTCCAGATCTCTGATGCATATCAAATAATTGCCAAGAACAAGGCTTGGAACACGCCTCATGTGAGTCTCGAGATTGACATTGTTGCTCTTTAACACTCTTGAGAGGTTCCTGATAGCAAGCTTTCCCAGTACGACTCATCTTTTGACCTCCTGACTGCTGCTGACAAGAATGATGATTTTGGATCCAAACAAGATGAAATTGTTAACAACTTCAATCTCTTCTCCATTTATCTTGATATAGGGAATTGACCTGGTGGTAAGAATCTTTGTTTTCTTGATATTGCAATACAATCCATTATGAAGACTAGAGCCCTTGGTGTTTTGCAGCAAATGTTGCAGGTCCTTCTCAGTTTTGGCAAGCAAGGTTGTATCATCTGTGTAACATAGGTTATTGATGACTCTTCTTCCAATCCTGTTGTCACATTCTTCTTCATAAAATCCAGCCTCTTCAATAATCTGGGCATCATAGAGATTTGAAAGGTATGGAGAAAAGATATATCCCTGACACATTCCTTTCTTGATTTTGAAGCGTGCAGTGTTTCTTTGTTCTGTTTACACAACTGCTACCAGATCTAGGTGTAGGTTTTGCAGGAGGGCAATCAAGTGTTCTGGGATCGCATTCCTCTCAATGTTAGCCACAATTTGCTGTGATCCATACAGTAAAAAAGCGTTTGCATAGTCAATAAAACATTAATTGACTTTCTGAAGTACTTTCTTCTTTCAACTAAGATCCTGCTGATAGTGGCAATTATATCCCTAGGTATTGTATTTTTCTATAATTAATTACTACTTATTACCCCATCTCTTACAGGCCCCATTGAATCTTTCCTATTCTTTCAACTGCCTTCCCCCATCTACCCACTAAACTCTGCTATTCTAGTGTTTTCCACCCTTCCTCATTGTCTGTCCTCTTCACCCTCTCCCTTTCCCCTGTTAGACATTTCTACACATCTTACTCAGTTATCCTCCTATTTTTACAATAATGATCTTATGCAGTATTTTGTCCATCTGCCCTGCAATCTTGAGGGCCCATGGTTTGTATCCTCCAGCTGCTCTACAGGAAAACAATGAGCAATCTCTTCCTGTGTGATTGTAGCCTCTGAAACCCCTCTGTAGGATCAGCTATTATGAGTTGCTTCTGACTCAGTGGTACGTAAGATAAATAACGATGTTCATAGCAGCATTATTCACAACAGCAAGAAACTAGAAACAGCTCAAATGTCTAATGGAATGGATTGAAAAAATGTGGTTCATTCACACAATGGAATACTATTCGGCACTAAGAAACACTGATATCATAAAATATGATATAACTTGGAAGAGTCTACATTTCTTGCTTTTATATCATCTCAACAGAGATAATGGTTCTCTAGATTTTCCTTCCTTCAACCCCCCCCTTTCCGTCTGTTCTATTCCATTCCATTCCATTCCATTCCATTCCATTCCATTCCATTCCATTCCATTCCATTCCATTCTTCTCCCTAGGTTGGGCTAATACCTTTGGCTTTTCTGTTAATGCAACAACATAAAACAGAAAGCTGATGATATGCTTCTGTAGTGATTACATTCAGGTAAACTCAAAGGAGTAGTTCTTCTCTGTAATCCATGGAGACACTATGAATTAGAATTTACAGGATAAGGTTTAGTTTTGGGTTTTCTTGTAGTCCTAGGTGTTTTTCTCTTTAGGATCAGGGGAATAGTTTTAGGAAAAAGGTGAATGATTAAATCACAATGGCCATGAAAATCATCTCTTCCTGGATCTTGAGTTTCCATAGAGTTCCTAAACATTTTGCTTCCATTTCTCACTATGAAATCTAGTAATTTTGTGCTACTTCTAGCAGCTTTTATGTTTGAAGAGAAATATACACAACATTATGCTTTAAAGTTTACAAGGTAAAAGTTTAAAAAAGCAATGAAGAAAACCTTTACTTATAAAGAAATAAAATAAGGTTATTTGGTTAGTTAATTATTGGAAAAAGCCCTAGTCAGAGAGCCTGAAGAGCATTATCCTGAGTGAAACAATTCAGTCTCATAAGGACAAATACTGCATAAGACCTTCTATATGGAAAATAGAAGGATAATGAGTAAATGTTATAAAAGTCCTAAGAGGAAAGCACAGGGGCAGCAGGGGTGGGGGTGGGCTTGGTGAAAGATGGTGAGGTGGGAAATCTTGGTTTTCAGAGTTGATGAGTGAAGGAAGAAGGTGAATTAGGAAAGATCTAATGGGAACTTAAAAAGACAGGGTAATAATGGGCACAGATCAATGGTGATTAGTTATAAAACACAATGTATGGGAGTGATTGTATGAAGACAATGTGGATAAAGAAATATGTGAAACAATGCATATGAATTTTGTATGCAAAAAATAAAATAAAAAGAAATTTAAAAAATTTAATACACAAATTAAAAAGCCAGAGTCTGAGGCTATAACATTTTTCTCTTAAAAATAAAATAAAGAAAAAGCAGAATAAACTAGGCATAAAAAATTGTAAAATATGCTATTTTTTATATTAAATTTAAAATAAAGGAAAGAAGTCACCATTAATGATAATCGAATCAATAGCAATGAGTTTGTTTTTGTCTATTCTCTTTAAATCATTATCAGACAGAATTTTTGAGTCAGGATGTTGATGGCATCTTGATGGCATATTCACCTTTATATAATCCAATTTTCAAATCATTTGATGATCAATCTTGACACTGTATTCATTTTTATGTAGTCCAATTCTCAGATCATTTGCTCAGTGTACAAATTGATTAGATATGGTGAAAAGATACAATCCTGAAGCACACATACCCTTTCTTATTTTAAACCATGAAGTAATCCCCTTTTCTGTTTGAATGACTCCTTGGACTATGGAAAGAATCCGCATGAATACAGTTAAGTGTTCTGGAAATACCAATATTCTTATTGTTATCAATAAATTGTTATTAGCTACACTGTCAAATGGTGTTTGGTGGAGCTCCCTGGTTAAAACAAGCTTGGAAGCGGGAGTGGCATTCACTTCCAAAATAGCATGCCTCTAGAAACTATATGAACTTGGAGAAACAATGAAAGTTGATACAAGTGTTCAGGTCTTTCATTCATAGGGTCGCTATGAGTCCTTTATGACTCGATAGCACCTAACAACAACAACACTGTTAAATGCCTTTGCATCATCATCTTTCTTTTTTCTATCACATCCATATCCAAAAAATCAGGAAATCCAGATACCTTTACTTTCTAAAATAGAAATAAAAGTGCACACAATCAGAGTACTCCTTGGAGGCAAAAATGATGAAACTTCATCCTATATTCTTTGAGAATTCTTTGTTCCTTTGGAAAGGGACATCATAATAAGGAAGGTGGAGGGACTGCAAAGCAGAGGAAGACCCTCAACCAGGTAGATTGACACAGTGACTACAACAATAAGCTTAAGTAGTTCTGAGATTGTGAGGATGGCACAGGATAGGATGGGATTCTGATCTCTTGTTTATAGAATTGTAATGAGTCATAGTTGATAGTACCTAACAACAACATATCATCCATGAAGAAAGCACAGGTCATTACAAAGACAGAGGAGAAAGATATAATAAAATCAAATGTCTGAAGAGATTAAGAAAATGAAAATACAGCATGTTCAAAGTTTTTATCGTTAATTGCCATCAGTAGAGCACAACTCATAGTGATCCTATGAACAAAAGGACTGAAGCCCGTCTGTAACTGTCGTCATTATCAGTTTATAGAGTTTCCAGAGGCATGTTGTTTTAGAAAGTGGATACCACATATAGAAGCCAAAACAAAGAGATGCCAAAGTAAAAGAGCTGAATAGAAGAATTCAAAGGGCAGCTCAAAAAGACAAAGTAAAATATTTTAACAAAATGGTCTGCAAAAAGAAAAAAGTGAGAACTCAGTGGGCAGTTATTAAGCTGGAAGAACTGAAAAACATATTTAAGCCTCAAGTTGTAATACTGAGAGATACTATGGGCAAAATCTTGAATGATCCAGGAAGCATCAAGAGTATGAAGAGAATATAGAGTCATTATACAATTGGCAACACCATGATAAATGGAGAAGAGATTGAGCTTGTTAACAATTACAGATTGCCTGGTTCCACAATCAACACTCTTAGCACCAGCGATCAGGAAATCAAGAGATAAATTGCCCTGGGAAAATCTGTTGTCAAGAACCTCTCTGGAGTGCTGAGAAGCAACAATGTTAGTCTAGAGATTAAGGTCTACCTGATTCAGGCCATGGTCTTCACTATTACTTGCTTTGCATCAGAGAGCTAGAAAACGAATAAGGATGATAGGAGAAGAATTGATGCCTTTGAGTTGCAGTGATTGAGAAGAGTGTTGAACATACCATGGACCGCCAAGAAAATAAATAAGTCTGTCTTAGAGAGGGTGAACAAGGATTTTGAAGCTCTTTCTGACATACTCTGGGCATGTGGACAGGAGGGACCAGTCCTTGGAGAAGAACATCATGCTTTGAAGGGTAGAGGGACAGCCTAGGAAAGGAAGACCCAGGATGAGCTAGATTGACTCATTCACTGGAGACATGGAGTTAGGTCTGTCAAAGATAAGATTGGCTCAGAATAGGACAGGCTTCAGAGCTGTTGTACGTAAGGTTGTTGTGAGTTTCAAGTGACTTTATGTCACATAACAACAACAACATACCCCAAAACAATTGGATGACATAGAAATATTTCAGGAAGTACCAAATGAATGTGACACTGAGTCTCTTGTGACTCATAGCAACCCTAGGTACAATAGCTCTGAAACCTTCTCTATCCTTTGTCAACTTTACTGACTCTGAAACACCTACCATGTAATAAATGTAAAAGTTTAAGCTGCATCAAAGCCATTAGCAAAAAATAATGAGGCCCCAGGAATTGATGGGATAACAGTTAACATATTTCAGCTAACCGATGCAGCTCTGAATGTGCTGTCATTTAATGCCAGAAAATTTGGAGGACAACTGCCTGGCTGACTGACTGAAAGAGATCTGTATTTATTCCCATGAAGAGTGATCCAACAGGATGAAGTGGTGGCTAGAGGCAAGCAAGGCCTGAGGGTGTGGGTGTGGCATCAGATGGAACACAACACCTCTGAGTCCTCAACACAGGGAGTGGCAGCCTGGCACTCCGTCCACAGACACCACTAGCATAGGGAACACCTTAGTCCCAGAAAAAGAAGGAACAGAAATGAAGAGGACAACCACCTCCTTTCACAGACCAAGAGGAGTAGTGGGAACCCTGCTTTTGGAGAACAAACAGGTTCTTCCTGGAGAGGGTGAAGCCAGGCTGCTCCTTGGAGGCAAGGATTTTGTAGCTCCATGTGACATACTTTGGGCATGTTGCAAGGAGGGATCAGTCCTTGAAGAAGAACGTCATGCTTGAGAGTGTGTGGGGACAAGGCAAGAGAGGAATGCATTCCAATGAGATCGATTGACTCAGTGATGGGGGTTATGGGAGTAGGTGTGTCAGAGAAGATCAAGTTGGCCCAGGATAGAACAGGGTTCAGAACTGTTGTACTTAGGGTTGCTATGAGTTGCTATGGTGTATAAACGTAAATACATATTTACTAGATGTAAACAAGGGATCTTTCCCGGTTTATTGGCAAAAAGTTACAATGCCAATCCAAAAGCATGTGGTTAGAATTGACCAGCTACTCCACGGAAGAGAGATGGGCAATCTCCTACTGTGCAATTAACTGACTCTGAAAACCAGTTGGAGGGTCAGTTATGGGTTTGTACTGACTCAGTAATATACATAACAGCAATGACAACAAGATGACAACACGCTGGTGTCCCTGAATGGTGAAAACAGTTGAAGTGCCTGGATGCTATTCAAAGATTGAACATTTGAGTTTATACAGAGACATTTCAAAAGGCTTTGTGTTCTATTTCAAAAAATCAATGCTTACAATTCTACGGAGCACAATTCTACTCTAATACACAGCAAAGGCCTATGAATCTGAGTTGCTTCAATAGCACCTAGTAAGGGATGTTAACGTTTTATTTTATATAGTAATAACAAATTGCTTTCCACAAGGGTGCACATATTTACACTTTTACTAGGAGTGTAAAAGAGTTCTTTACACCCTATATATTCACCAATACTCAGTTATTATCAGTAGTAGATAACTCATTGTGATTTTACTTACATTTCTCTGATCAAGGAATTTGAGGATGTTTTCATATGCTTATAAGTGTTTGTTATTAATTTTTCTGTGAAATTCTTTCTAATTTATTTACTTTCCGCATGGGATTTTTAAGGAGCTCTAGAGAAGAAGTGTATGATATCTAAAGCTACTAACTTACAGGATGGTGGTTCAAATCCAGCTTCTCTGAAGGAATAAAATGGGCCTTCTCCTATCACAAAGAATTGTAACCTTGAAAAGGCAAGTGAAGGTTTACCACCCAATTGAGGGTCACAATGAGTTAGAATCAAATGTATCACAGTGAATTTGTGAGGGTTTGATTTGGGGTTTGTGTATGAGTGTGTGCATGGGGGGGTTGTTCAGCTTTTCCTTACTGAGTCATAGGAGTTTTGTTTTCAAAAGGTATTATTTTCTTAAAGCATTGAGTTTAAGTCTGACTGTACTGTGGATTTTCACAGACCGTGAAGGTGCAGCAATCTTTCAGATCAACCTATTCATTAATGTAGAGTGATGATCTTCGTTAATACCCTTTGACCAAGTAAATGAATAGACAAATATTTAGCAAACTCTGTTCTAAGTGTAGTACCAGTTTAAGTTGTTATTATGTGCTATTGAATCACTTGCAACTCATAAAGACCCTATGCACAGTCACCCTGAAACCTGCTCTATCCTGTGCAACTGTTACTGTCTCCGACACATCTACCCTCATTACCCCAGTCACTGAATCAATCCATCTCATCAAGATTCTTCCTCTCTTGTATTGTCCCTCCACCCTTACAAGCATGATGTCCTTCTCCAAGGACTGGTCTCTCCTTACAACATGACCATAGTATGTCAGAGGAAGCCTCAGAATCCTTGCCTCCAAAGAGCAGCCTTGTTTAACCTTCTCTAGGATGAACTTGTTTGCCCTCCTGGTAAATAATATCTCTGAAGATGGCTTTAATTAAAAATTAGTAGGAGCAAAATAAAGATGGTACATTATAAATACAAAAATTATCTGTAGAGTTGATAATTTTCTAAAAATATTTAGTAATTTATTTTGGATTTTCACAGAACAATTGACATTATATGCATAATAAGGGGAAAAAAATGGATGACAGATGTCTTAGTCCTTAAGGCTAGTCTTCTTTATCACATTAGCCTTCAGTATGGATTATATCTCACCATAAAGAAAACAAAAATTCTAACTGGACCGGTAAGTAACACCATGATAAAGAGAAAAATTGTAAGTCGTCAAGGATTTCACTTTATTTAGTTCTATAACCAACATCCATGGAAGTAGCTGTCAAAAAAATTTAAAATATCATATTGCATTAGGGAAATTTGCTGAAAACAATCTCTTCAGAGTGCTAAAGAAAAGGTATGCCATTTCAAGGACTAAGCTGTGTCTTACTGAAGTCATAGTGTTTTCAATTGCTTCGAGTGTATGTGAAAGTTGAAAAATTAAGAAAGTAGGTCCAAAAAGAATTGGTATCTTTGAATTATCTTGGGGAAGAAGATCGAATATACCATGGGCTGTCAAAAGAATAAACACATTTACCTTGGGAAAAGTATAACCAGAATACTCCTTGAAAGTGAAGATCACAAAATTTTATCTCACATTGTTTAGACATGCTATAAGGAGAGAGCCAGTCTCCGGTAAAGTATGCCTGGTAAAGTAGTGGGTGTATGAAACAGAGAAAGAAAGATGGATTGATGGTCTGGCTGCAACACTGAACTCAGGTAAGGTAGTAACTGTGAGAATAGTGAAAAACTTGACAAGTTTTAATCTGTTGTATATAGATATGTGTCAGAACCTACTCAATGGCAGGTAACTACAGTGAGAAAGAAGTATTGAGATCAGAAGAGCATCTGGCTTTCTAAATTTTAAGAAAATGCGGCATTGCTTTAATATTTGGAGAGAAAAAAACTCAAGTTAAAGTAGCAGTCAAAGTGAATGGCAGAAATGATGCTATTTCAGACATCTCAGATCTCAATATCCTATACTAAATTTTTTTTCTGATTTGGAATTCTATAATTATTTGAGTAAACATATTTTCAGATATTCAAGGTCTCAAGATAATTATGTGGACTATTTTTCTACTTGCTGGATCAAAGGATAGATTGGATACTATTAAGAACTCTCAAAAGTATTGCATCAATTCACCTTACCACTCAAAGTATAGGAAGAGTGCCCAGTTACCTATGCTTTTGCCAAAGCATGATAATGTTTATTTTTGCCAAATAATTGAGGGAGAGGGGGAGATGATTTCATTATTGTCTTGATGTAAACTCTTTTTAAAAATATAATTCTTTTGGTTTGGAGACACCAAAATTTATCAAGAATAATCAAGATTGTTTTTAGTCATTCTGAAAATATTTTTAAAAAGTGATGGCAAAAAAGAGGTTGATTAGATAATTACTCAAATTAATCAATGACTAGTAATGTTATAAAACAAAATGTTTAGGAATGATTATATGAAAAAACCAATATTATTTGTGAACCTTCACACAAATAAAAGTGAATTAATGAAAAACTCAAAGCAAATCTAACAATATAAACAAAAAGAGGGGGGAAATTCCTTCTATTCAGAAAACAGGGGAGGGACAAGTGGCCTAATGGTAAGGAGTTGTGCTGCCAGTTTACACACACCTGTTTTGAATCTACCAGTTGCTTATTGGAAGTAAAATATACAATCTCTTCTCATGAAATTAATAGCTGCTGAAAACCCCTGGGAGTGTCAGCTACGAATCAGTTCTGACTCAAAGGCAGTGAGTGGATTTAGAGAAATTTGCTCCACCAAAATGAAAGAATAAAACAAGTATGGGATGCATAGCACCTAGGGCCCACAGAATTCATGACTACAGTGAGGAAAAAAACCATGCCAGGATTGATGGTGAAAGGCGATAGATTCCATAATCCTAGGAATTCAGCTGCCTGGCAAATCTAGATAGCAACTAGTTCAATTATCTTAGAACACAAGGATAGAAAGCTCTAAGAGAAAGTCTTCTCAAAGAAATTAACCTATGCATTTAAATGTAGTAAAAGGATATTTATACTTAAGATTTAGACTTTGGGATGAATTCATGTTACTATACTGGTTTGTTGCCATTGAGTCGCTTGTGACTCGTAGGGACCCTATGTACAAGAGCTCTAAACGCCGTTCTATCCTATGCCAACCTCACCGTCTCAAACACACTTATTCCCACCATTCCCCTCACAGAATCGATCCATCTCATCAAGGGTCTTCCTCTCCTGCGCCATCCCTCCACTCTCCCAAACATGATGTCCCTCTCCTAGGAGCAGTCCCTCCTTATAACATGCCCAAAGTATGTCAGACAACACTTCAGAAACCTTGACTCCAAGGAGCATTCTGGCTTCACCCTCTCCAGGACAAACTTGTTTGTTCTCCTAGCAGTCCATGGTATAGTCGACACTCTTCTCCAGCACCACAGCTCAAAGGCATCAATTCTCTGATGCATAGCATGTGATTGTGAAGACTATAGCCTGGATCAGGCACACCTTAGTCTCCAGCCTGACATCATTGCTCTTCAATCCCTCACAGCTGACTTTCCCAATGCAATTCGTCTCCTGATTTCCTGGCTGCTGTTACCAAGAGTGTTGACTGTGGAGCCAAGTAAACTAAAACTATTAACTATCTCAATCTCTTCAGCATCCATACTGATGCTGCCAATTGGCCCAGTGGTTAGAATCTTTGTCTTCTTGACATTGAGCATCAATCCATATAGGAGGCTGCAGTCATTGACCTGCATCAAGCGCTTCAGGTCCTCCTCAGCTTTTGCAAGCAGGGTTGTGTCATCTGCATAACGCAGGTTGTTGATGACTCTTCCACCAATACTGATTGCCACATTCCTCCTCATACAGCCCCACATCTCAGATGATCTGTTCTGCATACAGATTGAAAAGGTATGGGGAAAGAATACATCCCTGATGGACTCCCTTCTTGATTTTGAACCATGTCTTGTTGTAATGTCTCCTTGCTCTGTTCTGAAGACTGCCCTTTGGTCCAAGTATAGGTTTCACATTAGCACAATCAAATATTCTGGGATTTCTATTCTTCTCAGAGTCAGCCACAGCTTATAGTGATCTACACAGTCAAAAGCCTTTGCATAGTCAATGAAATACAGATAGACATTCTTCTTGTATTCTTTGCTTTCTGCCAAGATCCATCTAACATTAACTATAATATCCCTGGTACCACGACCTCTTCTAAATGCAGCCTTACATCTGGCAGTTTTCTGTTGACATATTGTTCCAAAAGTTTTTTGATAATTTTCAGCATAATCTTGCTTACATGTGATATTAATGATATTGTTCTATAATTTTCGTACTCCATTGGGTCACCTTTCTTTGGAATGGGAACAAACAACGATCTGTTCCAGTCAGTCAGCCAGCTGGCTGTCCTCCAGATTTCTTGGCACAACTTAGTGAGCACATCCAGGGCAGTGTCTGTTTGTCAAAATATGTCAACTGGTATGCCGTCAACTCCTGGAACCTTGTTTTTTGCCATTTCCTTCAGAGCAGTTTAAACTTACTCCTTCATCACCATAGGCTCTTGCTCATATGTTATTTCATGAAATTCTTCTGTGTCAACCAATTCCTTCTGATACAGTGACAGTATACTCCTTCCATCTTCTCTTGATACTATACTGGGAACTAAGCAAATAATGAAGCAATGAAATTGTTAAATTCAAGGAAATAAAGCAGTTTTATATATAAAAAGACTTTGAAGCATATGCAAGAGTATTCATTACAGGCCTTCTCTTTTCTCCTCTCTGTCATTACTTTTGTGTCAGTTCAACTCTTAGCTGGCCCTTCATTGAGTTTCTGAGTCTGGAACTCTCACAGAAAAGGATAGTCCATCTTTTGTAGCTACTGGCAGATTCAAACCTTCAAAGGCATGACCATTGGGTTACAGTGTAACTCTATACAGACTGTCTACATACTACAGGCACCTTCTCTTTCTTAGCTGTGACTAATTTACATTTTAAAAGCTAAATAAAATTTGTATCATACTTTTAGGGAAGGGTTATAAGATGTATGTTTGTATGCCTGTGTAAGAGGGAAGTTAGTCTGAGGAGGGTTATAGGAGGTATTATGAGGGATATTATAAGAGGTTATGGCCTCTTTCCTATAGTGGTAAATCAAGTGCTAATACTAAATCAAAGAAGCAAAGAAAAGAGAGAGAGAGAAATGTGGAAGAGTTAAAAATTTCAAAATGATTGGCGGAAATTAGAAGTTGAAATGAAAAACTATTCTTTTTAATGATTATTTAAAATTATTATTAATCTCAGAACTATTAATCTTTTCAATGCTTACTTATATTTTAAACTTAGGTAAAAATAAGTCGTTCAATAACCTAACTGGCTAGTATCACTATTACATAATTAGATAGAGACAAGCACAAAGTATCTCCATTTACTTGTGGTTGCTAGGGCCTTGAAATCTGTAAATCCAACCTTGAGCATAAATAATGGATCAGCAGAGAGTATGAAACACTGTGCTGAGGTTAAGTTTTTCACTGGAGACGGAGATGTTCTGGCTTCTACTTTGGTGAATTTTCCTTATCCTGTCTTGGGAGTTTTCAGTGTCTGATTTATTCAACTCAAACACATTGCCATTGAGTCATAAATGATTCATAGCTAACCTTCCAGTGAGTTTTCAGAGGCTGTAAATCACACAGAAGCAGACTGTTCATCTTTATCCCAGGAGAAGATGATTTATTAATAGAAATTTATTTCTTCTGGATGATACTCTTTATAGACATTAACAAGTTAATGAGAAATGAGAATATTGTCTGATAATATTTCCCAGATATCTACCATACACCAGCCATTTAACGTAAGTTAACCAGATTTTTCCCCAGAAAAGCTCCTATTAATTAATTATGGTGGTGGCAGTAAGGACCATCAAGTCAGAATGAACTTACAAATGAACTTCCAGTGGGTTTTCAAAGGCAGTAAATTGCAGGGACGGAGATTGCCCATTTTTCTCCAGTAGAGCAGCTGGTGGATTTGAACTCTGTGCTTTGTGTTGGCAGTGCAACTTTCATCTTCAATTTCTGAAGGAGAAAACTGAATTTGAGAGGTAGATCACTCAGGTAGAAGTGTGAGTCTGCACTTACAACTTAAATTTGCCCAACTCCAAACTTTAAATTCTCTGTTCCTCTTCCCTACATGACTAGAAAGAGACAGTGAAGTGACAACAATTAGAGATCAAAATCAAAACCCACTTCTATGGAGCCAGTTCTGACTCATAGTGACCTGCCATTGAGTTTCCTGGGAGATAAATCTTCACACAAGAAGATTGTCCCTTTTTTTCCCTTAAAGCACCTAGTAGATTTGAACTTTCACCCTTTCAGTTAGCAGGCAGAAACATTAAGCACTATGCTACCAGGGTTCATAATTAGGCATCAGACCTTTTATATTATAAATAGATCCAATAGTAGATACAGCACCATTTGGCCTAGAGTTGTTGTTGCTATTATGTGCAATCCAGTTGCCCACAACTCATAAAAATCCTATGCACAATAGCACAGAATCCTATCCCATCCTGATCCAATCTCACAGTCTCTGACCAACTGCCCCCAGTATCCCAGTCACTGTGTCAATACATCTCACCCAGGGCCTTGCTCTCCTGTACCATCCCTCTACCCTTCCAAGCATGATGTCTTCTCCAAGGACTGGTCTCTCTGGGTAATATGCCCAAAGTATGTGGAATGGCGTTTCAAAATCCTTGTCTCCAAGGAAACGCTTGGTTTCACCCTTTCCAGGACAGACTTGTTTATTCTCTTGGCAGTTCGTGTTCATATTCAATACACTTCTCCAGCACCACAACCCAAAGGCATCTGTTCTTCTTCTGGCATTCTTCTTCATTATCCAGCTCTTTGATGCATAGCAAGTAATTGTGAAGGCCATGACCTGAATCAGGAGCATCTTAGTCTCCAGTCTGACATCCTTGCTCTTTAGTACCCTGGAGAGGTCTTTGACAGCAGATTAATGTAATTAATTAATTTACAGTATAATTAATCTTTTGATTTCCTGACTGCTAGTGCCAAGAGTTGATTGTGGCTTCGACTAGTGATAAATAAAAAAGTATTTCTTATGCATAATCATTATGAATCATGAAGCAAGGATGCATTTAAAAGCAAAATTCGTAGAAAGTGACACCTGGTTTAAGTGGAGGAAAGGAAATGAGGATAAGGTATCCATGTGGGAGCATACCATTGTCCACACTCCCTTCCTGCTACTTGCGCATAAACTCATCTCTTCTTCCTGACTACAAATGTCCTGTTTGCCTCTGAATAGTCCTCACAGTGTCCTGGATAATCTTGAGAGCAATATACAGATACTGAAACCAAGACTTCTTCCTGAGTATAACAAGGGAATTGAAAATTAGTTCATTTCCTCTCATCCTTATTGACTTTCCACCAAAAGTTAACATGTAAAGGTTCTGTACTGAGAAAGCTAAAAAAGAAGGAAAGTGAGCCTGTTGAGAAAGGACAGATGAGGTTATGCACAACAGTAAAATATTTTTACAGCAAGTAGAAGATGTGACTATTTCCACGGCCAATGATTCGTCTTAAGCTGCTTAACCAGCCTTAAACCCTGGTTGGATCTTCATCCTTCCAAAAGTCTGTACTGCTCTGCATCTGTGCTCTCTGACTTATTGGAACATCAAGTTATCATCATCAGTGGAATTATTGTAGATGTAATAGTTTTAATAATTAGCATTTACTGAGTGTCTACTATGTCTATGTATTGTAGCTATGGTTTGAAATAACTATGTAATTTTAAAAACTGTGAAGGAGGGTATAGTTTGTATCTGCATTTTTTTCAGATAAGAAACTCAGAACCAGGAATGGTTAGATACCTTCCCAGAATTATGGAACAATCACTAGTAGAACCTGCATTGAATCTGTCGATATTCATTCCCCTGATCCACATATTACTCAGGTGAAATTATTGGACTTGTCAACTGTTGAACCCGGAAGAAGATTGTTTCCTCTATTTGTCAGGACCTTCTACAACAATGGAGAAAGTTTTATTCTAGATTTCACAAAAGCAGATACTGACACTATAGTCTTTTATAAACATAGGTACAGTTGAGTATATTAACACATTAGTGGGCTATGAGTAGATAGTGGACTCTAGGAGTTAAGTTGGAACTCAGACACCAGTAACTAAATATTGTGCTAGAGACAGTGTGACACCAGAACAGGACCCAAGATAGTTTTGACAACCAGAGTGGGGTAATGTAGTGGGAGAGTAGAAAGTAGACATAAAACTCGGGACATGAAAGCTGAGTGAAAACACAGAAGAAGCAGATGTATCTCTAATGAAGTGATCTTGCCTTTAGAGTAGTATAGTGGTAGAAAGTAATTCTGATTTAATTAATCAGAGAGGATGTGCTTTAATGAGTAATAATACATAAGTTGATGTATTTGGGGATGAAGAGAAAGCTGGGCTGGGATCTTATGTGAATAAATTCCTCATCTTTCAGACTCACAATTCAATCATATTAATAGCTCACTCACTTTGGGAGCTAGAAATACTAAGTACAGATGTCTAGGCCCTTTGATATCTTGGGACCAGTTTATACTGGCTCACTGGCCAAATGTTGGCATCTTTTCCCAGCTCCGCATTCGGTGACACTGGGTTCATGCCTGAAATTGAACACTGATTATAATCTTTACTTCCATGCAAATTAGCAAATGTGATACAGGACTTGCTTTATTGTTCTTCACATATACTGTATGTTTTTCACAAAATGAGGATGTGCAGCAACCTCGAGTCATGCAGGTTGTTTTTCCAGCATGTACTTACTCTGTCTCTGAGTCATATCTGGACAGTTCTTACATTCCCACAATGCTACTGGACACTTAACAGAATACTGCACAGTAAGAAAATAACTTTTACATGTACTAGGAAACCAGGAAAAAAGTTCACTTGATTGTAGTGGTTTATAATTGAACTCATAGTATCTCCTGAACAAATAAGAGTGGGTTTTGTTGGTTGTTTTTTTGGTTTTATGGTTTGCTTTTTGTTTGTGTTGTCTTTTTTAAATCCTGAGAAAGGAGTTGATAAACCTCTGCAAGCAGACCATCACCTAGGATCTGCCTTCAAAGACTCTAATTTAATTAGTCTGAGGTGCAACTTGGACATCAGGAGCTTTTTTCCAAATGTTGTTTGGTTGTTTTTATTATTATTATTATTATTATTATTATTCAGGTGATTCTAATGTGCAACAGAGTGTCACTGTTCTTGTTGAAAATTTAGCCTTCTAAATGCAGCAGTAGTGGTGTCATCAGGGAAACTGGGAGAAAAACAGATTGTCACTTCATCCTTCCATCCCATCCTCCCATCCATCTGGGCTACGTAACCTGAACTTGCACTTTAATGATGTATGCATATTAAGTTAAGAAAACTGTGCATCAGGGTTTTATCCTTTTTCCATACTTATTCACTCTGTATGATGAACAAAGATTCTCACCACTGGGAAGATTGGCAACATCATGAGGATGGTGAAGAGATTAAGGTGGTTCACAGCTTTAGTCTGCTTAGCTCCACAGTCAACACTCTTGGCACCAGCATCCAGGAAATTGAAAAACGTATTGTGATGGGAAAATCTGTGGTTAGAAACCTCTCAAAAGTACTGACAAGTAATGATATCAGTCTAGAGACTAAGGTGAGTCACTTGCTATACATCAGAGAGCTGAACAATGACTATTGATGATAGAAGGAGAGTTTATGCTTTTGGGCTGTGGTGTTAGAGAAGAGTGTTGGATATACCGTGAGAAACTGGATATTCTGCTGAGAGAACGAACATGTTTCTTCTAGAGAGGGTGAAACCAGGCTTCTCCTTGGAGACAAATATTCTGAAGCTTTGTCTGACATACTTTGACAAGTTGCAAGAAGGTACCAGTTCTTGGAGAGGGACGGCATGCTTTGGAGGGTTGAGAGACAGAGCAAGAGAAGAAGACCTTGATGAGATGGATTGATTCAGTGGCTGGGGTTATGGGGGTAGATGTGTCAGAGACAATGAGATTGGCACAGGATAGAGTAGGGTTTAGGGCTGTCACACATAGGGTCACTATGAGCTGCAGGCAACTCAACAGCACATAACAACAACAACTCTGTGAAGAAGAATGTGGCATCAGGATTGGAAGAAGACTCATCAATAACCTTTATTATGTAGATGATACCACCTTGCTTCATAAAAATAAGGAGAATTTGAAGCACAGACTGTCAGAGTGCTTGTAGCACTTGAAATGCCTGTGTCAGAGTTTGTGAGAGGGCACAAGATAGGACAGAGGTCATATCTGTTTTCATAGTGTCATTAGGAGTTGAGCTAAACTCAATGGCATCTCACAACAACAACAGCATGCATGTTAAACATAGAGAAACACTGCTTTAAAATATCTTTAACAGGCAGGTGTTTCTATTCCACTGGCCTAATAATATGAGAATGAAGAAAAGATAGAAAGTAATAAGAAAGAAAGAAGGGCAGCTTTCGGCAGGGCTAGTGCACAAAACAGATGCTGTAGGGGCTAAGTGTGAAAAGCTAAGCTAGGAGCACATATTTTCTTTCTCTGTTCTATGCATATATCTCTCATATGACTTTTTACAAGATTCTGTCAGTCATCATTTTTGTTTCTCATAACCCTGAAAAGATGGAAGCAAAAAGACATAATTTATCAGTGCTACATTTCGTGTTAGATTACGTCTCAAAATCAAGAAAACAAAAATTCTTAACATTGCGATAGATGAAGAAAATAAAAAAGCTGTCAAAGATCTCATTTCATTTGGATCCACAAACAACATCTATGGTAACAGCAGTCAAGAAATCACATTGTAACAGGAAAAAAGGCGGTCAAGGACCTATCCATAGTGCTAAAAAAGAATGATCTAAGTTTAAAGTCTAAAGTGCATCTGATCCAACCCATCAGATTTTCAATTGCTTCCTACACATCTGAAAATTAGGCAGCGGATAAGGATGACAAAATAAAAATAGATGCATTTGAATTGTGGTTGGAGGACAGTACTGAATATCCAAAGGACAGTCAAAATAACTTAGAAGCCTGTATGGAAGGAAGTACAACCAGGATGTTTCTCAGAGGCAAGGAATGTGCAACTTAGTCTGACATACTTAGCGCATGTTGTTACAATAGGCCAGTCCTTGAAAAAAAGACAACACACTAGGAATGTCGGGAGTGTAAAAAGAGCAAGGGCTATGTCTGACCTTTACCGATTCCAACAAGGGAGACTTGTCCCTGTCAACAACTCAAAACCAATTCCTCCGAGATCAGACATGTCCCCTAAATTCCTGCCCCTCTTTCTACTCACCCCAGCGCCAATCTTACTGCTTTACTGGGCCCCAAATCTACAGGCTCTAATTCAGGCTAGCAGCTGAATACAATCCCTCAGTCAGGACAACTTCCAAAATGTCTTTGCTGTCAGGTCCCTCAGCCTTGAGCCTTGTGGCTTTAAGCTAGTGTTACAAAGCTCTCATGCCTGCCAGTTAGGGCTCTTCCTCTCTTTCTCACTGCTTCTACACACTCCAGTCCTCCGATAAACTTGGACAGTGGCTTTTAACTCTGATTCAGTGAGATGTAGTAGTCTCAGGTCAGCTCCCTCTCAGATCAGGTCTTTGGTCCTGTGCTTCAGCCACTGATTCTGCTTCTGTAGGCCTAGATGACACAAGAATCTCTGGCTTTGAAGGGTGCACATTGCAAGCCTGCTTCTTTGCTGGTGTGAGATTCTCAAAATTCTATTGCTAGATCCGTTCAATGGAATGGTGAGATTAAGTAATTGCCTTGTGCATAAAGTCAAGACTCAGTGGCTATGAAAGCCATTTTGAACAATAAACCCATAACCTCACAAGGGATAAAAAAAAGAGAGGATGATCCTCAATCAGATGGACTGACATAGTGACTGTGACAATGAGACTGAACATAGCAGAGATGGTAAGGATGGCACAGGACAGGGTAAGTTACAGATCTGTTGTTCACAGAGTCTATGTAGGCAACCTGATGGCACCTAACAACAGCAAGAACATACTGCACAGCATTGAGTTTGTATTTTCTACTAAGCTCATTAAGTCAGACAAAGCTGAGTTCCCGGTGGATAAATCTTGAGGCACAAAGCTACACATGTTGGTATTGAATAGTTAGTTCCAGTGCACTATTTGTGTTGCCTTTCTACAGGTTCTAGAGTCCAGATGTTTTAGTAAAAATCACTTTGTACTAAAACAATTGCTTCCTATTTGGCTTCAATTAGATTCTGCTAATGTTAAATGGATGAAAAGCTAAAAGGAGTGGCATTTCTGTGTTATGCTCATAAGAAATTCAGTAGCAAGATTGAGAAGCCTTTTTTAATGTTAAAGAGCCTAGACATGCTACGATCTAAACTCAGTAAAATATACTGGAAAAGAATTATAGAATCATAACTTTGGAGGATAAAATCTAAATGCAAATCATTAAAAACTCTGTCTGTTATTCTCAAGAAGCATGCAAGTTGCTTTCTGTTATTTTCATTGTCTTTCATTGTAAGATAAAAAAATCTCTCATCAATTGGTCCATGTAACGGATCTATATTCAATACAGCTATGTGCCAAAATTACTAACAAGACTTATAATTGCTCCCATTCCCAATAAAGGTAATCCAACAGAATATAGAAATTATTAAAAGATAATATTAGTATCCTGTGCAAGCAAAATGTTGAAATGTTGTTAAAAATCACCTGAAATAGTGAAAACAGTACATTGATGTGAGATTAACAGAGATTCAATCCGGATTTAGAAGAAATCATGGCACCAGAGATATCTTTACTGATGTTGAATGGATCTTGGTTGGACATAGTACCAGAACACTGTTTGTGTTTTATTGATTATGCAAAGGCGTTTGACTGTGTGCATCATAACAATTTATGGCTAATGTTGACAAGAATATGAATCCTAGAATACTTGATTATGCTCATACAAAACATATACTTAGAACAAAAAGATGTTGACTGAATATAGTAGGGGAACACCGAACAGTTTAAAATCAAGATAAGTTTGTGTCAAGACTTTATTCTTTCTCCAGACCTATTCAGTCTGTTTGCTGAGTAAATCATTTAAGAACTTTCTATGAAGATGAATGTGGCATCAGGGTCAAATGAAGACTCATCGACAACTTGCATTATACAGATGACAAAACTTTGCTTGCTAAAAGTGAAAAGGACTTCAAATACTTGCTGCAGAAGATCAAAGACTACACAGACTTTAATACAAATTACATCTCAACATCCAGAAAACAAAAATTCTTACCAGTGGGCCGGTAGGCTGCAGTATGCTAGATAGAGAAAAGATTGGAATTTCAAGGATTTCATCTTACATGGATCCACAGTCAATATTTTGGGACCAACAGTCAAGAAATCGAATGACATATTAAATTGGGCAAGTCTACTGTCAATTATCTCTCCAAAATACTAAGGAGCAATGATATCAATTTAAAGACTAAGGTGTGACTGATTCTGGCCATGGTTTTTTCAGTCACTTACTACAAATCTAAGAGGTGAGCAGTGAATAAGGATCACAGAAGGAGAATCAATACATTTGGGTTGTGATGTTGGATACTAAATATTTGATGGAATATCAAAAGAACAAATAAATACGTCTTGGAGAAAGTACAGCCAGAGTGCTCCTTGGAGGAAAGGAAGAAGAAATTTTATTTCACAGACTTCGGGCATGTTGTTAGCAGGGGCTCCTCCCTGAAAAAGGTGAATTGACACAGTGACTGCAACAATGAGCTCAAGTATGTTAGAGATGATAAGGATGGCACTGTGTAATATAGGGTTCAGATCTATTGTTCTGGGTCACTATGAATTATACTTGAGTCAATGGCATCTAACAACCATGACCACAACTCTTATGTCAGGTTTTGAAGTCAAACTCTCTAGAAATACAAAGAATGAGATAAACCTTTTTTGTTGACTCATAGTGACCCAGAGGATAATACAGGATAAGACAAAGTTCAGGTGTATTGTTCATAAGGTTACTATGAGTTGTACTCAACTTGAGAGCACCTAACATCTACTTCTTGAACTTCCTTAGTCTGTCAACAGGCACTTTCAAAGCAAAAATAAGGGACTTGAAAACATTTCTCATTGGGAAAGACGTTGTGGTTAGATCAAAATTTCCAGTGGCTGCTTATTTGGGAAATTGGATTATATAATTTTAGTAGAAGAGAAAAAATATTTAAAAAGGAGTAAAATGAAGATTAAAAAGATTGGCTCTGAGTTATTTAATCAGAAACATGTTTAGTACATTGGCCAAGTATGGCATCAACCTCTTAATCTGTTTCTGTATTTTCTGATTGGTAAATATAATTTGGTTTATCTCATTGCCATCAAGTCAGAACTGACTCAGCTCTGACTTTCCATTGGATTTCTGAGGCTGTGACTCACAGAGGAGGAGATTGTCCATTTGTCTTCTTTGCATTTGCTGGTAAAATTGAAACACCAGAGTCCCACATTGTGGGTTAGCTGTACAACTCTCTATCAACTCTGCCAACATAGTTCCCTTAATTTAGCTTCCCTAACATCTTAACCTTGAAGCAAATTCTACCTAGCATGAAATAGTCTGTAGAAACAAAGGTGAACTAATAAACAAGGATTCATGAGGGGCTCATCCATCAGACAGGATTTAAAGGTAAAGAGAAAAACCAACCATTAAACTAATAAATAAGCAGGCTTTCATTTCCAAAATAGAAAAATAAATAGTATTCTGGTTTGTCACTCCAGGCCTTTCAAACAACTGGAATTCAGAATTTCAGCAACTTTCCACATGAACACATTGAAAACTGTATGGAATTGTGTGGTTGGGTGTGCTATTTGACTTGAGAACATGGCCTTAAAACATAAAAGGAGGTCCGTCCTCTGTGATTGCTGTTTGTTTACTCACTTTAAAGTCCATAATTGTTTTCTCCTTCTGGTGACTTCAACCTTGTGTCTTGGGCCACTTAAAAGGAAAATTCTGAGATCCTTTTGTTTAAAAAGTGGGAAGTCAGCTTTCTTGCTTACATAGAAAGGAGTGGGCCAACTCTTTCCTCTTTTGTGCACAGTTCATTCAACAAAAAAACACAATGTTTTTTCCATATGTAACCTCAGACAGACTGTAGATTCCCAAAATGTTTACAACAAAATGTGAAATGATGTGCAAGTCCGGTTAGATGTACATGGCCTGGATCATGTCAAATCATATTCTTTTCCCCCCATGGAGCAGAGGCCCTAACTTGGCCTGAGGTTTGACTTGGCAGGCAGAGCGTGCTTATTGCTCCAGCTGTGTCTGATAAGCAGATGACAAGATAAAACATTTGCTGCACTTGAATCTTTCAAAAGCTAGCAAAGTGGGGAAAATAAAAGGCCTAATTAACCGGGCTCTGTACAATCTTAAATTTGGGCAATGCAGAAAAACGACAAACACTCCTTAATTTCAACAGAACTACGAAGTAAACTTGTTATTCTTCTTGTTTATGAGTTATAAACAAGTAACAAAATATCTCAAAGTACTTGAAGTTTTCTTATAGAAACAAAGCATATAGTCTTTTCATGTTCTTTTTTTCTTTAGAAATGTGTGTGGCTGTTTTTGTGTACCATGGAGTCATATCTGACCCATAGCTAACCCTCTGATGGGTTTTCAAAAGCAGTTTGAAAGGAGAGATTGGGAAGCAGTTTTGGAAGAGATTGTAAATTTTTCTCCTATAGAGCAGTTGGTGGACTTGAACCATGTGCCTTTGGGATTGCAATGCAGCTTCTTGCCACTAGGCCACCAGGTCTCTCTTAGAAATGTGTACAGAATAGTCAAGAATGAGAGGACAGTTGCTAATTTTCCATGTTTTACATTTTGTAAGACATTGTACTATAGCATTGAGAAGCAAAAATAAACTGAAGAGATGTCTATGTAAAAAAGATGAACAGAAAATTTCAAAGGGTAGCTCAAAAAGACAAAGCAAAACATTGTAATGAAATGTGCTAAAAGCTGGAGTTGAAAAGGAAAAAGAAAAAAACTCACTCAACATTTCTCAATTTGAAAGAATTAAAAAAAAAATAAATTCTAGCCTTGAGTTGCAATGCTGAGAGGAGCTATGGGCAAAATTTTGAACGATACAAGAGGCAACAAAAGAAGCTGGAGGGAATATAGAATAATTGTAGCAGAAAGACTTGGTCAGTATTGACTTATGTATGATCAAGAGCCAATGGTGATAAGAGTAGAAGCCTAAACTACATTGAAAGTATTAGCAAAAAATAAGGGTCCAGGAATTGATGAGATACCAATTTGCACATTTCAACTAACAGATGCAGCTTTGGATATTACCAGGAAATTTGGAACACAGCTACCTGGCCAACTGACTAGAAAAGATCTAAATTTATTCCCGTTCCCAAGAAAGGCGATCCAATGGAATGTGATACGATCAAATTACATCTTTAATATCACACACAACCTTGAAGATCATCCAATCCCAGCTAGAATAGTACATTGACAGAAAACTGCCAGGGTTCAAGCTGAGTTTACAAGAGGCCATGGAATCAGGGATATCATTGTTAATGTCTGAGTGATCTTTGCTGAAAGGAGAGAATATCAGAAGAATAACTATTTATGTTTTATTGACTATGAAAAGACATTTGTCTCTAAGGATAATAATAAACTATGGCTAACGTTGAGGAGAATGGAAATTTCAGAACAATTAATTGTGCTTATACAAAACCTGTATCTAGACCAAGAAGCGGTTTCAAAGAGTACAAGGGAACACTGCATAATTTAACATCAAGAAGGGAGCACATTATGGCTGTATCTTCTCTTCATACCTGTAGAATTTGTATATTAGAAATAAATCTTTTGTGGAACTGGGCTTTATGAATAAGGATGTGGTATCAGAATTGGAGGAGGATTCATCAACAACCTGTGTTATGCATGTGACATAATCATGTTTGCTGAAAGTGAGGAAGACTTAAAACAGTTGTTGCAGAAGAACAAAGTCTACATCCTGAAATATGGAATATATATCACCATCAAGGAAAAGTGGATAAATAATGACCACTGCGTTGGAACAGATGAGAGAAAGAACTGTTTAAAAGGAATATATGATTAGGAATTATTTTCATGACAGCAGTACAGAATAAGAGGTGCATAGCAAAATGGACTAGGGTTTGGGGGAGAGAGGAAGTTGTGCAACAATGGATGGATTTTTTAAAAAAAAAGAAAAGCGAACTGAGGGCGAGTAAGAAGGAAAATGTGCAACAATGAATGAATGGAAATCCAAGTTTTCTGTAAACTTATGGTAAAATCCCAATAAAAAATTATTTAAAAAATGAAAAGAAAGATCCTCACCACTGCATCAATAGGCATCATCCTGATTGAAAAAATACTGAAGTTGTCAGTTATTTCACTGTGCCTGGATCCACAATCAACACCATTGATATAAACAATCAAGAAATCCAAAGATGCATTGCACTGGGAAAGGCTGTTGTCAGGGGCCTCTCCAAAGAACTGAAGAGCAATGAATAAGAATGAGAGAAGAAATAGGAATGCCTTTGATATGTGGTGTTGGAGGAGTACGGAGTGTAATGTCCCACAGACTGCCAAGAAAACTGCCAAAACAAACCAACTATGTCTTAGAGAAAGTGCAGCCAGAGTGCTCATTGAGGCAAGGATAATGAAGATTCATTTAACATACTCTGAGTATATTATTAGGAGAGGCTGCTTCTTGGTAAAGGAAATGATGCTTGGAAAGATGAAAGATGTAGGGTCAATGAAAAAGAGGAAGACCTTCAAAGAAATGGATTGACACAATGGCTGCTGCAGTGGGATCAAGAATATAAGAGATGATAAGGATGGCATAGGATAGGACATGGTTCAGATCTGTTATTCATGGGGTCATTAAGAGTTATACTTGACTCAACGGCACTTAATAATAAGGCCTTCTTACATTTATTACGTCTATTAATTTTCAGACTGGTGAAGTGTAATATAGGTCATGGATTATTTGAATCCAAGTATTTAGTATTTACCAGCTGAGTGACCTGAAGAAAGAAATGTAACTTGGTTAAAGGTGAATTTTCTTCTAAACGTATGAGTCTAGAAGACAATAAATCTATCAGAAAAGGAAAAATATTGTGTAAGAAAACTACTAGAAATAAAGAGAAGTTTACATACAGAATCATTCTGGTTCTCAGGATGGGGCGGGGAGGTAGAAATAGAGGATTAAAAAATAGCAAATGGATAATAACAGTAAAATAATAACAAAATAGTAAAATAATAACAGTAAAATGGGTGAAGGGAAAGGTAAAATACAATAAGGACATCATCAGACATTATAAATAATATAAAACAAATTGTTTATTAAATATATGGAAAAGCCCACATGCTTTGTAAACTTTAACTCAAATTAGTTTTAAAAAAGAGAAAATATAAAATAGTCGGCTAGTAAAATTTACTTTGTAAGAATACCACAAAGATTAAAGGATACAATTTGGTAAACTGTATAGTGAATACTAAATAAGATAATTATGCAAAACTCTTAGCAAATTGTCACTGTCAAGCAATACTTGTTCATTATTAAGTTCTCTTAGGATAATTGGCAGAGTAAACAACTAACCTCCAGATGGGATAAACAATTTGCTCAAAGACACATGATTAATTATTCTGAGCACTGGTGATTACAACCTAGGTTTACTTTTTTTAATAAATAATTTTTTTATTGTGATCTTAATGTAAGTTTACAGAAAACTTGGATTTCCATTTATTCATTGTTGTACATTTTTTCTCCCTAACTCCACCCCAGTTCACTTTCTCTTAAACAAAATGCATTCATTATTGTGCAATTGCCTCTCTCCCCTCTACCCCAGTCTATTTTGCTATACATCTCTTATTGTGGACTGTTGTCACTCAAATAATGCCCAATCATATATTCCTTTTAAAGAGTTCTTTCCATCATCTGTTCCAATGTCATCCTTATTATTATAGGCATTCTAACTCCTATCCTGGTATAGTTTATCTCTGCACATTGAGTTTTTCCTCCATGAGATTGATACCATATTAAATAAAGCACGGGGTGAAAAGAAATTAGGAAAACACAATTCAGATTCCTATTACTCTGGTTATGATGGTATAACAGGAACCAGATTTACCCTCCTGCCTGAAATAACAAAAAACAGAATGCTTCATTGTCGAGACACAAGGCAAGGAAGGACCTCTGAAAAGGAGTGGCCTCTGAAAATCAAGAAACAATTGAGTCCCGAAATTACTTCAGCTCATTGCCAAGAGAGAGTTTCCAGTGAGTGGTATAGAGTGACCAACGGACATTCCAAAATGAAAGAGTAGAGCTAAAAGCCAAGGACACTTAGGCAGAAAGAATTCTAAAAACAGGATAGCAAGAGAAGAGGGTACAAAAAGAATACCAAAAGAGGAATGTGGAAATCCCCAGTGATTTATATCCTTGAGTGTTCAGTTGAGTATTGATCAGCACAGACCTCTGGGTAGCCTAGTGAGTAAGAATTTCTTTGTCAATTCAAAGACAAGCAGTTCAAATCTACCAACTGAACTGTGAAAGAAAGATGAGCAATATCTCATGTATTTTCCCCAATGTATCACATCTTTTGCTTTCTAACTACTGCTGTGATAGGTATTGATTATAGATCCACATAATATGATCTAGTTGATAAATGTGTGATGATGTTTTCTGTTTGGTCCAGTGATAAAGATTTTTGTTTTTTTTTAATGTTGAGATGTAATAAAAATTAAAGGCTGGAGTCATTAATCTTCCACAGTAAGTGTGTCCAACTTCTTTTTAAAACAAAGTTGTATCATCTGCATAAGAAAAATTGTGATGAGACTTCCTCCAGTCTTGATGCCACATTATTCTCATAGTCCACCTCCATAAATTATTGTTCAGTATATAGATTGAATTAATTTTAATATTAAACATTCTTTTAGATGGTATAGTACTGGTCTGTCGATTTGCTGTACAGAGGTAACACATGGTTGCTGTGATGCTGAACGCTGTGACCCTGATGTGCCAAATTCGAGACTTGTCACGCATGGAGGACAGTGTTTGGTGGCGCTCCCTTATTAAAATAAGCTTGGAAACAAGAGTGGCATCCATTTCAGAAATAGCTTGCCTCTGGAAACAGTATGAACTTGGAAAAATGATGGAAGTTATACAAGTGTTCAGGTCTTTTGATCAAAGGGTCGCTATGAGTGGCCTATGACATTTAACAACAACATATAGATTAAATACGTATAGGTCTTCACACACATTTTACCTGAGTTTAAACCATGCAATGTTCCCTTGTTCTTTTTGGACAACTATTTCTTGCTGGATGTATAAGATTAGCATGAACACAAGTAAATGTTCTGTAATGACCATTTTTTTAATGTATCCATAATTTATAGTGATCTAAACAGTTATATGCCTTTGCATAGTTAATAAAACACAAGCAATCCCTGCTTTCAGCCAAGATCCATCTGAAATCAATAATAATAAGCCTCCTTTTATGACTTCTCCTGAATAGCAATCCCTAATCCCAATGCCTACTACAGAACTACGATAACCAAAACAGCCTGGTACTGGCACAATGACAGGCACATAAACCAATGGAACAGAATCTAGACCCCAAAGATTAACTCATCAACCTATGATCAACAATTCGACAATTAAACAACAACAATCAACTTGGAAAACAACAATCTCTTCAACAAATGGTACTGGCAAGACTGAACTTCTTCACAGAAAGCTTCTGAAGCAGGATCTATATCTTAACAACACACACAAAAATCAACTTAAGGTGAATCAGAAACTGACGGGTAAAGTTCAAAACCATAAAAGTAAAAAAAAAGGCCTAGCCTACGCTATAAACTGGCAAATACAGCCAGAAATACACAACCAAGAAAGCATAACATTGACTAATAGGACCTTCTAAAGAGTAAATTATTGTATGTATAAAAAAAATTTCCAAGAGGGTGAAAAGAAAACCTACTCACTGAAAAAAAACATTTGACAATGACTTCTCAGACAAAAGTCTTTTACCAAAATTGACGAAATATTACAGGGCTTCAACAAAAAACAGACTGATAACCAAATTACAAAATGGGCAAAATACATAAAAAACCTTTTCATGGAGGAAGACAAATGGCTAACAGACACATGAAGAAATACTCCAAAGCACTGACAATAAGAAGGACGAAAAGCAAAACCACAATGAGATACTATCTCACCCCAGTAGCAGAGGCAACATTTAACAAGAAGGCAAGCAACAAACTTTGAAAGGATATGATAGATTGGTGCTTTAATACACTATTGGTGGGATTTTAATATGATACAATCACTCTGGAAGGCAGTTTGGCATTTCCTTAAAAAACTGAGTGTAGAAATTCCATAGGATCATTCTGCTGTTAGGAATATATTCCAAGGAAAGTAGAAATGAAGCACAAATGGAGATTTGCACACCCACATTGCCAGTAACATTATTAAAAATGGCAAGAAAATAGAAACAACCCTAGTGTACATCAGCAAATGAATTGATTGAGAAATTGTGGTTCATTCAAATTATGGAATACTATGCAGCACTCAGGAGCAACAATTTTGAAAAATTCTTTTTTCAAGGAGATTGAAAGGGAAATTGTCATGTTTATGTGGAGGGGCAAGGGTCCCTGAATAAAGAAACCACTTCTGAGAAACAAAAATGAGTGGGAAGCATAACACTCCCTGAGTACTACTATACAGCGGTAGTAACCAAAACAGCATGGTACAATGACAGGCACATAAAACAGTGGAACAGAATTAAGAATCCAGCTATCTATGGTCTATTGATATTTGACCAGAAAATAAACCTATCAAATGGGGAAATGACAACCTCATGCCACAAATGGTGCTGGCAAACCTGGACTGTTACCTAGAGAAAGCTGAAACAAGATCCACATATCACACCATACACAGAAATCAACTAAAGATGGATCAGAGACCTGGGAGTAAAACCCCAACTCATAAAGTTTCTAAGAGACAAACTGAGATCAAGCTTAGAAGGCCTAGTGTACAGTATAAAGAGACTGCAAAACACAGGCAGAAATGCACAATCTAGAGAGGATAAAATTGATGAACGGGGCCTACTAAAGATTAAATTCTTATGTTCATCAAAACCTTTTTCCAACAGGATGAAAAGAAAACTACCCCCTAGGAAAAAACATTTTGCAATAGCATCTCAGACAAGTGTCTCATAACAAAAGCTTATAGAATACTTCTGGGCCTCCATGAGAAAAAGACTGATAACTCAATTACAAAATGAGCAAAAGACATGGAAAGAATTTTCCCAGAGAAAGATATTTTAATGGCAAACAGACATATGAAATGCTCAAAATCCCTGGCAACAGGAGAGATGCAAATCAAAACCACAATAAGATAGTATTGCAGTGGCATAGTTTAATATGACAGCACGTAACAAATGTTGGAGAGGATGTGGCGAGTTAGAAACTCTTATACATTGTAAGTAGGATTCTAAAATGGTACAACCACTCTGGAAGTCAGTTTGGTGCTTCCTCAAAAAGTTGAACATAGAAATTCCATATGACCTAGCTATTCCATTGCTTGGAATATACCCCGAGAAAATGAGAACTGAGGTACAAATGGAGACACCAATGTTCATAGCAGCGTTATTCACCATCGCACAGACATGGAAACAGCCCAGGTGTCAAACCACAATCAAATGGACTGAGAAATTATGGTAAGAGTACTGAACATTCTGTGCTAGAACTCAGCACAACTGGGAGACAGGCCTGAGAACTGGAATTTGAGTAAGGTCCTGCATGCGCTCAATCAGTGTGAGATTGTGTACGCCCCTGCCTGGCCCTGGCTCCTGCCTTTAGGCACCATGCCCGGTGCACACCTCTACACAACTTGCTTGATGCCCACCTTTATGTGCCACACCCTGCACCACTACATGACTTACTGGTGCCTGCCTCTATATATCACACTCAGAGCCCACCTCTATAAGCCACACCCTCTGTCTGCTTCTACATTATGCCTGCCTCTAAGCTCCACCCACCTCTACTCAGTGACGTCAGATCAAGAAGCTATCATCACCTCAGGCATGAAAAACTCTACCACAACAACATTACAAAAGAAACAGGCCACACCACAAACTACACAAGCACAAAGCTAGATGTCACCCCCAAAAGTGACACAGTACCAATGGATTTCCTGAAGCCAGAAAGTCTGGTGGTACTTTCTGACACAGAGTTTAAAAGAAGAATGATTGAATATTTCCAATGGGTGAAAGATAAACTTGAAGAATTAAAGGATACTGCAAACAAAACCCAGGAGGAGCTTAAAAAAATTCCAAAACAATGTAGATAACAAATGAGGCATTAGAGGCTCTGGAAAAACAAAAAATTGTGATCTAAAATATGAGGTCTAATGTTTCAGATGCTGTCAACATGATGGAGGGACACATGAACAGAGTTGAAGAGATGAAACACAGAGTCGGTGAAATAGAAGATAGACTTGTCATCACCGATGTCTAAAGCAAAAAGCAAAATAAAAAAGGAAAGAAAAATGAGAAAACCTAAGAATACTGTGGAACACCATCAAGAGAAATAACATGCACATCATCAGAATCCCAGAAAAAGAATAAGTAAGTAAAAGCAATGAAAAAGTTGTGGAGGAATTACTAGAATAAAACTTCCCAGGCATAATGAAGAATGAGAGAATATATATTCAAGAAGCTGTGAGAACACCATATAGAACTGACTCCAAAAGAAAAACACTATGGCATATCATAGTCAAATTTGCCAGAACCAAAGATAAGGAGAGAGTTCTGAAAGCAGCGAGGGAGAAACAAAGAGTAGCCTATAACGGAGAGCAGATAAGATTAAATGTCAATTTCTCAGCAGAAATCATGTGAGCAAGAAGACAATGGAATGACATATATCGAACACTCAAAGAGGTCCATCAAATAGGAAGGAGGGATCAAGATATTTCCAGAGAAACAGAACTTAAAGAGTTTGTAAAAACAAGACCAGTGTTGGAGGAAACACTGAAAGATGTCCTTCTTACAGAAGTGCCACAGAAAGTAAGATGGACTAAAGTAACTAGTAACAACACCAAAAAGAACTCAACACAATGATAGCAACAAAACCTTGCCTCTCAATAATCACACTGAATGTGAATGGTTAAACTGCACCACTGAAGAGAAAAAGAGCAGCAGATTTGATAAAAAAAGCAAAATCCATCAATATGCTGTCTACAAGAAACACACTTGAAAAGTAAAGATGATGAAAGACTAAAAATAAAAGGATGGGGGGAAAATAAACCCAGGAAATGGCAACCAGAAAAAAAGCAGAAGTAGCAACATTAAT
>NW_006399977.1:4258424-4261453 GCF_000299155.1 Elephantulus edwardii
TATTCCCTGCTTTCAGATAAGATCCATCTAACATCAGCTATAACATTCCTAGTACCACGACCCCTGTTAACCCAGCCTGGACTTCTGGCAGTACTCTGCTGATGTGCTGTTCCTGTCGTTTTTGGATGATCTTCAGTAGAATCTTGCATGTGAAATCAGTATCGTTCTATAGTTTCCACAGTCTGTTGTGTCATAGATAAAAAATACTGTATAGCATGGGGGAGGCTGGAGAGCATTATGCTGAGTGAACTTACTCAGCTTCGTAAGGACAAATAATGCCTAAGACCTTCATTGCAAAAAAAAAAAAATAGAAGGATAACTAGTAAGATGTATATAAAAGTCCAAAGCAGGATGGGGGGTGGGCAGGGAAGGTGAAGGTGAGGACAGAGGGAGAGAACATCACAGGGCCAAAGAGTGGGATGGGCAAAGGGAAGGGCTGAGGAATTAGGGAAGATGCATGTATGACCTGAAGAGATGGGGTAATAATAAGCATGAATTTATGGAGATTTATTGTATAAAACAATTTATGAGAATGATAGTACAAAAGAATACAAATAAAGGACTATGTGAAACACAGTGCATATGAATACAACACAATGTATATGAATTTTGTATGCAAACCAATATAAAATTTAAAAGGAAAAACCCCTTCAAATTCACTGTTGTCAAGTAAATTCTTTCTCATAATGACCCCCCATTTGAGTTTCCAAGGCTGTAATTTGCTAAGAACAGACTTCCTATCTTTCTAACTCAAAAGTCACTGGTGGAATTGAACCACTAGATATGTGCTTACCTTCAGATTAGCAGTGCAAACTGCTGTGGACTACATCACTAGAGTTCCACTGCCATCAGATACTCTCAACTGATACAAAATAAAGAGCATTTTGTAAAACTAAATATTCATTATTCATCAAAACTATCCAAAATCTAGAAAGAGGTAACTTTCTCAAACATATTAAAATGTTGTTATTGTAATGTGTCAACGAGTCATAGTTACCCTATGTACAATAACTCTGAGCTCTACTCTATCCTGAGCCAATCTCATCATCTCCAACAGACTTAATCCCATTTTCCCAGTCACTGAGTTAATCCATCTCATCTTGGGTTTTCCTTTCCTGCACTGTTTCTCCATCCTTCCAAACACGATGTTCTTCTCCAAAGAATGGTTTTTCCTGGACACATACCCATTGTTATATCAGATGGAACTTCAAAATCTTTGCCTCCAGTGAGCAGCTTGGTTTCACCCTTTTCAGTACTGACCTGTTCTCCTGGCAGTCCATAGTATGTTCAACACTCTTCTCCAGCACCACAACTCAAAAGCATCACCATGGCCTGGATCAGATGCACTTAGTCTCCAGACTGACATCACTCTAGAGAGGTTCCTGACAGCAGACTTTTCCAATGCAATTAGTCTCTGATGCTAAGAGTGCTGGTTGTGGATTCAAGCAAACTGAAGTTGTTAACAATCTCAATCTCTCCACCATCTATCATAATGTTGCCAACTAGCCCAGTGGTGAGAATCTTTGTTTTCTTAATGTCAAGCTTCAATTCATATTGAAGGCTATATTCCTTGACCTTCGGCAGCACATGACTCATCCTCCTCAGTTTCAGCAAGCAAGGTTGTATCATCTCCATAACACAGGTTATTGATGAATCTTCCTCCAATCCTGATGCCACATTCTTCCTCATAAAGTCCAGCCTCTCAAGTGATCTGTTCTGTGCATAGATTGAAAAGATATGGAGATATGATGTATCTTTGATGCACACCATTACTGATCCTGAACCATGCAGTGATTCCCTGTTCTGTTGTGACTATTTCTACCTGCTCTCAGTATAGGTTTCTCATGAGTACAATTAGGTGTTCTGGGGTTCTCATTCTCCCCAAGGTTAGCCCAATTATGAAGAATATCTAGTGTTAAAAAACACCCAAACTTTAAGCAAAAAAATCTATATATTAAACAAAGAAGGAAGATTAATGGAAATTGAGCCTTAGCTTTCTCTTATCACCTCCTGTTTCATGGTACTTCCCACCATCACCAAACTCTGAAACTCTAGGGATCATGATTTGAATATTGCCACCATGAGCCATAGGAAGCATGGAATTAAGTCACTAATAAATATTAAGGTCATAGTATGTGTGTCAGTTGTGTCAACAGTCAGCCTTGGAAGATCAAACCAAATCCAACTTACAGCTGTTAAGTCAATTCTGATTCGCAGCAATCACTCCATCAATATTCAAAGGCTGTAAGTCTTAAGGGAGAAGACAGCCCTTCTTTATCCAAGGAACAGCTGGTAAAGTCAACAATTGATCTTTCCATTAGGAGCCTGACACAGTTTTAGCTACATCACCAGTGGTGCTGTATAGCAGACTAGTTTAAGACTAGCATCAGATCACATAGCTGAAACATAGAATTCATACTGCAATGAATAACAACATAAAAATGTGACATCATAGATTCATAGATGACTCATATATCACAAAATGAGGAAATTCACCTTATACCAGAAATACATAAATTCATTGACTAAGCATTGTATGTATTTCTTGAGCTTCAATTTCCCAGAACATTGGGGCAAAAATTAATTTGCTGTGCAAATATTGTAGAGTATGATGCAAATTTACTTGTATCTTTTAGATAAAAACACAGATTTAAAAGAAAATTCAGATGTGCTGCAGGTAGCCTAAAGCTACAGGGATTAGTCACTAATTTTCCTGTCATGGGGTTAGAGAAGAGTACTGTCTATCAATGGGCCGATAAAGAACAAACGGATAGGTCTTGAAAAAAGTGCAGCCATAATGGTCCTTGGAAGCAAAGATGGTAAGATGTCATCTCTCATATTTTGGGCATATTGCTAGGTGAAGCTACTCCTTGGAAAAGGGACATCATGCTTTGAAAGGTGGAGAGTCAGCATAAGAGAAGACCCACAATGGGATGAATTAACATAATGATTGCAGCAATGGTCTCAAGCATATCAGAGATGATGATGGTACAGGATAAGGCAGAGTTCAGATCTGTTGTTCATAGGGT
>NW_006399977.1:4261731-4271475 GCF_000299155.1 Elephantulus edwardii
CCAGCCACACCCCAACCCCAAATATAATCCACTTTGCAACCCTCATTCCATACTCTTACGATAAACATAATGCCCTAAAATATAATACTGAGGTTTCTTTGAGCTCAGAGGTAACCAGTGGAGAGGTCTTCTTGAGGTATCTCTGCAAAAGTGCCTAGAAAAATTAACCTTCTCAAGGGGTAAAAGGTTAGATTTTAAAATGTTTTGCAGACCTCCTGACTGCATGTGGAAGTGGGTGGATAATGCAGCCACTCCTGGCACTAATATTCTTTCATTTTCAAATGAATTAGTAGAATTAATATATACTTGTAAAAACATACAATCAAGATCAAATAAAGCAAAGGTCAGACAAATGTTAAATTTAACAGGAGCACAGAAGAAAAAAAAACAAACAGAAATTCCAGCCAGGATGGAAACTTACAGTTTCATGGCCTCCAAATTAATGAAAAAAGAGGAGAAATTGACATTTTCCTCCCTTAAACCAAGCACAGCTGATTTGAAACATCCAGAATTCCCAGATGCACATTTTACTGCTTAACAATACCCAAATCCCATTGTCTAGTAGTATGGTTCAACTCATAGTGACCATCTATGGCAGAGCACAACTGCCCAGAGAGCTCCTACAAAACCAGAAATCTTTATGGAAGCTGATCGCTTCATCTTTCTACCATGGAATGACTTCTTGTTATGTGCTGTTGAGTCAACTATGACTTATAGTGACTCTGATAACAATAGATCTGAACTCAGCCCTATCCTTTGCCTTCTTCATCATCTCTAATATGCTCAAATCCTGTTAGAGTCACTCTGTCTATCTTGTTGAAGTTCTTTCTCCTTACACTGAACCTCGACCTTTCCAAACATGATATTCTTTTCCAAGGACTTGACCCTCCTAACAACATGCTCAAAATATCCTTGTCTCCAAAGAGTATCCTGGTAGCACTTTCTACAAGATATATTTGTTGTTGTTGTTGCTTTTCTTTTGGCAGTCCATGGGATATTTTGTGCCCTTTTCCAACACTCCAACTCAAAGGCATCAATCCTTCTGTCACCCTTATTCATTGTCTAATTTTAAGATTCATTGGAATGAATTAAAAAGATCATTCATTGGATCAGGTGCACTCAACTATCTTGAAATCCTTTCTCTTTAGTCCTTTGGAGAGGTCCTTGACAGCAGGTTTTCCCAATTTACCATGTCTTCCAATTTATTGCCTGATGTTACCAACGGTGTTGAATGTGGACATGAGCAAGATGCATTCGCTGACAATTTTAATTTTTTCTCTATTATGATGTTGTCTATTGACCCATTGGTGAACAGCTTCTTAAATTGAGATGTAACCTATATTGAAGGCTGTATTCTTTGATCTACTGCAGCCGGTGCTTCAATTTCTCTTAACTTTTCAGTAGGCAAGGTTGTATCATATGCATAACGTAGACCATTGACAAGTATTCCTCAGTCCCTAAGGCCACATAAAATGCTAGTGAATCAAAGAACCGTCCTTCTGCTTAGCAGCGAGTGCGTTACCAGGGTGCCAGCAGAGGAGCTTCTCTTCACCTAATCTGAAGATATTCTACTTCATATAAAGAATGATGTTGCCATAATAAGGGCTGGATTCCATGACTTTCCAGCTACTTTTAAATCCTAACAGTATTTGTCTGTACAATGACATGAAAATGCTCACCTCTGCTACATGACAAAAAAAAAATTATAAAGTACATTAGCCCTTGTGAGATAAGGAGAATTCACTTGTCACTCTTTCAATTCCCAAGGTGCATTGATACACTCTGAGAGACAGCAGACCAGCTTCATGCACATGTACGTGCATAAAGGAGTGATAAAATATCTAAGTGCTCACAGAGGAATGAACATGGGATAGCCTCTGTAGCATGCACTATGTTTGCAATTCTACAACAGAAAATGGAAGAGATCAGCTCTTAGAATTCTCACAGCAAGAAAGTCCATAGGTTGTTTTTACTGAAAGAAAAGCATTGGACATATAGCTCAATCTCCTACCAACACCAAAATGAACCCATTGTTAATCAAGTCTTCTTTTCAAAAGGGACAAAATCACTTTCAATTTACAATGTTCCCCTGAGTGTTTTCACTGGGCATTTTGTTCAGTCTTCTGTCACACAGATGTTCGCTTGGTTAACACTCAAGAAAGAAGCAGACAGATTCATTAAGGGGCAGGCAGACACACAAATTCTTTGGCAAACTTACCAAACATTTTTCTTCAGTGCTTGTTTTTTCATGATTGCTGCCATGGACATTTTGCTTCAAATTACAGCATGCCTCTTTCATTTTGAGAGCTACTGAGGGACTCTGTATCACATGCCAGGCTTCCACAAGGAAAGTACTAGGAAGGGCAGGGTTGTAGAGCAGGAAGGGGGGCCTTCTGGCATCGGATGCCCACTTTCTACTCTATGTTCCATTCTTCCTGGCATTACCCTCTTTACTCGTGAATTGTCAGTAATTCCCTCCAGCTTCTATTCCAGGCAAATCCTACCTCCCTGATTACATTCTGGGACTCATTTGCTGGGCCAGCTCCTAGCTTGGTTACACATGTGTAGCTACTATTGAAACCCAATATTGCACAGTAGAATGTTGAGTGCAGAGTTGTCTTTCTCTTCTGCAGGCTGATTATTCAGAGAAGACAGCTACTTCTCAACTAAAAGCTGGTGTCTTCTATTATACCCTGAAAACCTTCTCTGATTCACTCCTAAAACCTGAAGAAGGAAAACAAGGACAGCTAAGGCCATTGACTTTCCCAAACATCAGCACATTCCCCACCTCAGTTAGCAGACCTCTGCTTCCTAGCTTCTTAAAACTTTCTCTGGATATAGTCAAACTCTTTGTGGCTTCCGTAAGGAGTGCCCTAACTAATTTGTAGCCGATAGAGAAAAGAGTAGAGATACTTGAAACCTAGAGCATATGTGGAGCTAACAATGACTCAAACTGGTGGTGATATAACAGTACTCTCCGAGTGATTAGAAATGGAGTTTATCCTTATATCAGTGAGTGGTGTACTCACATAAAGGAGGAAGTTTGAGCCAACTTCTGTGTCGGGACACTAAAGCAACAAGGCAGATGAAATGTGCAATAAGAAACAGCAAATACTGTAACTACAATTATATAACGTATAGGTACTCAGGAATACTTGGACTATGGAGAACAGCTGCTCACCATGAATCTAAGCACTTTTGCCACACTTATTCCCAAAAGGAATTCCATGCAGCTTGCCAGATGGGACTCACAGCATATAGATCTTCTATCACCATTACTGTGGACACTTGATGTAGACAGGGTCTGAAGGCTATTTTTGCAATATTGGCCACACTGTAAACTCTATCAAGATCAGTCAGAAATTAAGCTTGGGGCTAAAAAGGCAGGAACAATTATCCAGAGGGTTCATCAAGAATTTCACTGGTTGACTAAATTTTTCAGTTTACAAGTAACCATTTTTCCAGAAGGCAATCTAGGTCTGTGATTTTGAAACTTTCCAAAGTAGTTTGGTTTGCATCTTTTGTGTTTTTCTTGCCAAAATCTGACCTCTTTGGAGAACTTTGAAAAAACAATATTCACAGCCTATAGACACATTACTCTATTTATCTGGCCATATTTCTGGTACTAGTTGTCAAGTAATTATAATTTTAAAAGTCCCAGTCCTTTTCCACTTTCTTCAACATCAAGAATGGTCCCTTGATGGCAATTGGTTTCATAAGCAGCTTTCAACACTCACAATAGCAGAAAGGCAAATAGTAAAACACAGACTTTCTTCAGAAACACCATTATCATTTATATTTTTCTGTTTTGAATAGATTTTGAAGTTGAATTTTCTTCAACTAAAAGTAAAGATATCTTATTTTGTAGACTATGCATCATGTTTAATTTTACAGTGTTATTTTTTTATACACTGTTGTGCTAAGGAAAAGACCTCCCCAAAACAAAATTGGAAAAGAAACAGGTGGGATATAAGACAGTTTTAATAAAGGATAGAACTATCCCTTATTAAGCATAGAAGGAAATATTCTTCATCTGATAATGGATAATTGCAAAAATAACCACACCTAATAATAGATTTAATGGTGAAATACCTAATACTTTCTCTCTTGTGTAAAAGACAAGGCAAATATATTTGTTCTATTATTTCCTTTCAATATTGAGCTGGTCTTTTAGTGAATTAAATAAAGGGGAAAATAGGTAGTCATAAAGAAAAAGAATTGTTGTTATTTGCATATGACACTATCCAGTATGTATAAAATACGAAGAAATTTTTAAAATTTACTAGAATCAGTGAATGAGTTTAGTAAGCTTGCAGAATGCAAGATGAATACAGAAATATCAGTTGTATTTCTAGATTATAAAAACATAAAAATACAACTAAGATATGAACTTTATACACAAATCAATGTAAAATTTTAAAAATAAAGAAAACACAATTAAGGAACAATTTAATTTCAAAAAGAATTAAATAATTATGACTAAATTGAATGAAATAAATGCAATACTTGTACAACAAAAATGACAAAAATTATCAAGGTAAAGAAAATGTAAATATATTGATAGACCTTCTATAACAATAAGAAGAGTCTATATATTCAGGACAATTTTATCAAAATAATCTACAGATTCAATATAATCCCTATCCAAATCCCATTTGATATTTTAAAAGAAATTTATGAACCAATAATACGAAATTGCAAAATACCTACAATTGGGGGGAAAAAGTTTGGGGGCAATGAAGAACAAATTAGAGAACTTATGCTATCTGACTTCAAAGCAACAAAATGAACAAAGGGAGAAGTGGTGGTCTACCTAATTTCAAAATTGACTTCAAAACCTGTATCATCAGACTTCAAAACTTTATTTTCATAGTAATCAAGGCACCATTGTACTAGTGCAAAAAAATAGGCATGTAGATTAACAGAACAGAATTGAAAGTCTAGATGCATATGTAGTCAATCAGGTTTTGGCAAAAGTGCCAAAATAATTCAGTGAGGGGGAAGACAGGCCTTTTAACACACCAATTGCAGCTAAGATATGTGAGGAAATGTTTAATGATACTATAGAAGAGAAAAAAGAACTTTTAGATAAATTGGGGGCCTCTTGAACAGTGTGCGCCAGCGAACTGTGCTCCTACCATTGCTATTTCATTACCTGGTGTGCCTCTGCTCTAGATTTTGTGCTTGGGACAAGCCATAAATAATGGGAAACTGCAACATGAGGATAGGTGAAAGTCAGGTATAATTATTGACCTTCTATAATTATGTTTTGTATATCAGCCTGAATTTCCTAAGTTTAAAGTTGATTTTTTTAACAGTAGAATATTCCATACTCATAAGATAGAAAATGATGCCAACCAAATGTTTTTGATGTTACATTGCTTTATCAAGAGTATGGACACAAAAAACAAACCAAACCAATGCCTTCTACTATTGCTGCATGACTATAATTCTTTGGAGTTACCAGGAAAAGCATAATTCAGTAACATGAACTAGGGAAACTTAATCATGTGCCATATAAGCTGACAATTACGTCTCTATTTCTCAATGGATGTTTTTCAATAAATAAGAATATATAATTCAAAAAAAACAACCAAAAAAGCCCACAATGGAGCAGCAATGGAACAGTCACAGGCAAAATCTATACCTTACAGTTGTTGTTATCTGTCGAGTTGCCTGCGACTCATAGCGACCCTATGTACAACAGCCCTAAACCCTGCTCTGTCCTGTGTCAATCTCACTGCCCCGACACACTCATCCCGATTGCCCCAGTCACTGAATCAATCCACCTCATAGAGGGTCTTCCCCTCCTACGCCATCCTTCCACCCTCCCAAGCATGATGTCCCTCTCCAAGGACCTGTCCCTCCTTACAACATGTACAAAGTATGTCTGACGAAGCCTCAGAATCCTTGCCTCCACGGAGCAGCCCAGTTTAACCCTCTCCAGGATGAACCTGTTTGTTTTCTTAGCAGTCCATAGTACATTGAATACTCTTCTCCAGCACCACAGCTCAAAGGCATCACTTCTTCTATCCTCCCTAGTCATTGTCCAACTCTCGGATGTATAACAAGTGATTGCAAAGACCATGGCTTGTATCAACTGCACCTTAGTCTCCAGAGTGATACCATTACTCTTCAGCACTTTGGAGAGGTATAAACAAAAATTAAATGAAAATGAATGATGGAATTAAATGTAAATTTCCAGAAGAAAAAATAGAAGAAAGTCTTCGAGGCCTTAGTTTAGGCATCAATTTTTTATACATGTGACAAAATGTACAATCTGTTTTTATAAATTAACAAACTCTCAAACTTAAATTTTACACTTAAAAAGACACATTAAGAAAATTAAAAGAGAAATTGAACACTAGGGGAGAGTGCACATCACATATCTGATAAAGTACTTGTATCCAGCATATATAACAAACCCATACAACTCATAAATACCAAAGTCCCAACTGAAAATAGACAAATAATTGGAAAAAATATTTCCTCAGAAAAGATATATGGACAGCTAGCTATAAAGCACATGAAAGATGCTTTGCATTTGTTGTTGCTGAATGCGGTTGGGTAGTTCTGACTCACAGCTCTGGAATTAAGGAAATGCAAATTAAAACTACAATTAGATATTATTACACACCAAATGAATGACTATAATAAAATAGATGACATCATGTGTTACTAAGGATGAATGGATTCTCTTACAGTGTTGATGGGAATGTATGTGTTCAAAAACTATTTTGACAGTTTACTAAATTGTTAAACTTAGGATATGACACAATAATCCTACTCCTAAGAAAGTAAAGAAGAATAAAAACAAAAATTCACATAAAGATATATATGTAAATATTTTTAGAAGCACTATTCATAATAGTTCCAAATTGTAAACAATAAAAATGCCTATCCAATAGTGAATGGGTTCACAAAAGTGGATATATTCATATATGAGAATTAAAAGGAGTGGAGTGCAAATTACTACAGATATTTTACTTCAATAAAAACAAATATCTGGGGGCGGGGGTGTAGATCAATGGTTGTCTAGAACTGGGGATGGGAATTAGGGATTCATTCCCAACAGGTCTGAAGGAATTTTTGAGATGGTTAAAATGTTGTAAAATCAGATCAGGATTGTGGTAATGATGTGCAACTCTACAAACTTATTTAAAAAAATCTAATGATATGTTGTTGTTGTAAATGAAATTCTTGTTCTTTTTGATATGTGAGAAAGACTATAAATGTCCCACAATTCCTTCTGTTAACATTTTTTGTAAATGTTTTGAGTTTATTTTCTTCTCTCCTGTTTGGGTCATTCACTTTCCTGTCCAGGACTGTGTTTTGGTGTATTTTCATCTTCAGCTGTGTTTCAGCTGTGTTTTAATCTTCACTTGCATCAGGTAACTGCAACAGTGCTTGACATCTTGAATCAACAGAGTTCTCCAGGCTATGGGAAGAAATTCTTCCTTCGTGTTTATAAAAACAACTTTCTCATAGTTTACATTTTGCATTAACAGTAGACTTGTTGAGTTCAATGTCTATAGCAATTTTTTGTTGTTGTGTACAGTCCTGTTGGAGCTGACCCATAGCTGACCCCGCCGGGGGTTTCAGAGGCAGTTAATCTCACTGGAGGAGATGGCATATCCTTCTCCTGCAGAGCAGCCGGTGGACTCAAACCATGCGCCTTGGGGCTTGCAGTGCAGCTTTTTGCCACCAGAGTAACTTTTTAGAGAAATGTAAATTGATTGCATTGCATTTTGTACAACCCCATTCATCTTTGAATGGAGTCACATTAAACCTACTTTCCAAGTCAATTTCCTACATTAAATCTTCCTCTCAAGACACCAAGAAGAACTAGACTTCATAAATGAATAATGGATTTTTTCATTAATAACAAAATCAACACAAGATTGAAAAGTCCACTGGGAAAATCTAAATTGTAGGAATAATTAATGATTAAGGCCCTAATGTTCCACTTAAAAAAACATCTCTTTGAGGCATTATCAGATAAACTTAAAAATTTTCCACCACTGACCATTTCCAGGTAAAGATGTCAGTGACTACATATTTTAAACATGTTGTTTAACAAATTTATGTACCTCCTTTTATAAACATAAAATGCAATATATTCTTTGTTATCAAAGACAATTGGTCTATTGGGAAATTTTAGAAATGGAAAAATAATTCACAAGTATATTTTGGGAATAGTATACTTATATCTGCTAGAAATGTTTACTCATCTATGCCAAGAAATTTGGAAAACAGTTACCTGCCAACTGACTGGAAGCAATCCACATTTGTTCTCATTCCAGACAAAGGTTATCCAACAGAAGGCAGAAATTACAGCAATGTCTCATTAATATCACATACCATTACATTTGTGCTAAAGATAATTTTTAAATGGTTACAGTAGTATATCAGCAGGAAATTGACAAAAATTCAAGCTGGATTTGGAAGAGGGTACACAGTGAAGGGTATCATTGAGTCATTTTCAGATGAATCTTGGTTGGAAGCAGAAAATAGAAAAATATTTGCATGCATTTTGTGGACTACACAAAGGTATTTAACTGTATGAGTCATTTTAGAAAAATGTAAACTTTGCAAAGAATGGGAAGTCCAGAACACTTAACTGTACCCACAAGAACATATACACAGACCAAAATATAGTCATTCTAACAGGACAGAGCTCTGGTAGTCTGGTGGCAAGAAGCCACACTACAATACTGAAGGATGCAGTTTGAGTCTATCAGCTGCTTTGTAGGAGAAAGATGGGTAATCTTCTCCTGTGAAATTAACTGCCTCTGAAAACCCACCAGAGAGTCAGCTATGGGTTGGTTCTGACTCAAGGGTACACAAAACAGAATAAGGGTATACCACCTGGTTTAAAAATCTGTAAAGGTATATATTAGGGTTCCATTCTTCTTTTTTAATTTTATTAATTTTGATGAAAATTTACAGATATTTTGAATTTCCATTCAATCATTGCTACATTTTTCTTTCTTCCCATCCCTCCCTGCCCCCCAGTTTGCTCCTCTCTTTGAAAAGTAAAAGAAAAATTCTTCCAGGGTTCCATCCTTTTATCATACTTATTTTATCTGCAGGCTAAGCAGATTATCTAAGAAGATGGACTATGTGTAGAAGAATGTAGCATCAGGATCATAGGAGGACTCATCAACAGCCTGTTATATACAGATGGCAGATTACTTGCTCGAAGCAAAGAGGACTCAAAGCATTTACTGGTGGTGATACAAGACTACAGCCTTCAGTATGCCTGACAAGTCCACACGAAGAAATAGCAATGTTCCACAACTGAAGCAATAAACAACATCATGATAAATGGATGTTGTTAAGGATTTCATTTTACTTGGATTCACAATTAATGTCCATGGAAGTAGCAGTCAAAGGAACTTATTTGCTTTAGGAAAATCTGTTGTAAAAGGCTTCTTTAAAGTATTTGAAAAGCACAAATGTCATCTGAAAGACCAAGGTGTCCTTTACCCAAGTGGTGGTATTTTCTACAGTCTCATTGGTACTTGAAAGCTATACAATGGATAAGGAACACTTCGGGGGGAAAATTGATGCCTTTGAATGGCACTGACAAAAATATTAGTATTCTTTGCACAGATAACCCAAAGAAAAAACAAGTTAGGGTTAGAAGTAGTACAGTCATCTTCAAGGATATGTACATGTACAGCCAAGCACAATCAATAAGAGTGCATCTGAATTCCAAAATCAATCTCCATAATAGTCTAT
>NW_006399977.1:4273755-4281353 GCF_000299155.1 Elephantulus edwardii
TCCAGCCTCCCAGATAATCTATTCTGCATACAGGTTGAAAAGGTATGGAGATAGGATGCATCCCTGGCATATTTTTCTTTTAAGTATGTGTTCCCATTTAGATGTTTCTACTTTTGCTTTTCTCCCTGCTAACATATTAGGGTAACATTGCACAGTATAAAATTAAGAAGGGAATGAATCATGGTTGCATTCTCTCTCCATACCTATTTAATCTGTATACTGAGCAAATTTTCCAAGCAAATTATTATAAGCTGGACTCTATGAAGAGGAATGTGGCATCAGAATTGGAGGGAGACTCATCAATAACTTCCATTAAGTAGATGACACAACCTTCCAGGCTGAAGTGAGCAAGACTTGGCACACTTTCTTCAGAAGATCAAAGAACGCAGCCTTCAGTACGGATTGCATCTCAAAGTCAAGAAAACAAAGATCTTATCACTGGACTGATGGAAAACATCATGACAGATGGAGAAGAGATTGAAACTGTCAACAACTTCATCTTACTTGGATCTACACTTAACACCCTTAGTAACAGCAGTCAGGAAATAAGGAGATGCATTGCACTGGGAAAATCTGCAGTTACGGACCTCTCCAAATTATTGAGGAGTAATGATGTCAGTTGGAGGACTAAGGCACGTCTGACTCAAGCCATAGTCTTTCCAATCACTTGCTATGCATCTGAGAGTTGGACAATAAATAATAATGACAGAAGAAGGATTGATGTCTTTGAGCTTTGGTGTTGGAGAAGAGCACTGAACATTTCATGTACTGCCAAAGAACAAACACATATAACTTGGAGAGGGTGCAGAAGGAGTACTCTTTGGAGGCAAGAATGATGATGCTTAGCTTCATGTACATTGAACATATTGTTAGAAGGGGTCTGTTCCTTGGAGAGGGACATGATGCTGGGAAGGGTAGAGGGTCAGTAAAGGAGAGGAAGACCCTTGATTAAGTGGGTTGACACAACGACTGCTGCAATATGTTCTTGTGTGTCTGAAAGTGTGAGGATAGTTAGAACAAGGTTCAGATCTTTTGTTCATAAGGTTGCTGTAAGTCATACTTGACTCGATGGGACCTAACCACCACAAAAACAACATTTCTGCTTTTGGGTAGTATAAGTCCATTATAACCAAACTCTGATATATATATATATATATAATTTTATTTCAGAAAATAGAGAGTTTAAAAAGAATTATATTGGCTGTTGTTTGAAATTGAAGCTGTACAATAAAAAAGAAATTCTATGCTTTCCATTCAAAGGCAAGGGCTCTAATGCTGTGGCCAGGGATCTGCTGTAAAGCATTAAGTGTATTAATGATGGAGTCAGGCAGAGCACTTTGTCTTCTCACACCCACTTGAATGTTCCTTCCGTGAAACCATAGTTAACTCTTGGAAATCAGTGCTAGAAGAGAGTCTTACTATTTATTACTGTGAAGGTAGTCATGTGAGAGTACACTCTAGTTAACAAAAAGGACCCTGTTATACTAGCAGCTTTTAAAACCCAACTTTGTACAGATGTTTTTAGCATTTCCCTTCGTATCCCTCCTCTGTTCTTTTTCTTGGTTGGTATCCCACTGCGTGTGTCCTTGGAGAGCAAGAATTGCCAATTGCCACTCTGGCTAACAGACTCCATGGTTTCCATTCAGAGGTAGGGGCTATAATTCTGCATTTGAAATTTAGTTTGGATTGGATTTTGGGCCACAATTTTCATATTCAAAAGGGAAAATAATTTTTCCCCACCAGGTTTTGTTTCTTAAAGTTTTTAGGTTTCAAGCAGAAAAAAAGAAGTCATGAATCCAAATGATTATAAAATATTATTCTTGGTGATAACCAAAAGCATTTTTTTACATATATAAAAAAAGCACTGTTCTAAATAGCACAGGTCATGCCTATTGGACTATCACCAGGAACCGTTATTCTGGTAACTGCTAAAAATATGACAGGGATAGAAGAATATCTCACGTTTAAAGAGTGTCTGTGTTGTGAGTCATTTTAAAAACCTATATCTGAACATTAGCCTGCTGTCCACCAATAGCCCTTGGTGAGATTTTGTGAACGCAGAGCTCTGGGAATAGTCAACTGCGATGGCTGACTAATGAAAGTTTAAATATTCATTATCAGCTATAGAACACTTTGTAGTTTGACAAATGTGTTTTAATTAAACCTCTTAAGTGAGTTTTATTATCCCTATTATATATGAGGGATGCATTATATAGAGAGGACTCATAAAAACAAAGTAACTTGCTTAGCCTCAATCAGATGACTAAGGGGTAGAACTGATTAAAAAAATATAAGTTATATTCATGATATCTCAATGCTTCTTGCAAATACTTTTTTATAGATATATAAAAGCCCCAAACCCCTTGAAATTAACTACACATCTCTGTGAATATGTAGTGCTATGTGGAACTTTCAAAATTGCTCAAAGCTGGATTTAATGCCTTTTGTAAGGTGACATGCAGGTCCCTTCTATCATGTTGCTAACACCTAGCAGTGCTGTGCCTGCCTGTTCATCAGTCACTAACATTCAGATGGTGAAAGCAGTGCATTTTGTAAAATATCTACTTCTCTGCTATTTAGAGCGAGAAATACGGAAACAAAAGTATCTGCTTCCTACTTCTCTGAGACTTGCTGTTGAGAGAGGAGGTAGCCTGATATTAGCCTGTTTGCTCATCAGAGGCAAATAGAAGCTGCTTTTCCTGCATTAATTTTACATTTTATTCAACTACTTTTTCATAGCATAATCTATGCATGATGATTATACATTTACACTCTGATCCTCCACTTTATTGTGACCTCTTTAGGGAAAGGAGCTATTTATCATTTAACCAGCATAGCACCTGCTGAGAATAAGCATAATGAATAGTCACTGAATGAATAACTATGACATGGGAGATCTGCCATCCAAATGACCTCAAAGACACATGAAACATTTGCAATAAAGCAGCGCCACATGGCAGGGATCTATCAAATGGGAGAGGCATGCTGGCTAGATCAATCATCTAATCTATTTTTGGTTGGGAAAAGATGTTCTGGAGTTAGGAAAAGAATTGTCTTCCTCATATCCATTTTCCTTTTCATGTCACAGAGAGTTTTTGTTTATAGATATAATGCTCCCTTTCCATTAACTGGAGAGCGGGCATATATTTCTTGTTTTCCAACAGTGGGAGTGTGCTGGCTCTAAGCATTTACATTCTCTTCCCTTTCCTCCTCTGACCAGCAGTGTGATTTATGAGCCTCAAGTAACAGTGTTATCACAGGTAGCAGGCCCCACATCCACTGCTACAATTTTGTCTCACAGAGACCCTCCACCAAGTTTCTAAGGTGTCGATCTTATGGGAGGACATAGGCCATCTTCGTCTTTCAGAGCATCTGGTAGATTTGAGCGATTGACCTCTGAATTGGCAATGTAACTCATAACGCACTATGCCATCAACAACAAATTAGTTTATAGCCTTTGAGTCGGAGTCAATTAGCAGTCAATTCCAATGGTATTGAAGACTGTAAATTACATGGAAGAAGATTGCCTCACTTTATCCCAGGAAACCTCTTGAGAATTCAGACTTGTTGCTCTTTGGTTAGCAGCACAACTCCCAACAGACAACACAACAAGAGCTCAAAGTTCTTCAATCTGAAGGAAACACATCAGAAAAGTCTATCATGACAGGACTGCCATCAAATTGGGTGCAAAGAAAAAGGGATACTTGTCACTGATCACTGAAAAGATTCGTGTCTTGATGACCAGCTGACAGTCTAGTCATTGGTCCCAACTTGACACTCCAATACTATCTGAAAAAAGAAAGCGGGCTAAAAACAAAAAAATCAAAACTGTTACTTTAAGTTCAATTCATAGTGACCTCATAGGAAAGAGCCGACCTGTCCCACTGTGTATCTAGAATTGTAATCTTCTACTGTCATCTCTAAGGCAGTCAGATCTTTATCTTGTAGAATGCCTCATGGGTTCATATTGTGATCTTTTCAATGAGAACTTCATCACTTAACCCTTATGCTAATAGGGTTTCGCTTTTAATGGCTGTTAGATGTGAAATGGGAGTGTCCTTCTAAGTTCAGAATTCATCATTAACACTTGTATAGCTTTTACAGTTTCCAAAACACTTTCATACACATTTTTTTCTAATTAATTCTGTTTGAAAAATCTCAACATAATTGTTACTAGTTCATTGTATGAGCTTTCAGTCAGACTGACCTAGGTTAGAATTCTAGCTGCTAGGTACCTTCTTTGGAAGCAGGAGTGGCATCCCCTTCTGTAATAGCTTGCCTCTAGAAACCCTATGAACCTGGAGAGAGGATGAAAGACACACAAGCGTTGAGGACTCTCCTTCATAGGGTCTCTCTGAGTCGCTTGCGACTCAACAGCACTTAGCAACAGCCATCAGGAAGAACAGATAATATAGTGTTCACCTCAAGAATGGCTAAAATTAAATAATACCTTCATCAATGTCTTTGAGTTGTGGTGCTGGAGAAGAGTATTGAATATACATACCATGGACTGCTAAGATAACAAACAGGTCTGTCCAGGAAAGGATGAAACCAGGCTGCTCCTTGGAGGCAAGGATTTTGAAGCTCCATCTGACATACATTTGGCTTGTTGCAAGGAGGGACCATCCCTTGGAGAGGGACATCATGCTTGGAAGGGTGGAAGGACAGTGCCAAAGAAGAAGACTCTGGATGAGATGGATTGACTCAGTTGACTAGGGTGATGGGGATAGGTGTGTCAGAGATTATGAAATTGGCTCAAGATAGAGACGTATTCAGAGCTGTCGTACATAAGGTCACTATGAGTTGGAGTTGGCTCAACAGCACATAACAACAACCACAAGTGACTTACTGGTAAGGAGTTGTGCTATCAACCCAAAACCAAGCAGTTCAAATGTATCAGCTCTTCTGTCAGAGAAAGATGGGCAAATCTCCTCCAGTGCTATTTACTGCCTCTGGAAACCTGCTGTAGGGCCAGTTAGGAGTTAGCTCTGACTCAAAAATACATACGTAATATAAATATTATTTTTTACAATATTGTTATTATAAAATTATATTATTGAAATATTACTTTAAAATGTTGTCTACAACAACATACATAATATAAATATTATTCTTGTCATTCAAAAATATATAGCTCTATTATCACCATGCTGAGGGGACTGTGCTGAAAGGTAAATAAAGGAAGACCTCCTGACATAAATGTGAACCCTGCACCCAACTCTCGAGCATTTTTGGCTCAAATCCCTGACCATCTCATTTAGTCATAGTTCCCAGTGACTTGATTCAGCTTCCTACTTATTGGCACCAAGTCTGCAATTTCTCATCACATGACTTTTTCTTTTTTCTAATTTTCTCGTCCATCTCATTCTGCCTGGCTCCAGCCCCAAGCAAGACATGACACAGGCCATTGGAGCAAGATGTTTCATGAAGTCAGCCAGGAAGACAGCTTTTCTTAGAGATTTTTTTTAAAGAAATTCCTTCTTTTAAGTAAAATAACACTGACTGAAATCTGTGGGCTATGCCAGCAACATCAGGGCATCGTTAAAAGAAAAGACTTGACTAAGCAATGTTTATAATTTCAGAGTTGTTTGGAGTTTATGGTATAATTTATGCCATGTGTTCTATCATTAACAGTTTTAAGACCACCCCCCCCCTTTTTTTTAATTTAACTGAACACAAACTCCCACTTATGACATGGCATCTCCCATGGTAAAGATGATACTCTTTCATTGAACTTGGAGGTTTTCTTTGGAAACCATTATTAGTTGGTTAACATTTCCTTTCAACCATCTAACTGGCTGGAGACAATAAACAACAACTTCAACAATTCAATTTCAGAGTTTCTATGCTCAGAATTTATATTGTGTGCTGTCTGCTGAAGCGCAGCCTGCTTTGGACATTTCCTGATTCACGTATAAGAACCTGGACCATTCTCCAGACTGAGCAAAGCCTGAGAAGATTCTCGAAAGCAAGTCAAAGCAGCCTTCTTTTCTGTGAAGTGGAACAAGCGCCACAGCTGTGAAGAGTTGAACTCTGTAGAGGCAGTTGCCAAAAGTACATTGTTGAGTCATAGCCTAAACTCTTAAAAGGATTCTGATTCTTCTCAGAAGTCTGAATGTACAAAATATGGGCTCCGTAGAATGTATAAGTCAGTTAGGAACAGTCAACTGATTGATTGTGGAAGGCAGCTTTATAAAAATCTACCACAGAAGTTCTTTGAAAATAAACATGTATATACACTTACACATGCATAGAAGTTTTGCTGCCACCACAAAGGCAGCCTGATGGAAACCACCAGCTACATAGAAGACAGAGGGGCAGTATTCTCCCACATGATATAAAGCCTCTGAAAACCCAGTAAAGGGTTAGCTATGGGTCCATTCTCACTCAATGTCAATGACTGAGTGAGTGATACACACACATACACACACGTATGCTGTTGTTATGTACTGTCAAGTCAGAACCTACTCATAACTGCCCTTCAGCAGATTTTCAGAGGTGGTAAATTGTACAAGAAGAGATTTCCTATCTTTTTTCTGTGGAGCATTTAGTGAATTCAAAACAAGAAGAGCCTTTGGGTTTGGAGCACAACTCCTTATGACTAAACCACCATACATATATATGCAAATTGTGACGACAGCCCTGAACCTATCTTGAGCTAATTTTAATGTCTCCAACAAATCTACCCCTATTATCCCAGTCACTGACTCAAACCATCTCATCCAGGGTCTTCCTCTCTTGCACTGTCCCTCCACCCTCCCAAGCATGACATCTTTCTCCAAGGACTGGTCCCTCCTTGAAACATGCCAAAAGTATGTCAGATGGAGCTTCAAAATCCTTGCCTCCAAGGAGCAGCCTGGTTTCACCTTCTCCAGTACAGACATGTTTGTTCTCTTAGCAGTCCATGTTGTATTCTATATTTTTCTCCAGCACCACAACTCAAATACATCAATTCTTCCGTCATCCTTAGTCATTGCCCTGCTCTCTGATGTATAGCAAGTAATTGCAAAAACCATGGCCTGGATCAGGTGCACATAGGTCTCCAGACTGACATCATTGCTCTTCAGGATTCTGGAGAGGTCCCTGAAAACAGATTTTCCCAATGCAATTAGTCTTTTGATTTCCTGGCTGCTGGTACCAAGAGTGTTGGTTGTGGAACCAAGCAAACTGAAGCTGTAAGCAATCTCAATCTCTTCCCCATCTATCATAATGTTGCCAGTTGGCCCTGTGGTGAGAACCTTTGTTTCTTGATATCTTAAAAGTAAGGATGGTAAAATTTCATCTCACATACTTTAGGCATGTTGTCAGGAGGTCTCTGTACATGGGAAAGGACATCATGCAAATATGAAGCAGCTAGAACCTTAGACAAAGGTGGACAGTCAGAGAAAGAAAGGAAGACCCTCAACAAGATGAATTGAAACAATGATTATACCAATATCTGTTCTACAGAGAACTGTTGACTCAATGGCACCTAACAACAACAGTCACTTAAAAACACATACATACACACGTATAAAATATAAATGTTAAAATATGTGTATATGTCTCTTCCATACAAACTCAACTCTGAACTTTGGTAATGAACATACATTCGTATA
>NW_006399977.1:4281453-4282801 GCF_000299155.1 Elephantulus edwardii
AAAAAAAAAGAAAAATCTTAAAAAAAAAAAAGTAGTACAGTCAGAAAGTTTCTTATAAGGGTGGAGTAATGCACTCTGGATACCACAGCAAGAGGTATTAGTCCCTGAAAAAAAAACAGAAACAAAAACAAAAAACAACCCCCCCAAAAAAAAAACCCAAAAAACACAAACCAGCATGTTTAGTAAAGGAGAGGGTCAGTGAAAAATAGGAAGCCATTCAAGGACCTGAATCGACACAGTGGCTGAAAATGGGCTCAAACATAGTCATGATTGGGAGAATGGTGCAGGACTAGACATTGTTTTAGTCTATTGCACACAGGGTTTTTATTAATTAGAATAAGTTCAACTATATATAACAACAAAATCTGCCAGAGTTATAAAGTAGGTCTTTTTCAAAAGACTATACACATACATTATGCAAACATATACTCTGGAAGAAAGAGGACGGACGTCAAGACCAGAGGACAGTATAATAAGAAATACAAGCCATTTGGCTGAGTAGTTTTTGCTAAAGTATCTCTTCAGTTAATCTACCTTGAGGTGAGCTGAACACTATATAAAACATCTTTCAGGTCATTTCATAAGAAATGGCGGTATTGTACCAAGGTGTCTACTAGATAATTACTTTGTCTTTATTAGCATCTGAGAGCAGGACAATGACTAAAGAGGACAGAAAAAGAATTGATGTCTTTGAACTGCAGTGGTGGAGAAGAGTGATGATGATCTCATGGGCTACCAAAAGAACAAGCAGTTATGTCTTGGGAAAAGATACAGCCAGAGTGCTCCTTGAATGCAAAGATGATGAAACTTCATTTCACATACTTTGGGCAAGTTGTAAAGAAAGGGACATCATACTTGGAAGGGTGGAGGGTTGGCAAAAGGAATACTTTCAGCAAGGTCAGTTGACGTGGTGACTGTGACAATAGGCTTGACTGTGTCAGAAAATGTAAGGATGGCACAGATAGGACAGGGTTTAGTTTGGCTGTTCATAGAGTCACTGTGAGTTGTACTTGACAGCAACTAACAGCAATGACATGTTCAGATAGAAGAGATATGCTGTTGTTGTTGTTATGTGTGGTCGAGTCACTTGCAACTCATAGCGACCCTATGTACAACAGCCCTAAACTCTGCTCTGTCCTGTGCCAATCGCACCGTCTCCGGCACACCCATCCCAATTACCCCAACCACTGAATCAATCCACCTCATAGAGGGTCTTCCCCTCCTGTGCTGTCCCTCCACCCTGCCAAGCATGATGTCCCTCTGAAAGGACCTGTCCCTCTTTGCAACATATCCAAAGTATGTCAGATGGAGACTTAGAATCCTTGCCTCCAAGGAGCAGCCCTGTTTG
>NW_006399977.1:4288056-4289146 GCF_000299155.1 Elephantulus edwardii
GAGAGAGAGAGAGAGAGAGATAGAAAGATAGAGCTAGAGATAGAGATAGAGATAGATATTGTTATTGTGCGATGTCGAGTTAGACACAACTCATAGCTGATCCTCCATAGGTTTTCAGAGGCTACAGATCACATGGGAGGAGATTTACCATTTTTCTCCCACTGAGCAGTTAGTGGATCCGAACTGTGTACCTTTGAGATTGCAGCACAGATTCTTACAAATAGGACATCAAAGTTCCCTTACATGTGCATACTGTTATTATTATGTGCCATTGAGTTACCTGTAACTCATAACAACCCTATGTACAATAGCTCTGTGGTCTTCCCTCTCTACAGCCATTTTCACTGTCTCCAGCACACCTACCCTCATTACCTCAGTTACTGAGTCAATCTGTGTCATCCAGGATCTTCCTCTCTGTGCTGTCCCTCTACCCTTTTATGTATGATGTCCTTCTCCAAGGACGTGTCTTGCCTGGCAACATGCTCAAAGTATGCAAGAGTGAACTTCAAAATCCTTGCTTCCAAGGAGTTTCACCTTCTGTTAACAATCTCAATATCTTCTCTGTCGTGATGTTGACAATCGGCCCAGTGGTGAGTATCTTTGTTCTCTTGAAGTTGACTTTCAATTCATATTGAAGATTGCATTAGTTGACCTTATGCAGCAAACCCTTTAGGTCCTTTTCAGTTATAGCAAGCAAGATTGTGTTATCTGCATAGTGTAGGTCGTAGAGTTTTTCTCCAATCCTGATATATTTCTCCTTATGGAGTCCAGTCCCCCAAATAATGTGTTCCACATATAAATTGAAAAGGCATGGAAATGGGATGCATCCCTGGTGTATATCTTTCCTGATTTTGAACCGTACAGTGTTTCCCTGCTCTGTTCTGACTATTGCCAATCGTAGATTAGAGTATATGTTTCTCATGAGAACAATCAAAAGTGTTTTGGGATTCTCATTCTTCTCAAGGTTAGCCACAATTTATTTTTTATCAGTTCTTTTTTTTCTTTCTTTCTTGTTCTGTATGCACCCTTGAGTCAGATCCAACTGGCACAAAAAGCAATTGCCCATCCTTCTCCAGTGGAAACTACAGAA
>NW_006399977.1:4291421-4306860 GCF_000299155.1 Elephantulus edwardii
GCCAGGAGGGGAAGACCCTCTATGAGATGGATTGATTCGGTGACTGGGGTAATCGTGATGGGTGTGTCAGAGGCAGTGCGGTTGGAGCAGGATAGAGCAGGGTCTAGGGCTGTTGTGCATAGGTTCGCTATGAGTAGTTGCAAACGACTCAAGGGCACATAACAACAACAATACTAGTTTATTTACAAAATTTGAATACATTTTTTTCTGGAAAAGATTCTTCCAACTTCCCTCACTCCCCACCCATCAAACTGTACATCCCTATGATTAATCCTCCCTCCCCCTACATCGTCATCCCTCTGCTTCTACCTCCCCCCCCCCAAGATAGTTATGCTCATTCTACAAGAATGGTTTAATACAATATTTTTCTTTGTGGGACTGAGTTAGTTCACTCAGCATAAGTTAGGTAATAACGTACAAAATCATTGCTCCTGCATGTTTTGTAATATTCCATTGTATGAAAGTACCATAATTTCTCAATCCATTCATTGGACATCTGGGATGTTTACATGTTCTTGCAATTGTGAATAATGCTGCTGTTAACATTGGTGTACAAATATCCTTTCATGCCTCAGTTCTCATTTTCTCAGGGAAGTGGAATTGCTGGGTTATATGGTTATATGGGTCTATGTTAGCTTTTTTGAGGAAGTGCCAAACTGCCTTCCAGAATGGTTGTATCATTTTACAGTCCTACCAACAATGTATAAGAGTTCCTTTCTCGCTACATTCTCTCCAGTATTTATTACTTGTTGTCCTGTTAAACTTTGCCACTGTTGCTGGAGTGAGATGTTACCTCATTGTAGTTTTGATTTTCATCTCTCTTATTTGGCCACAGTTTCTTGTGAGCCACATAGCCAAATGCCTTTGTATAATCAATGAAACACAAATAAACATTGCTCTGGTACTCCTTGCTAAGATTTATCTGACATTGGCTATAATGTCCCTAGTGCCATGGCCTCCTCTATACTCAGCTTGCCCATCTGGCAGTTGTCTTTTGATGCGCAATTATAGTCATTTTTGGACAATCTTCAGCAGGATCTTCCTTGAATGTGATATTAATGATATAGTTGGATAATTTCCACATTTTTTCAGATAACCTCTTTTAAAATGGGCATAAATCTGGGTCTCTTCTAATCAGTTAGCAAGCTAGCTGTCTTCCAGATTTCTTAGCACAACTTGGTAAGCACAACCAAGGTAATATCTGTTTGAAATATGTCAACTGGTATGTCATCATTCTTGGAGCCTTGTTTTTGCCAATTCCTTCAGAGTAGCCTGAACTTCCTTTTGATCATATATTATTTCATTAAATTCTTCTGTGTCATCCAATTCTTTTTGGTATAGTGACTATGTATACTCTTTCCATCTTCTTTTGATGCTTCTTGGGTCATTCAGAATTATCTCTCAGCATCTTTAAGTATTACAACTTGAGGCTTTAACTTATTCTTCAATTCTTTTGGCTGAAGAAATGCTGAGAAAGTTTGTTCTTTTTTATTTTCTGACTCCAGCTCTTTGCATGTTTTATTATAATAATTTATTTCCCCAAGCTGTTCTTGAAATCTTCTGCTCAGCTCCTTCTTGATTTCTTCTCTTTGCTTTTGCTTCTTGGAGCTCTAGTGCAATATTCAGAGTTTCTTCTGACGTCCATCGTGGTCTTTTCCTCCTTCTCCATCTTTGTAATGACTACTTACATTCTTAATAGAAGATATTCTTGTTATCTTCTCACAGCTCATCTAGTCTTTGCTCATTAGTGTTTAAGGCCTCAAAACTGTCCCTGAGATGTTCTTTAAATTAAAGTGGGGTACACTCAAGGTCAAACTTTAGTTCTTGTGGATTTGATTTTATTTTCTTTAGCTTCAGTTGAACTTGCATACAAATAGTTGATGGTCTCTTCCACAATAAGCACCTAACCTAGTTTTCACAGCTGATATTGAGCTTCTCCAATCATTCTTTCCACAGATATAATCCATCTGATTCCTATGTAGGCCATCAGGTGAGGTTCATGTGTATGATATTTGCTTGTGTTACTTAAAGTTATTTGCAATGATTAAACAATGATTGTACAGAATTCTATCACTCCCTCTAAAATAAACACACACACATACACAAACACACTACTCCATAACCTTGCCTATCTTTATCTGTAGAGAGAATAAACATGACTCCTGTCTCAGTGACAATAACATTATTAGCTTTGCAAGGTGAAATTTTGATGGCAGGAAGGTACTCATTCCTGATTCAGTCCCTTCGTAGGACTTCACATGCATGATGCAGCTTGTTCTAAGTAATTATGAAAGCCCAAACTCTAAAGTGTGCTGACTCACAGGCCTTGCCAGTACACTGAGAAACTGCAGGCTTGAATAAACTGTAAAGTTGGGAAACTTATGCTCAAACATTAGGACTGGGTGTATTTGAAAGATCCAAGACAACAGCCATATAAATCACACATCCATCCTTGAGTCATCCTCAGTGCCTCCTCTCCTTTATATCTGAAGCAATGATAAAATTTGTCATTAAGTTCTAGCCACCTCTTAGGCATCCTTCAGCTCTGATTTCTACTGCTCTTTTGGTATCACTGCCAAGATATCTTGCTGGGAGTGTTTCAGTCTTCTCACTCATTTTCCTTATTTTGTCTTTGACCTCTTTAACTCTCTTCTTGATATCATCTCCATAGTGATCTTTCTTAAGTAAAAATCAGCTCTTACCATTCTTTATCTAATGATCTCTATCATTCTGTGATTGTCCACAGGTTTGATTTCAAATTCCTCCAAGGGTCTGACAATCTGGGAGTCTTTCTGAATTCTACCATTAGCTATTGCTTGCCCTTTATCTGAGTCTCTGCTTTCTCATTGGTAAAATGAAGATAATAACAGAACTGATTTCACAAGTTTGTCATGGGACTTCAGTGACCTAAGGTAATGAAAAGTCTTAACACAGCACAAGGCATGGAGGAAATGTCAAATAAAGGCTTTTTTTTTGTTGTTCTCTTGGCTTTTGTAATCTAACCACATGAAACCACCTCAGATACATCATGCTTTATATCTTATCGACTAAGATTTATATTACTTGACTAGTTAGTAATTAGATATTTATTTAATGCCTCCACATCTGTGGTCTCAGCATCAAAAATTTCTTAATATCCAGTGACATAGTAATGATCATACTGTGATAGACACTAGGTTTTATGAAAGGTTGTATTATAGGAGTGGGGCTCTAAGCAAGAAAAAAACAATGTATATACAATTCAACAGCAAGATGATATTTCTGGAACAGAATCTCAGGGGCAAGGACATTTCCCCAGTACTTCCTCAGAAAGAAATCCTAAACTAAAGCTAGTACATGGGATTTGGATTTAGAGCTTCCTAAATTTAAAAGAGACTGGTAGCAGTGTGAGAGACCAGGAGTATTGGGAGGCCAAGGCATCACAGAAGTGACTTGAAGCCTGAGCCTTGATATGGCTGAGGCTAGGGAGGTTCTGGATGGGGAACGTTAGTGTGGAAAGGGATGCTGGTGGAGCATAGAAAGGCAAGAGGCAAGAAACATGCACCAAAGTACTGGGGGTGGGACGGTAGGGTCAACACTGAATCCATCAGTTACTTCTCTAACTGGGAAGTGTCTTTCATCTACTCTTTTCAGTAAAAGGCTTATAAGTCATATATTTTTCTAAAGCTGAACATCCAAATTAAGAAAGATTAGGAAGAAGGATTGGCTATCCACTTCCAAAATACCAGGCCTTCAAAAACCCTCTGTACAATAAGGTATACTTAAAGTAGATTAGCAGTTATGGCAACCGAGGCTGAGCTATCAAATTTGGAAACACAAATGAAGAGAAAAAGTTGTAAGTATACACTAATGATTGGAATGTATAATGTGAGAATCACTAATGTAGAAACCTGGACATTGTTAAGAAAGAAATAGAACACATAAATATTGCCATACTAGATATTGGTGAAATGAGATGGATTGGCATGGGGTACTTTGACAATCATATGATCTACTATGCTACAGGTGAAATGGTGAGGATAAAACAGTCACTTTCACAGTAAAAAAAGTAATTTCTAGATCCATCTTGAAACAGTGTTGTGAGCGACAGGATAATATCCGTACACGTATAAGGAAGTCTGGTGAATACCACTATCATTCAGAAATATGCACCAATAACAAGAGCCAAAGAGGAGGAAATAGATGATTTCTGCTAACTTTTGCAGTCATAAATCATTCAAACATGCAATTAAGATGTATTAATTAAAAATGAATTAATTATAATGGGTGACTAGAATACGAAAGTTGGAAGAAGGATCAGTCATTGGAAAATATGGACTTGTTGACAGAAATGGAGCTGAGAATAGAATGATAGAATTTTTGTTCAACTAATGAGTTATTCACTGCAAATACCTTTTATAAGAAACCCAAATGATGACTATACACATGGATTTAACCTAATGGTACACACTGGAATCAGATCAATTACATCTGTGGAAAGAATCACTGGAGAAGCTCAAAATCAGCTGTGAAAACTACAACAGATGCTGATAGTGGACTCATACGCAAGTTCAAACTTAAAGCTAAAGGAGGTTAAAACAAATCTCCAAAGGAATAAAAATTTGACCTTGAGTCTATCCAATTTAAATTTTAGAACCATTTCATGAACAGATTTGAGGCCTTCAACACTAATGAACAAAGACCAGATGAGCTGTGAGGGGATATCAAGAACATCATTCGCAAAAAATGCCAAAGGTCATTACAAAGACAGAGAAGGAAGAAAAGACTAAGATGTATGTCAGAAGATACTCTAAATATAGAATATAGTACTAAAGTGCAGAGAAGTCAAAGCAAAGGGAAGAAATAAAGAAGTTAAGGAATTGAACAGAAGAGTTCAAAAGACAGCTCAGGGAAACAAAGCAAAGTATTATAATGAGATATGCAAATAGCTGACGTCAGAAAAAAAATGCCAAATTCACTTGTCATGTCTTATGCTGAAGGAACTTGAGAACAAATTCAAGCATCTAGTTGCAATACTTAAGGATGCTGTGGGCAAAATAGTGAATGACTCAGGAATCATCAAAAGAAGATGGAAGGAGTACACAGTCACTACATCAAAAAGAATCAACTAACACAGAATTTAATGAAACAACATATGATCAGGAGACAATTGTGATGAAGGAGGAAGTTCAAGCTACTTTGAAGGAATTGGCAGAAAACAAGACCTCAGAAATTGATGGCATATCAGTTGGTCTACTTCAAGAAACAGATGGTATCCTGGGCATGCTCACTGTGTTGTTCCAAGAAATCTGGAAGACAACTACCTGAACAACTGACTGGAAGAGATCCATATTTATTCCCATTTTTTTAAAAGGTGATCTAACAAAGTGTGAAAACAGTATGTAACAGTATCACTAATATCATAAGTAAGCAAGATTACCCCAAACCAACTAGAGCAGTATATTGCTAGAGAACGACCAGATATACAAGTTGGATTTACAAGAGACCATGACACTGGAGACATTATGGGCAATGCGAGATGGATCTTGGCTGAAACCAAATAGATCAGAACACTGCCTTTGTTTTGCTGACTATGCAAAAGCATTTGACACTGCTTATCACAACAAAGGCATTGGGAAAGTTTTCTGTCAGGGACCTCTCCAGAGTACTGAGAAGCAATGATGCCAGTCTAGAGACTAAGGTGAGCCTGGTCCAAGCCATGGTTTTCACATTTACTTGCTATGCATCAGAGAGCAGGAGAATGACTAAGGATAATAAAAGAATCTATGCCTTTGAGTTGTGGAGCTGGACAACAATTCTGAACATACTCTGAACCACCAAGAAAACAAATAACTCTGTCTTGGAGAGAGTGAGTGAGAATAACTTTTTTCTTGGAGGCAAGGATTTTAAAGCTTTTTCTCACATATTTTGGGTATGTGGCCAGGAGAGACCAGTCCTTGGAGAAGGCCATCATGCTTCAAAGGGTGGAGGGACAGTGCAGGAAAGGAAGACCCTAGATAAGATGGATTGATAAAAGTAACTGGGGTAACGGGGTTGGAGTGTTGAAGTCAGGGAGACAGGCTTAGCATAAAGCAGGGTTCAGAACTATTGTACATAGGATCACTTTGAGTTGCAGGCGACTCAACGGCACATAACAACAATAACAATGATTTTTGTACTGAAAGGAAATAAATCTAGAAAATGAGATGATGAGGGGAGGTTGAGTTATTAATGTTTGGAGATATGGACGTGTTTTATTAGATGTGAATTATAATTCACTAAAGTTGATTAAAATTATCAAATTACTAACACTTAATAAAAACTAAGTACAAAGATATTCATCTGACAGTTAAACTAGTTAATTCAACAATTAAAGTTACAATCGTGTTACAGTCATGAACTTAAACATGCCTTTGTACTTCCAGTGGGTATTTGAATTTTTTATTTTAAAATAAAACATAATCTAGTTATGTTGGAATATTAGCTAACATTTAAAAAAAATAAGATCATTCTATTATTTCCTTTAGGGTAGCCATTGTTAGGTCTTGGTAAAACAATAATAAATGAAAATTCCTAAGTACTAAGACAAGGAAAAAGAAAATTACAGTATATTATAATAAATGTTTTAGTAAAGTTATGCCCAAAGTGCTACGGGACAAAAAGGAAGTCTGTAAGATTTTGATTTAGGCAACTGGGTAGAAGAGGAGTGAATCTGAGAGAGACAATAAGTTTCATTTTAACATTCCAGTGCCTGTGATACATCAAATGAATTGCTGAACTGGATTTTTAGATGTAAAGATAAGGCATTCCCTTTTTCCCAAAGAAATAGATTTATGAATTAATACGTATGTGGTCATTGAAGTAATCAAAATAGATGAGATTGCTAAGGCAGAGCACATAACCTAGAAAACAATGAAAACAAAATATTTAAGGATCAGGAGGAGGGAGGGACTGTGAGTCTGGAAGGGAATAAATAGTGCTATCTAGATAGAAAGTGTTTCAACCTGGAGGGAGCATCCCTATTGTCAAGTGCTGAAGAGAGATCAAGGAAGACAACTTTTTAAAACTAGTTAGACACAGGCAAGGGCCAGTGGAGGTGGAATCAGAAGTCATACCAAGTGGTAGGAAAGTGGAAACTGAAAGGCAGAGCAAGAGTCAGAGCAATGGGGTAGGGAGTTTAATATATACTGGAGAGAATCAAGTCTAGAGAGATAAATGGCTGACATTTCTGTTGGTTTATTATTGAATTTAGGCAATTATGTAAATTTCATTTCTTGCCATGAGAATTAAGTTAATAAAACAAATGCTAGTTTTAAATGGAAAATTTTAGCTTGGCACCAAGATTAGAGACCCGCCTCTACAGATGTTCTTTTATAATATAGTGGTTAACATTATTGAGCACCTCCATGTGCCTGGCATTGGAATTGTGCCTTCCACGGATGGGACTCTGTAGACCTGCTTGCTTCTTTCTAGATGTTATGGTAAAGATGAACCCAGTTCTTTGAAGTAAATAAAAGAACAAAATCATAGGCCAAACACTCGTTGGAATGGATAATACTGTTCTTGGAAGGCACTGTGATACAAATTATTTTTGTCCAGAAACTTAGCTTTTGTTTGGTGTTACCCATGTGTTTGAGATATCACATCATACATTCAGTTCTTAGGACCAGGTTGATAGCTGCACTGAATTGTGCCTTGCCAGCACTAAATTGCTACACTTTGTTACTCTCCTTCTGAAGGTGAGTTCTGTGGCACCCACTTCTTCCCCTTTGGTGACACCATATGTAAAGCCAGAGAGTATCCACCCAGATAGTTGAACATGGCTCATAATCATTGTACCTCAGACCCAAACAGGAGTGAATGTTCTATCATCAAGACTCTAATTCCAATATTTATCCCTCTTGGAAGCTCCTAATTTCCAACAACTAAATGAAAGGACATTGAGCACTACCCTGCTTTTGTATATGGGTATTTGTGAACACTACTGTACACAACAATGAAATTCTATTTATATTGCATGATCACATACATTGCTCAGTATAATTGATATGTAGAGGTTATTTACCTTTGGGAAAAAAGACAGCTAATAATTTTGTTTGACTAAATCATGTAGTTTAGAAAAATTTCTAAAAAAGTCACTAATCAAGTGTGTTTTTAATTTAGTATAATGCTACCTATCTTAACTAGTATTTGTCCTTTCAAGATGGCCTTGTTAAAAATAAAAACAAAATGAACAAGAAAAGAACCAACTTTTATCCAGGATTTTCTTATGAGAAAACTTAATAATACTGGGAAAGTTTTTTAAAAGAGTCAACAACAGCCCATTAAACAACTTGATCATGATATAAAGTCTTATTCTCTATAAGGAATAAAACAATACAGGTTAGGAGATAGTCTTATCCCATCTAATGTGTATATAAAATAATCCATAAGCAAAAGTTCTTACATTTAGTCAGATAGATGTGTATCATTAAATAATGCTTGTTGATAGTTTTATAAAGAGGAGTTCTGAAAGGACAAAGAACTTTTATAATATAATATGAAAAATAATCATTTTAACACAATGCATCACAGATAAGTCTTTCATTTCCATAATGCAAATAAATCTATCACATGATATAGTCATCAACAAGTCATAGGAATATATTAGTAAAAACTAGAAGGCAATTTATAGGAAACCCAAGAAGTAAAAGGTGACACTAGGTGAATTTCATGAAGTATTACAGGTTTCTAGATAGTCTAGTGTTGGAAATAACATGTAGAACTCAGGAGTTAGTGGAAGTGAATTCACCTTAAAGGAAAGAGGAGAGTAACAATAGAACATTTTATTGTTGTTGTTGTTGTTGTTGTTGTTAGGTGCCACTGAGTTGAATATAACTCATAGTAATCCTATGAACAACAGATCTAAATCCTCACATTTCCTGACACATTAGAGCCCATTGCAGCAGTCACTGTGCCGATCCACTGGGTTAAGGGTCTTCCTCTCTTTAACTAACCCTCCATTCATTGAAGTTTCATGTCCCTTTCTAAGGAACAGACCCTCCAGGCAACATGTCCAAAGTCCATGAGACAAAGACTTACATTCTCTTCCTGAAGAGATGTATCACCCTCTCTAAGATATATTTGTTTGTTTTTGTGGAAGTCCATGGGCTGTTCAGTGCTCTTCTCCACACTGCAGCTTAAAGGCATCAATTATTCTTCTGTCATTCTTATTCATTGTCTAGCTCTCAGATGCATACTAAGTGGTCAGAAAAACCATGGCCTGAATCAGCAGTTGGATTCTGGAAAGTAAGTTGTTTTGATTTAACTAAAAATCAGGGGTAAACTGATTGGCCCTTTTTTTTTAAATTTTATTAACAATCAGGTATAAGTTGATTGGTCATTTTTTTATTGGATTAACAATCAGTTGTGTACTGGAAGCCTCTTGTTTAAACCAATCAGGACCCAGTGGGTGGATCTTTGTGATTAACAGTCAGTTGGAGCCTCAAGTCTGTTGCCTATGGGCCTAGTATGAAGACTGATTTGCTATTAGAGTTATACACTAAATTGGCAGTTTGTTGTGTTTGGGCAGAGCATTGTTCTAATTGGTACAACATTTGTCTGTCAGTTTGCTGTACTGAAATAACCTGTGGGTTGTTGTGATACTGAAAGCTGTGCCACTGGTGTGTCAAATTCCTTTAGGATTATCCATGGTGGATAGATTTTAGTAGTGCTCCCAGATTAAGATAGACTAAGAAGCAGGATTGGTCATCTATTTCTTAAATAGCAGGCCTTTGAAAACCCTATGAACAGTAACGAAATGTGTACAGTTATAGTAGTGTAGTGGTAGAACCCAGATTGGAATTCAGTTAAAATGAGAAAAACAATAACATTGTTAAATAATTGGAACATGGAATGAACATAGCTTGAATTGTTAAAAATTAAATGGAAAGCATGAACATTTTACATACTAGGCATTAGTGAGATGAGATGGATCAGCTTTGGCTACTTTGAATCAGAGAAGCATATGGTGTTCTATGCTGGGAATGAAAAACCGAAGAATGGTGTTGCATTCAAAGCCAAAAAGCAAATTTCAAGTTCTATTCTAAAATACAATGTTGTGAGTGACAGGATATTATCCATACCCATACAAGGCAGACCTGTTAACATGACTGTTATTCAAATATACATACACTCCTACATCTAGAGTCAAAGAGGAAGAAATTGAAAACTTTCACCAAATCTTGCAGTCTGAAATTTACTGAACATCCAAACAAGATGTCTAAATAATAACTGGTGATGAGAATGTGAAAGTTGTAAACAGTGAAGAAGGAAGAGTAGTTGGAAAATATGGACTTGGTGATAGAAATGAAATAGAAATGGCTGAAAATAGAATGGTAGAATTTTATATGTTCCATTCTATATTCATTGCAAATACCCTTTTTAAAAGACACAAATGATTACTTCACACATAGATCTTGCCTAATGGGCTGCATAGGAATCAGATTGACTATATTTGTGGAAGAAATCATTGGAGAAACTCAATATTGGCAGTCAAAACTCTGCCAGGGTCAGACTATGGGTCAGAATATCAATTACTCACATGCAAGTTCAAATAAAGGCAGAAGAAAATTAAAATAACAATATGTGATTTTGAATCTATTCTATCTGAATTTCATGACCATCTAAGGAATAGGTTTGAGGCATTGAACACCAATTATTGAAGACCAGATGAGTTCTGGGATGATATAAAGGATATTTTCTATGACGAAAGCAAAAGGCCCTTACAAAAACAGAAGGGGGGGGGAACCAACAAAATGAATATCAGAAGAGACTCTAAATACTGCACTATAGCGTTGAGAAGCCAAAAAAAGGGGGGGGAGGATGCTGAGGTAAAAGAGCTGAGTAGAAGATTTCAAAGGGCAGCTTGAAAGAATGAAGAAAAGTATTCTGATGGAATGTGCAGAGAGTTAGAACTGGAGAGTAAAAAAAGGAAAAACCACATTGTGCTTCATACAATCAATCTTAGTCATTGTTTTCATAGTTCAATTGTGATTAATTTTATAAATCTTAACTAATATTTTAGCATTTGTATTTTAAGGAAATAAGGGAAGTTCATAAGCCATAGATAGTTGGACAACTAGACCCATAGCTGAACAGGGACAGGTTTCTGAAAAATGGTCATTGATGAATTTTCTACCTTTTAGAGAAATTACTCTGGAAAAAAAAATCCAAGGATGATAGCATCATACTGAACCCAAACTACATTCCTCTAGTGTATTGCCTAGCCTCAAAGACTTAAGAGTCTCCATCCTGAGAAATTGGTCCAGTTAAATGCCTTTAAGGAGTGAAGAGGAAATAGTCAACCTTGTGTACTGTTAGATACACCTGTTTATTCTCACCCACACAAACTAACTATGTGAAACGTCATTTTCTCTTTTGTGAATGAGAAAACTTAGCCTCAGAATCATTGACTTGCTCAAGGTCACACAGCTTGTTTAATAGGTGACAAGGTCTCAATTTTAATAAAAGTGTAGCTCCTTTCTGAATACTATGTAAACTCCAAGATGAAACCTTTACTTGAGTCAATATTTTAAGTTTTACATTTAAGGTACTTAAACAGTGAAATATAGAAAAATAGATCTAGAATATAGAGTTGGCTTTAGAATACATCTTTGACCCTACTTTGTTTCTGGGAGAAACACATTAAAAAATATTAAGGAGAAATTTCTGGACATTGGGCCTGAAACTTGGCATTCCTTGTATCTCCAGGGGTCTATCAGGTTCACTTCATTTTTATACAGTAATAGGTAACATCAAAATGATCAGCCACTATGGTTACTATAGTAATAGACACTTAATGGGTCCCTCTGAATAAGCACATCTGGTCCTTCCCTAATGGCTCAAAGCTATTAATAAGAAACACACTTCACATAAGGGAACAAAGGCTAAAAAGAAGCCATTTCTAAATACATACCAAGAAAATAAACACAAAAAGGAAACAGCAATAGTATTAATATTAGACTAGACAGAATTTAAGGGAAAATGCTTTAAAAAAGTAGAGAAATTGGTTAATTATGTCCTTTCTCAAGATATGTTTAAATCTTTTACCCTTTGTACCAATGAATATGACCTTTGAAGGTTTTGAAAATGAAATCTTTGAAGATGTTTTCAGTTAAATGAACATATGCTACCCAAACAAAATTAGTTTTAATCTTATTAAAAATTAGGTAAATCATCCTTATAAAATAGAACAGACTCAGAGAAACAGGGGAAGAAAACCATGGTCAGGTTCATTAATAAGCCAAGGAACCCATGGACTTCTAGAAACTGGAAGTAACAAGCAAAGTTCTTCCCCTACACAGGACAGAGGAAACACAGCCTACTGACACCCTAAATTTAGATTTCTAGCTTCCAGAACTGTAAGACAATAAAATTCTGTTCTTATAATCTGTTAAATTTTTATTTCATCTTAGCATTTCTGGGAAACTAATTTCACTTTCATTGAGTCATTTCTATCTAACTCATTGTAACCCAATACCAACTCAACAGGACAGAGCAGAACAGGACCACAAAGTCCCCACATCTTCTTAACAGAAACAGACTACTGCATCGTTCACCTGTGGAGCAAGTGGTAAGTTTGAAATGTTGACCTTTTAGTTAGCAGCAAGGCTTCTTTAACCACAGTATCACCAGTAAATTTTAGAAAACTAAAATCAAAGGATATTATGTTATAATCTTGTTGTTGCTACGTATCTTTGAACCAGAACAAATTCATAGCTCGCCCTTTACTAGGTTTTCAGGAACTGTAAATCACTTGGGAGGAAACTGCTGATTTATCTGTCTTGGAAAATCTGGTGGATTTAGACCACAGTCTTTGTGTTGGCAGCATGACTTTTCTTTCATTAGGCCACCAGAGCTCTCTTATACCACGCACAAGGTGCAAATAACAAGGAAGATGAAACACAGTATATTGTGCCATGTAACATAGCACCAAAACAAGCTTTCAAAATAGAATTTTAGAAAAATAATAAGATATATGAATATTTAATAAATGTACACATTGACATTTGTATTCTAAAAGAAGAAATACATATTCTCTTAATTTTTCTATTTTACTGTATCCAGTCAGCTGTGGCTGACTCTGAGAAGAATGGGAATCCCAGTACACTTGATCGTGCTAATGAGAAACCTATACTTGGACCAAGAGGCAGTTGTCAGAACAGAGCAAGGAAACACTGCACGGTTCAAAATTGAAAAGGGCATACGCCAGGGATGTGTCCTGTCTCCATACCTTTTCAACCTGTATGCAGAACAGATTATCCGAGAGGCTGGGCTCTATGAGGAGAAATGTGGGGTCAAGATTGGTAGAAGGTCTATCAACAATCTGCAATATGCAGATGACACAGCCCTGCTTGCTGAAACTGAGGAGGACCTGAAGTGCTTGCTGCAGAGGATTAAGGACTGCAGCCTCCAATATGGATTGAGGCTCAATGTCAAGAAGACAAAGAGTCTCACCACTGGGCCAATTGGCAGCATCAGGATGGATGGTAAAGAGCTTGAGATTGTTCACAGCTTCAGCTTGCTTGGCTCCACAGTTAACACTCTTGGCACCAGCAGCCAGGAAATTAGAAGATGTATTACCATGGAAAAGTCTGCTGTTAGGGACCTTTCCTAAGTACTGAAGAGCAATGGTGTCTCTTTGGAGACTAAGGTGCATCTGATACAGGCCATGGTCTTTGCTATCACTTGTTATGCATCAGAGAGTTGAACAATGACTAAGGAGGACAGAAGGAGAATTGATGCCTTTGAGATGTGGTGCTGGAGAAGAGTATTGAGGGTACCATGGACTGTTAGGAAAACAAACAGATTCATCCTGGAAAGGGTCAAAATGGGATGCTGCTTGGAGGCAAGGAATCTAAGGCTCTGTCTAACATACTTTGGACATGTTGCAAGGAGGGACAGGTCCTTGGAGAGGGACATCATGCTTGGTAGGGTGGAGGGACAGCACAGAAGGGGAAAGTCACCTATGAAGTGGATTGATTCAGTGATTGGGGTAATCAGGATGGTTATATCAGAGATGGTGTGATTGGCACAGGACAGAGCAGAGTTTAGGGATGTTGTATGTAGGGTCACTATGAGTCACAAGTGACTCGATGGCACATAACAACAACAACAATTGTATCCTAGGCTTATAAATAGTCTTTGTACCTTGATTGCAGAAAGCAGAAATTTTCCAGACCATATTTTTTTATTATGATACAATAAAGGCAGAGATATATAATAAAAAAATAAATCTGTAATAAAAATATAAAAGATTAAACAATTATTACAAATTAAGAAACACTTTAAATAATCCTAGATCAAAGTAAAAATAAATATTTGCAAAGTAACAAAAAAGAAAACTCCTATATAACAAGATTATGTGAGAAAAACACTTCAAAGGTATATTAGAAGAAAACTTTATATCTTTTAATGGTAAGATCATTTTGTTGTTATGTGCTGTCAAGTCGACTGCAACCATAGGTACAGTAGCTCTGAAGCCTGCCCTATCCTGAGCCAGTATCACTAATTCTGACACACTTACCTCTATTGCCCCAGTCATTGTATCAATCCATCTCCTCCTGGGTCTTCCTTTCCTGCGCTGTCTCTCCACCCTTGATGTCCTCCAAGGACTGTTATCTCTTAGCCTCGTGCCCTAAGTATGTGAGATGAAGCTTGAAAATCCTAGCCTCCAAGGAGAAACTTGGTTTCATTCTGTCCAAGACAGATTTATTTGCTTTCTTGGCAATCCATAAGTACGTTCAAGACTCTTCTCTAGTACCACAGTTTGAAGACATCGATTCTTCTTCTGTCAACCTTAGTCATTGTCCAGCTCTCTGAAGCATAACAAATAATTGTGAAGACAATGGGCTGGATCAGGCACACCTTAGTCTCTAGACTGGCATTGTTGCTTTTCAGCACTCTGGTGAGGTTTGTGACAGCAGGTTTTCCCCATGCAATTCGTCTTTTGATTTCCTGACTGCTGGTATTAATATTATTGATTGTGGAGCTGAGCAAGCTGTAATTGCTAACAACCTCAATCTCTTCTACATTTATCATGGTGCTGCCAATTGACACAGTTGTGAGAATCTTTGTCTTCTTGATGTTAAGCTTCAATACATATTGAAGACTACAGTGTGCCTTTCTGCAGCAAGTACTTCAGGTTTTCTTCAGTTTGAGCTTGTGTTATCTGCATAAAGTAGGATGTTGATGAGTCTTTCTCCAATCCAGATGCCACATTCCTCCTCACAAAACCCTGTTACCTGAATGATTTATTCCACATATAGATTGAAAAGGTATGGAGACAGGATGCATTCCTTTCCTGAAACCATGCAGTATTTCCCTGCTCTATTGTGAGGACTGCTTCCTGGTCCAAGTATAGAGAAGAATGGAAATTCCAGAACATTTTATTGTGCTAATGTGAAACCTATACTTGGAC
>NW_006399977.1:4308115-4309458 GCF_000299155.1 Elephantulus edwardii
TGATTTTGCTAGTATGTGATATTAGTCCTATTGTTCAATAATTTCCACACTCCATTGGGTCCTCTTTTTTTGGTTTTTTTGTTTGTTTGTTTGTTTGTTTTTTTAATGGGAATAACCATGGATCTCTTCTAGTCAGTTAGCCAAGTAGTTGTCCTCCAGATTTCTTGGCAGAACTTGGTGAGTACATCCAGAGCAGCAACTATTTGTTGAAATATGTCAATTGAGTAGCATTCAAAAGAACACAGGATACCTGGATTAATCAAGTTAAATGATTATATAAAGATAAATAAATAACAAAACACAGAAACTAAACCAAAAACTAGGTAGAAGAAAATGAAGAGTTGAAAAAACTTAGCAAAAATTATTTAAAAGAAAGACTTATGAGATTCACAATGAGAAGGATACCTTAGATATTAGAAAGATTATGTGTAGGAAAATGTGGTGGCCTAATGAGTAATGAGTTCCATTATTAAACCAAAGGCAGATGGTTTGAATTTATCAACTGTTCCACAGGAGAAAAAGTGAACAATCTCTTCATGTGATATTTACAGCCTCTGAAAACCTGGTGGAGGGTCAAATATGTGTTCATCTCAAAAGCAAGGCCATGAGTAAGTGAGTGAATGAATTATTCTTATGTGTGATTGTATGATAATCAATTCTGAAATTCTGGAAAAAATATGTGATTTCCTGCAAAAATATAAAGAACCAATATGGGTCCAAGGAAAAGCTAATAAAAAACAAAACAAAACAAAACCTTGAGCAAACCTGTAACTGTACAGTGAAAAGATAATTTAAAATATACCACCTAATTAAAGAGAAACAACTCTATTATTCCATAAAATCATGTATCGAGAACAGAAGATTTTCTAACTTGAGTTCTACTTTACCCTTACATTCAGATAGTATTTGTATCACTTCTGTTATTATAGGTGATAAAAATCATGGCAAAATTTGTTCAGTGTAGAAAGCCAGCAGAATTTTCTCTGTAGAATGAATATCGTGATATTAAAGCTTGAGCCAGATACAAAAAGAACATAAAAATCACAAGAATCTTTATTGACAAGAAAAACCTATCACTAGGGACCATGTTTGAAACACTTGTTGTTGTCATATTCCACTGAGTTGCCTGTGACCCATAGTGACCCTATGTACAGCAGTTATAAATCCTGCCTTGCCCTGAGCCAGTCTCTCTGATTCTGCACATCAACCGCCATTGCCCCGGTTACTGTATCAATCCATCTCACTTGGGGTCTTCCTCTCCTGCATTGTCCCTCCACCTTTCGGAGCATGATGTCCTCAAAGGACTAGTCAGTCTCTCCTGGCCACGTGCCCAAAGTATGTAA
>NW_006399977.1:4310190-4311678 GCF_000299155.1 Elephantulus edwardii
ATGGTTCAAAATCAAGAGAGGAGTGAGTTGGGCGTATATCCTTTCTCTATACTATTTAAATTTATCTACTGTACAGATCATTCAAGAGGCTGGACTTTATGAAAAATAATGTGGCATTAGGATTGGAAGAAGACACATCAATAAACTGTGTTATACAGATGACACAGCATGAACAATGAAAATGAGAAGACTTGAGGTGCTTGTAGCAGAAGATCAAGAACTACAGGCTTCAATAACGATTCAGCCTAGCATCAAGAAAATAAAAATCAATCAAGAAAGCAAAGAGAGAAGAGCCCTGCTGTCTTCTGCTTTAGTGCCTGAGCTGTTTCAGCGAGAATAGAGGAGACTACCATTTGGGCTACCTGGACTAGCCAACAGTGAGGGAGACTAGCTAGTAACAAAGAAAGGGTCTTGTATACCAGCAGCACCAACCAATCACTAACCACAGAGACCTGGGGAGGAAAATGTCTTTGACAGCTTTCCTGGGACTTAGGGGCAAACAACTTCTCCCATCAATCCACAGAAGACACAGAGGGAAACAGACAATTTTACCTACTCTTAGGGAAAACTTCTCCCTCCCATCAAACTACAGGACAGGATAAGACAGCGAAAAGGCCAAACATAGCTGGTCAAAGAAAGAGATTCCAGCTCCCAGTCTCTGCAACGACTACTGGGTTAAGAGTGTGCCAAGAAAATAAGGAATAGAACCATCTACAGACAACCAGCAGGGATGACTGCTACTAGGAAATGGAATGAGGGGCAACACTTAGAACCTGCAACTCTACCAGTAACAGCATCATGAAGATAAGAAATTGACAACTAAATATACCAGCTCAACAGAAACTGCATATACCATATACCAAGAAGAACTGGATTTAATGTTGAGGAAGTAGCTAGTAAAGACAAACACAATACAAAAAAACAAAATAAACCTTCTCCTTAAAAAGCAGATTATACCACATACCCAATGAATATCCCAGACAAAAATGGAGAAGAAAAATACTGAGGCAGAGTTATAAGAATGGGTACTGAAGAATATACAAATGGTGGAAGAAAGAACTGAAACTGTAAATAAAAAGGTAGAAACACATAAAAAGAAAAATCATCACAAGACAGAGAAGGTACAACCAACAAAGTTCAAGAAACAGAAAATATTAAAAATTTCACAATAAACATCAAGACCATTATTCCAGAACTTTTCAACATATTGGAGGCGCACACACACACACACACACACACACACACACACATACACACACAAACACCAGAGTAAAAGAGTTGGAACAGACAATTACCAAAATATAAGAAGAGAACTTCAATTATACTATAAAAGAAGCAAATTACTATAAACTCACACTCTAACAAATTGACATGAATTGTAACTCTTGACCAGACCTATAAAAAATGAAAAATTGAGCAGTTCATAAAAGGACTCCCAAAATAAAGAAAGTCCCAGATGACTTCACAGGAGAATTCTAACAAAAATAT
>NW_006399977.1:4320513-4329190 GCF_000299155.1 Elephantulus edwardii
AAGTACACGGCTGCTTGGTTGGTGATGTACGTCATGTTGGTGGGGTCCAGATCCTTGGCTTTGTCATAGTGCTTCAAGGCCGTGTCAAAATCCTTCTTCTTATATGCATCATTCCCCAACTCTTTTTCTTTCAAGGCCTGCTTCTTATTCTTGGGAAGATTTTCTTCCATTGGCTCCGGTTTGGTCTCCTTCTTGGGAGGAGGCGGTGGCGGAGGCATTGCAACCTCTTCCTTTTCATCCATGGTGCCAAGGTCAACTCCCAGGAGGACACTAAGCATGGTCATGAAGCGCGGATCTTGCAGTTTCATGCCCAGGTCAGACGGCTTATTCTGCAGTTGTTCTATCAGTTCCCAGTAGGAAGGATCACTGAGAAGTGCCCTTGTCCTTGGGTCATTCTCCAATTTCTGGTACAGATTGGGGTGGTTAAAAGGGTTCATAAATTTTCTCTCTGCCAACCGGGCCTCCATATTCTGTAAACCCTCTTTGAACTGAGGATTATTGGCTTCATGTTTTAAACCCTCCTCACAGGTTCGTTTGGCCTCCTCAAACCGGTTTAAAAATTCGAGAGCAGTTGCTTTTCTCGAATAGCCCTTGCCCCAATCAGGCTTCAAATCCACAGTTTTGCAGCCATCTTCGTAGGCCTTCTGGTAGTCTCCTTTCTTGGCATAGGCGACAGAGTGATTGCTGTAGAGCATGTGGTTCTTGGGATCTAACATGATGGCCTCTGAGTAGCACTGCAGCGCGTCATCTATGTTCCCCGTGCTCAGGGCCTTATTGCCCTTCTTCTTCAGCTCATTGACCTACTCCATAGCAGGACCCCGGAACCCCGTTGAATCGAACCCTTCTGATCCGTGTTCCCAACCCAAAAAGGACTTTTTTGAGAGCTTATTTGGAGGTTCTAGCAGGGGAGCGCAGCTACTTATATACCTTTGACCAAAGGACAGTCTTCCTTCTATTGGGGATGGTCGTCCTCTTCAACTGAGTGCACAGCTTATGGAGGGACCCACATAGATCAGTGAGGGAGAAATGGAATACCCGCCTAGCTAGCCAGATCAGCTGAATCAACCCTGGTGATCAATGGGGTGACAGATGTTGCACCCAGATTGCCCTCACATCCAGAACAGGATTTTCTTAAAATCAAATCCCCATGTGCATCAAACCAGGGAACTTTTGAGACTACTGACTAGGAAGGAAGGAATCAAAATGAGAATGACTGCAATTGAAACTTTCTGGCCTTCAAAACGTAGAAAATAAGTTTCTGTTGTTTAAAAGGATTGTGATATTTCTCATACAGTAGCACTAGCTAAGCAAGATGTATATCTAGGCAACAGAAAAAATATGTCCAACAGAATAAAGATGTGAAATCTAGATTGATGCTCTCAAACATATCAAGAAGAGATTGTAAGTTTAAAATTGCAAGAAAAGATGCTAAGGAAGACATAATGTAAGCAATGGCCTATAAAATACTAATCCCTCCTTTATAGTTAAAATATAAAGCCCAACATGTAGGTTTAATGCCAAGATGACTAAGTAAGTTAGAAGCTGTTAGTTTTGAGAACTAAGGTGCACCTGATTCAGGCAGTGGTCTTTCCAATTACTTGCTATGCATCTGAGAGCCGGACAATGAATAAGGATGACGGGAAAAAAATTGATGCCGTTGAATTATCATTTTGAAGAAGAGCACTGAACATCCTAGAGCCGGACAATGAATAAGGATGACGGAAAAAGAATTGATGCCGTTGAATTATCATTTTGAAGAAGAGCACTGAACATCCCATGGATGGCCTAAAAAACAAAACAGAAAACAGAGACATCTTGGAGAGGGTGCTGCCAGCGTACTCTTTGGAAGCAAGAACAATGAGGCTTCACCTCACATATTTTGAGCATGTTGCTAGGAGAGGCTATTCCTTGGAGAGGGACATGATGCTGGAAAGGGTAGAGGGTTGGCAAAGGAGAGGAAGACCTTCAATGAGGTGGATTGACATGATGACTTCTACAATGGGCTCTTGTGTGCCAGGAAGTGTGAGGATGATGCAAGATAGAACAGGGTTCAAATCTTTTGTTCAAAGGTTCGCTATGAGTCATACTTGACTCTACAGCACCTAACAACAACAACTATCCACAATCAACATGATAAGCACCATCAGTTAGGAATCAGATGAATTGAATTGGGGGAAAGTTACTGTCAAGGACCTCTCCAGAGTACTAACAAGCAAAAAGGTTAATCTGAAGACCCAGGGACACCTGACCCAAGTCATGATCTTTTCAATTGGTTGCTATTCATCTGAAACCTAGAAAATGACTAAAGAACATATAAGAATTGATGCCTTTGAGTTGTGCCATTGTACTGGTAGAAGAGAGTACTGAATATACCATGGACTTCCAAGAGAACAAACAGATCTGTCCTTGAGAATATGAAACCAGGGTGCTTCTTTGAGGCAAGGATGGCAAAACTCTGTCTTACGTATTTTGGACATGTCAGGAGGCACTTGTCCTTGGAGAAAGACAACCTCCTTGGAAAAGTAGATGGTAAGTGCAAGAGAGGGAGATACTCAATGAGGTGGATTGACACAATAACTGTCACAATGGAGTCAAGTGTGTTGGAGGGGGTTGTGTTGACTCAGGGCAAGGTTCAGAGCCATTCTCCAAAGGGTCCCTATGAGTTGTACTCAACCTGATGATATGTAACAGAAACAATACGGTGTCTACGTAGGAAATCCTTCTGATCAGATTAAGTCAGGAAACCAAGACATGAATGAACAGTAGATTGTGTTTCTGAGATGAGATAGAGAAACGATGTTTTGTTCAGAAGATGACAATTGTCACTACACAGCTCTTCTCAATTATTTACTATATGTCAGGGCCAAGCACTTCTACACAATTGTCTCATTTTATTCTCACAACAGCCCTAAGAGGTAACATTCTCATCCTCATATTGAAAATGATGGAAGACATTAAATAAAAACAAAAGACATACAGTAACAAAGTGGAAGAACCAGGATTTTAATCTTGGTCTTAGCCAAGTATCTGTTCTGTGTATACTCCATTAACCTCACACTGCCAGCATCCTCATTCCCCTCATCATAAATTATTTTCTTCTTGCCTGAAATCCTTAAAAAAACTTAAAATATTAGTGTACTAAAATAATCACTAACATCTACTGAGTGATGAAATTAGCCCAGACCCTGTGCTAACCATGTTCTATCCATTATCTCATTAAATCCTCCTAAGAACCTTAATGGCTGACTGTTATAAATTCACTACTCTACAGAATCTAATTGACTTGGTGTTCCAAAGTCACAGTGGAAGGTTTGGGGAGAGCTATAGCTTGTGAAAGATTGAGTCAAATTACTGTTCGGGGTGGAAAAAACCCAAAAACAAAAACCCCAACCAACACCTAAAAAAGCTCAACAGCAAACCAACAGTAAGATGTTTTGTCAGTCTACAACATTACCAAAGGAGAATCAACTAATTAATTTAAACTTTAAAAAAAGAAAATATCAAAATAAATATTACTCAACCTTATGCAATGCTACTATTGGATCTCAAGTGTAGCAGAATTTGTAGTAAATTTGAAAAAAAAAGAACAACATGCGCTTTGACTTCCATAGAGCACAGAGAAGAAATATAGTTCATCAAGAATTGTTATTGTATTACATGGTTTGTTAATTTAACTGGTTTGAATGAAGACATTTAATCTTAAAACTAAAACTAAAAACATGCCACTTTTAAAATCTATGTGATAATAGTAAAATCACTCACTTATAAATTATACCTCAATGTCAACTGAGAAAATGTGAACAAAATTGTACCCTAATTTTTAACTTTAACATATTACAGCAATTTAAAAGATCATCTTACTTTTTGGATGACATATATGGAAGTGCTTCTTTAGGATAAAATGCCATGATATCTGCTTCTTTCAACATCACATCTAAAGAGAGAAAAATGTAGAAAAAATGTTTAAATGAGGTGAATCAAAGTGAATGGTTTATGAGAATTCTTTTCAGTTTTTCTGAAGAATTAGGATTTTTTTCAAAATAAAACTTACAAAAAACCCAGAATTAAAGACAATTATCTGCCTTTTATCTTGTAAGGAGCTCTGATAGCATAGCCTACTGCACTGCTAGCAAGGGATTTCCTATCTCCAGCGGGTAATATTGAAGAGAGAAAGCTGGAATGTCTCCTCCCACTGAGATATACAGCCTTGGACATCAGTGGAGGACCCTGAATCACAACCAACTTGAAAACAGTGAGTTTGGATTTTTGAGTTTTATCTTGTAACATACTGGCTGCCACATAAGTCATCAAAATATATTTCTCTACAATCCCATCTGATGTTTATCTTTAGGTAAATATAGTTCCTAAACATTAATTGACAGCTACCAGTGTAGTGCTAGGATGGTAAAACTTTCTCTCACCTATTCTGGGCATGTTGTGAGTAGAGTCCAGTTCTTGGGAAAAGACATAATCCTAAGGAAAATAGAGGTAGGGGAAAGATAAAAAAGACTCTGGTGGTTGTATTGACTCAGTAACTACACAATGATTTTGAGAATGGAGAAAACTGCAGCAATGGCATAGGCTAGGGCAAGTTTTCAATCTCTTTTTCATAGCCTGTGAGTGGTAATTGACTTGAGGGCACCTGACAACAATTACTACAACTAATACAGCTGGAAGAAACTATCATTAGAAGATATGGTGACCACATGTGGAAAGCTCAGGCAAATGCAATTCATTTTAAGTATTAGTTTAAAAATACCGAGGAAAGAATCCGGGATTTTGGTCTATAAATATGTATTGGAAAAATATTACCAGAGTACTAGCCTAGTTATCATGGCACATGAATTCCTATGTTTTATCTTTCATTGCTTTCATCAACCAACTTGATAAACCTCCAACGTCTCTATTGATATGTACACTCCATACAGTTAGAAGAAACAACTGATCCAGTTATTAAGCATGTCACAGTAAGTTGTGATGCATGTATATAGATAAAAATAACAAAAGTATACCCCAAAATGAAGCACTGTTTACATCAGATAATAACTAAGCCTTAAAAAATAAATCACCAAAACATGAATATTAGCTAAAAGAGATCAAATTACCAGTTGAGAAAGCTTTGAATATCAGTGTACTCAAATTAGGACTGTTTTTGAAGAATTCTTGATTGAAGAAAATCTGTAGACTACAGCTTTCAATATGGATTACATCTAAACATCAAGAAAACAAAAATTCTCACCACTGGACCAATAGGCATCATCATGACAGATGGAGAAAAGACTGAAGTGGTCAATGATTTCATCTGACTTGAAGCCACAATAAACACTCTTGGTATCAGCAGGTAAGAAATCAAAAGACATGCTGCATTGGGATATTCGCTGTCAAAGGTCTCTCCAAAGTTCTGAAAACCAGTAGCATCAGTTTACATTCTAAAATGCACCCGATCCAACCCAGGATCTTTTAAATTACTTCCTATGCATCTGAAAGTTGGATAATGACTAAGGATGACAGAAGTATAGAGTTGTGATGTTGAAAAAGTACACTATGGACTGCCAATGGCATGTCTGAATGAACAAATATGTCTTAGAGAAAGTGCAACTAGGATAGTCCTTGGAGGCAAGGACGGTGAAGCTTCTTCTCATGTACTTTGGGCATGTTGATAGGAGGGATCAATCCTTGGGAGAGGATGTCATGCCTGGAAAAGGTGGAAGATCAGTAGAGGAGAGAAAGGTCCTCAACGAGACGGATTGACGCAGTGACAGTAAAAATGAGCTCAAGAATACTGCAGATGGTAAGGATGCACGGGATAGCGCAGGGTTCAGAGCCACTGTTCATAGAGGCCTAGTCAATTCTACAGCACAGCAACAATAACTACACAGTAATAACAAACTCGGCAGCACAAGAACAACAACGACTACAGAAGAGACTTGTTGATATTACATTTTAAAGGATTAAACAAACCCCTTAACTTTCTTTTATTAATTTTTATTAAATTTTATTAATTTTAATGAACATTTAAAAAAAAAGAAGGGAAAGCAGTAATAATAGTGCTAATACAAAAAAAACAACTGTTATCAAAACCAGCTAACTGGTTAATCAACAAAGAAAGTGTATCTAGACAATAAAATATGTGCTTTTCTCTTCCATTCCTGACTTAGACTCAACCCATATGGAGTATATTTAAAGCTAAAATAAGTTTATTGCTATACATAATATATACTTACATATTTCATATGTATGTTTTTTCCAAAAGTAACAATCTGTTGTCCACCAGACCTCTGGCAGTTTATTCAACCCAAAGTTTAAATGTGTATATAAATGCAGATATCTGGTGACCTCGTGGCAAGAAGCTGGGCTGCAATCCCAAAGGCTCACAATTGGAGGCCACCAGCTCCTCTGTGGGAGAAGGATAAACAATCTCCTCCCATGCAATTAACTGCTAATGAAAACTTGCCGGAGAGTCAGCCATGGATTGATTCTGACTCAATGATACACAACAACAACAACTATATGGTTTTGTTGCTGTTATGTGCCATCAAGTCTCCTGTGAAACATAGCGACCCTATGTACAACAAGCCCTAAACCCTGCTCTATTCCTTGCCAATCTTATTGTCTCTAACATGCCTATCCCCATTACCCCAGTGATGCAATCAATCTATCTCATCGAGGGTCTTCCTCTCCTGCACTGTCCCTCCACCCTCCCAAGCATGATGTCACTCTCCAAGGACTGATCTCTCCTTGCAACATGTTCAAAGTATATCAAATGTAGCTTCAAAATCCTTGACGCCAAGGAGCAGCCTGGATTCACCCTCTCCAGAAAAAACTTGTTTGTATATAATTAAATATGAACTTCTTTGCTATAGTTAGTTTATGGTATATTCAATACTCTTCTCCACCAACACAGCTTAAAGGCATCAACTCTCCTCCTATCATCCCTAGTCATTGTCCAATCCTCTGATGCATAGCAAGTAATTGCAAAGACCATGGCCTGTATCATGTGCACCTTAGGCCCCAGACTGAGATATATATTAATTATGTTATATTATCTATACCTGGTGACATAGTCCGTAAAGACTTGTATTACAAACCAAAGAGATTGCCTCTCTTAGGGTGTGAATCCATCAGCAGCGACCTGGGAGAAAGACGAGAAATCTCCTCCTCTTGATTTACCATCTCTGAAAAACTACTGGAAGGTAGCTACGCATTAGCTCTGATTTCAAGGTAGTGAGTGGGAGAGACATAGTTGCATGCGTGTTGTGTGCATGTCAGATGGAAGTTAATTGACCACCAAGGCTTTTTCTGTCTTGGTAAAAGTAGATTGGAACATATAATGCTGGATATTTTTAAAAGGGAAGCTAGAAAAAGGCCATATCTTTGGGAACAGCAAAAGAAAAGAGGGAGAATTTACCCTCAAATCTATAGAGTTTGAAGTAAGAGAAAGGAGGGACTCCTGGTAGGAGATACACAGTAACTTGGATTTTTCACATTCTTTGGATTCTCTCATTCCAAGCACAGAATGGTGTGTCCCTTTCCATCATGGCACTCAGGCATAGCCAGCTGATTAAAGACCATGGAAGATTACACAAGAAACTCTAAGTACAGAGATTATAGACTAATATAAAACTCTCTTGTTTCCTGGGAAATGTGTAAAATCTCCGAAGCTAAAAAGGAAAGTTCTTACCCCAATTGAGTTTGCCAGCTGATTACTGATGACTGAGGCTAGGAAGTATGAGATGGAGTAAAAAGTTCGATTTCTGTGGCCCATTCCTGTAGAGAGAAGACTTGGGGTTGTCTAAGAGGGTTAGCATCATTAAAATATTTTTAAATATGATTCTGATAATCCATCAGTTGGAAAACCCGCTAAGAGCCTTACTTTTCAGAATGATATGTAAAGAAAGGAAAGGCATTATCTTCTTGTTAGAAATACAAACCATCAGCTCTCACCTCTGACCCATTGGATCTGAATTTTCATTTAAATAAGAATTTCAGGTGATTTCACACACAAATTTTAGAGTTGAGTGAAACAATGAGAGAAAAATTCTGGTGAAGTGGTCCATAAGGAGCTGTGTTGTTAACACAAACACTAAAATTCTCTGACTGTTCAAAAACACCAGCAAGTGTAAGAGATCTGAAAATTCGCTGGACGGTCAACTATTAATCAGTTCTGACTCAATGAGTAGTAAGGTTTTATGAGATAAAAATGAGGGCAATAACCCAAATGATAAGAATAAATCTAATACTTTGATGATATGGCATAGTCCAACAGTTAAGTTGTGTTGCTATTTCAAAGGCTGTACTTCTCTGGTAAAGAAAGATGGGCAGTCTCCTCCAATGTGATTTACAGCCTTAGAAAGTCAATAGAAAATCAACTGTTAAAAAAAAAATAAAATCAAATCAACTGTCAGCCTGTTCTGACTCCACAACAATGAAGTAGTTTTGTTTTTGGTAGGTTTTAACCCCAGCTTCTAAAATCAGTCTATAATAAAACTATTTTTTTCCTCCTGTCAGTTTAATTCTAAACTTGATTTCACACGCAAGCAAGATTCTACTGAAGATTATCCAAAAACGACTGGAACAAGCACATCAGCAGAGAACTGCCAGAAGTCCAGGCTGGGTTTAGAAGGGGTCGTGGTACTAGGGATATTGTAGCTGATGTTAGATGGATCTTAGCTGAAAG
>NW_006399977.1:4330089-4330864 GCF_000299155.1 Elephantulus edwardii
AAGGATTCTGGGGCTTCATCTGACATACTTTGGACAAGTTGTAAGGGGGGGCAGGTCCTTGGAGAGGAACATCATGCTTGGGAGGGTGGAAGGACAGAGCAAGAGGGGAAGACCCTCTATGAGGTGGTTTGACTCAGTGACTGGGGTAATCGGATGGGTGTGTCAGAGGCAGTGAGATTGGCATAAGATAGAGTAGGGTTTAGGGCTGTTGTACATAGGGTTGCTATGAGTCACAAACGACTTGACGGCACATAACAACAACAAAAACATAAATGTTCTGCTCTGCTAACTAGATAATAAGCCTTTCTATTAAGACTCTTCCTAGTTTTCCCCAGTAACTACAGATTTGAGGACCATTCCTTATATATTGTGAGTATATCATAAATGTCCCTTACTCATTCAAATGAAAATCACAACGGCTTGACCTTGGGAACTTTATTTTATCAGAGCACTATAAATATTAAATGTTATTCACCAGATTTTTCATGAAAGTTTAAAACTAACAGCAAACAGAATCTAGCAAACTCAAAGTTATTGCTTTTGTGACTGAAACAGTAACTCATAATCACTGTTTCCTGAGTTTTCAAGAGGCTGTACATCATGCAGGAAGAGACTGACCACCTTTCTCCTCTAAAGTCACTGTTCAAGTCAAACTGCCAAAGGGACACTTCCTTTGAGTTAGCAACCTAACTCTCTACAGACCATGCCACTGGGACTCCCTAGGAAATGGAACGTTGATTTCCTAATAAACCCAGGGCAAACTAACCACTTTTAG
>NW_006399977.1:4333174-4352185 GCF_000299155.1 Elephantulus edwardii
TTCGGTGACTGGGGTAATCGGGATGGGTGTGTCAGAGGCGGTGCGGTTGGCGCAGGATAGAGCAGGGTTTAGGGCTGTTGTGCATAGGTTTGCTATGAGTCGGAAACGACTCGATGGCACATAACAACAACATGACCAGAAATACACGTAGCTTGCCTTCAGACCACCATAGCTACTAAATGTTCATTTATGTCTTTTATCCGAATTTACTGAGGCGGCCTACAAATTTTCATTATTTTATCCTTCTCTTTACAGTTTAGGTTAAGGTGTAAATTGAAGCTAATCTGTGAAGCAAAAGAAATTTTCTGCAGAATAATTTTATAAAGAAAAAAATAATGGAAAAATCAATTGTCAAATAAATTGTGGAATGAGTTTATTAAGAGAAAATGAAAAAAATGTAAAAAAGAGAGAAAATGACTTATTTTTTTCTATTGTTGATGACACGTTCTTTGAATTATTATTGTACATATGCCATATAAAACCTGTCCAAGTGTGATTACAGAAGTGAAAATAAAATTTTTGTGCATTTGAGGGGGTTATTTTTTTGTTAATATACTGTGTTCCAATACTTTTTTTCTCTAGAGCAATTTGACACATGTACAATTAAATAAATGATTGTTCAAATCTTGACTTTTTTTGGCAGGAACAAGAAATTTGCATTTTATATCCTAATTAAAAATATAGTGAATAATTATCATTGAATGAAGGCTTATTTTAGGCTAGGGAACTCTTATAACCCTAGTCTAAAGGGAGTTGCACTGCTAATTCAAAAGTCAAACCTTTCTGGAGGTTCAACTCTGTCAATGTCTCCATGAGAGTAAAATGGGCATTCTCTTCTCCAAGATTTATAGTATTAGAAACACAATGCGGATCAGCTTTGAGTTGAAGCTAACTTAATGGTAAGTAGGTGTGGGGTTTTCCAGTTTTTCATTACATGTTGTTAGGCGTTGTTGAGTCCAACCATAGAGACCTTATAAACAGCAAATCTGAACCCTCTCCTATCCAAGCCATCTTCACAGTCTCTGATGCACTCAAGCCCATTGTTGCAGTCACCATTAGGTCACTTGGCTGAAGGTCTTCCTCTTCTTCATTGTCCCTCCACGTTTCCAAGCATGATGTCTCTTTCCAAGGAATAACCCCCTCTAGCAACATGCCTGAAGTAGGTGAGACAAAGCTTTGTCATCTTTCCCTCCAAGGAACACTCTGGCTTCACCTTCTGTAGGACATATCTCTGTTCTTTTGGCAGTCCACGGGGTGTTCAGTACTCCTCTCCAACACCATAGTTCAAAGACATCAAGTCTTCTTCTCTCATCTTTATTCCTTGTATAGCTCATAACAAGTGACTGAAAATACCATGGCCTGAATCAGGTACATCTTAGTTGTCAAACTGATATCATTCATTGTTTTTCAATAATTTAGACAGAACCCAGACTACAAACTAGCGCAATAGGTCTCCTGAACTCTTGACTGCTGGTACCAAGTGTACTGATTGTGTATCCAAGTAAGATGAAGTCGTGGACAGTTTCAATCATTTATCTATCATTATGTTGCCTTTCAGTCTAGTGAATCTTTGTGTTCTTGACGCTGAGTTGCAATCCATATTGAAGATTGTGGTATTTAACCTTCTGCAGCAAGTGATTCAAGTCTTCTTCACTTCTAGCAAGCTAAAATGTGTCATCTGCATCATGAAGGTTATTGATGAGTCTTCCTGCAATCCCAATGCCATGTTCTTCTTTACAGATTTCAGCTTTTCAAATAATTTGCTCAGAATACAGACTGAATAGGTATAGAGAAAGAATATAACCCGGATACACACCTTTCCTAATATTAAACCATGTAGTATTTATTCCCTTGCTCTGTTCGCACAATGGCCTCTTGGACTAGGTATAGGTTGTGTTTGTTTGTCGTTGTTCTTGTTAATGATGGTTGCCATTGAGTTGAGCACGACTCATAGCAATCCTATGAACAAAAAGCTTGAAGCTTTTCTATAACTATGGTCATTTATCAAAATTCATAGAGTTTCCAGGAGAATGTTTTAGGAAGTGGATGCCACTCCTGCTTGCAGACCATCAGTTACTTATGTGCAAGCTGAAATTGAAGCTGAAGAGTTTTATGTTAGCCATGTATTAAGATTTTTTCCATTTAATTATATTTTTAGATAACTCTATGAGATATGTGCATCATTAATACTATTTTTCATAAAAGGCAAATCAGGCTTAGAAAGTTTGATTTGTTGTTGTTATTGTTATGTGGCATTGAGCTACCTATGACTTATAGTCACCCTATAAACAACAACTCTGAAGCCTGCCCTGTCCTATGTCAGTCTCACTGACTCCGACAACACCTATACCCATTGTCCTAGTTACTGTATCAATCCATCCCATCTGGGATCTTCCTCTTCTGCACTGTCACTCCACCCTTCTGATCAAGATGTCCTTCTCCAAGAATCGGTCTCTCCTGGCCACATGCCCAAAGGATGTGACACAGAGCATCAAAATTCTAGCTTCCAAGGAGAATCTTGGTTTTATCCTTTCTGAGACAGACCTATTTGTTTTCTTGGTGCTCCACGGTATGTTCAAGACTTTTCTCCAACATCACAAATCAAAGATACCAATTCTTCTCCTGTCATCCTTTAACATTGTTCAGCTCTCTGATGCATAGTAACTAATTTTGAAGACCATGTTTAAGAAGTGGTGAGTGAGTTTGGTCCTTTTGATTTTCCAACTCCAGCTCCTTGCACATTTCATTGTAATACTTTGCCTTGTCTTCTGGGTCTGCCATTTGAAATCTTCTGTTCAGCTCTTAACTTCTTGATTTCTTCCTTTGCTTTGGTTTCTCAGTGCTCACGATCTCTTCTGACATCCGTTTTGGTCTTTTCTTCTTCTTCTGTCTTTGAAATTACCTTTTGCATTCTTCATGAACTATATTCTTGATATCTTCCCTTAGCTTAGCTGGTCTTTGTTCATTAGTGTTCAAGGCCTCAAACGTGCTCCTGAGTTGTTTTTTTACATTCAGGTGAAACAGTCCCAAACTCAAATTTTTATTCCTGTGGATTTGATTTTACCTTCTTTAGCTTTAATTTGAGTAGTTTATGAGTAGTTTATGGTCTGTTTCACAGTCAGCACCTGGCCTCGTTTTCACTGTTGATACTGAACTTCTTTAGTTGCTCTAAATTAGGGAGCTCCTGTGGCTTAGTTGTAAGGAGCTGCATTGCTTATCTGAAAGGACTTGATTTAAATCCACTAGCTGCTCTGCAGCAAAACGATAGACAATCTCCTCCTATGTGATTATGCTACTTCTGAAAACCCACTGGAGAGTCAGCTATGAGTGAGGTCTGACTTGAAGGTATACAACAAAAACACCTCAGGCAGCAGAGTACAAACACTTCTCCTCCAAAACAGCTTACAGGGAATTATTGAAGATCAGAAATCTCTTGACCTGAGCTGGCAATTGATAGCATTATCAGGTGATAAAAGCTCATCTGTGGTGTTTCTGCACCTTTAGCTTATCTCATTTATCCCAGTGGAAAAAAAGTGTTGACAAGATAATTTCAGCAGAAAATGGTTCTGTATGGCACAGAAATCCTTTTCAATGCCAACAATTCCCAGGAAGGGGTCATCATACTATGTATGAGTTATACCCTCTTAACTCCTTACATTTTTGGCCTTCCGAGGAGAATATTCTCTGCCACCAAGTCAATTCTGACTAATAGAGACCCCTCATCAGATGTCCAAGGCTGTAACACTTAAGAGGAGGCTGTCCCCCTGCCTCGCTTGGAGTGGCTGGTGAGCTTTAACCACTGGGGCAAGCCACATTTTGGTTAGCAGCACAGCTCTGTACAGACTAAACCAGCAGAGCTTTTCAAGAAATGAATGGAGGGTAGTAACAGTTGTGAAATTAATAATATCAGGACAAATCTCTTTCACCTCTCACATACTTGATTGTGGTGGTGTTGTTGTTGTGTTCTGTTCCGTCAGAATAAACTGATAGCTGACCCTCTGGTGGGTTTTCAGAAGTAGTATAATCACATGGGAGGAGATTGTCCATATATCTTCAGCAGAGCATCTGGTGGATTCTTGTACTCTGTTGGTACATATAAAAAACCAACAAACAAACAAACTGTCATTAAGTTGATTGTGAGCCATAATGGTCACAAATGTTACAGATTGGAATTGAGCTCTATGGGATATTTGCAGCTGTAATCCTTACAGATGCAGATTTCAGGGTCTTTATCCTGAGTCACCACTAGGTGGGTTTGAACTACCAAACTTGTAGTTACCGACTGATTGCAAGCAACTTGTGTCACCCAGGAAACTTTGGGTATATATTGTTATTGCATATTACTTAAACAGAGATAAGCCATAAATCATGTCGGTTTTCCTAAGATATAGAATATATAGAGTCCAGACCTTAATAATCTTTTTTCAAATGGCAAACTCACCTTTTCAGAATCAGGTCTGAGGTTAAAATGACTTGTCTATCAAATAAATAACCGCTCTTAAAGTTGTGAATTACAAATAAGATAGAAAGGATCAACTGAAACAAAATCACATTCAGATCATTTGAAAAGCCTTGTGGTGCAACAGTGAATGAATGAAAATCCAAGTTCTTTGTAAGTTTTCATTACAATTAAAAAAAAAAAAGAACAGCATAAAAAAAAAAAAGCCTTGTGGTCTCGACATCAGAATAGAAAATACAAACAATACATTGAATGTGCATATGAACCACAAAAATGATTTCTTATATATACTTCAGAAAAAGAATCTGACCACATGCATCATACATCGTATTAATTGAGTTACCATCTTTTGTAATAGATGTTCAACTTTAGTGCATGTACATATATTCATATGACTAATAATCTTCAATAAATGCCTATAATCAACTGAAAATACACAGTAAAGAAAATCAATTCAACACCAGTGGAACAGCTTATTTTAAACTAATCAAATGATATGTGGGAATAAATAATTTCCACCTCCATAAAACCAAACCACTGCCCCCATATTGCTTCTGGCCCATGGTGACCCTCCATTGAATTTCTGAGGCTGTAAATCTTTACAGGAGAAGACTGTTCAACTTTCTGTTGCAGAGTAGTTTATGGATTTGAGTTACTGACTTTTCACGTAGCAGCACAGCATGTAATTCATCATACCACAGAGCTCACTGAGTAATTTCAAATTAACAGAACATGCATTACTAACTCATGTTTATCTTACAGGTGAAACTAGAAAAACTGACATTACTTTTAAACTCAAATTTCCAATAGTATATTAACAGCAGGCATGAGTAAACTCTCTTTAAGACTGAAATACCTACTATGTCATGAGTTGTGAGAAAATTTATACTTTTTACATGTTTGAGGGACTACTGATGTTCAAACATTGGCCTGTGAAATTCTTTTCACCTAAATAATTTGTTGTGTTTCTAGGGGGAGTTTGGTTAGATGGGATGTCAATAAACAACTATATTGGAATAGCATAACTGGAATAGTTCCTTTCTCATTTTTTCCCTCTTATTGAGTATCCTGAATTAAGCATGCTAGTGTATCAAAAGATGTTTTTTAAATATTATCGTGGAAGAAAGAATAGTTTAACTCTGGCAAAATATTAGTTGTAGTAGATGGGTATATATAAAACATAAGAAGAATTCTTCAAACAAAATACTAATAGGAGGTTTTTAAGCCAACATTTGTTCTCCAAATGTACACATTGTCCATATGTATTTACTAAAATCCTTATCTCTCTTAAACTTTTGGAAGAAAGGAATAAAATTCTGCTATGCCACAAATCTCTCAAAGATTAAGTGAATAAAAATAGATAGAATGCTTACATGAAAGAATCTGGGGACACTGCAGTTAAGAACTCAGCAAGGCGCAATTCTGTACTTGGTTATCTGATTGACAGAATGAAGTCATTATATGTACCTCATAAGGTTGTTATTAAAATATGTAAGATAATGTATTCCAAGTATTTAGTATACCACCTAACTTACAGCAAACTAAGTGTTGCCAAAATACTCATAAATAAATTTAATTGTTGAAAATTAATCATCTCTTCAGTGTAAGTTGTCTTTGCCACTATCATGTGCAGTTCAAGCAGGTTTTCGGATACTAGTAGTCCAACGACCTTAAACACTTTGTAAAATTCCTTGCCTCACTCTCAACCTGCTTTATGATCTGAAGAGAAACTTAACAGGTTGGGGTTCTACTTAGCCAAGCCATGATACCTTCCATTGCCCTAAATGCAAGTGGAAGATGGACAAAAAATAAGGAAAGCCTACCGAAGAACTGATGTTTTTCAATTACATCGTTGGCAAAGACTATAGACAATGGACTTCCAGATGTATAAATGAATTTGTCTGGAAGAATGTTCCTTAGAAGAAAGGCTAGAGAGACAATCTCATGTACTATGGACGTGTTACAAGCAGGGAATTATCCCTGGAAAAGGACGTCTAGTTGGTAGAGGGTCATATGAAAAAGGAAGACCCACAACCATACCTATTAACACAGTAGCTGCAAGAATGAATGGGCCCATTGTACAGCAATGACAGGAGGATGGTAGGCCTGGGCAGTGATTCCTTCTGCTGTGCATGGGGTCACCATAAGTCAAATCAACTCATTAGCTCCCAACAATAACAACTAGGGTCCTGAAAGATTGTGATTTGTTATTTGTAATCACCCGGTTCAATGTTTGTGATCTAATCATCTGTATGCTAGATTTAAATATTAGTACAGAGAACTTTGTGGGAAACAAAGTGTTATCCACTAGGGAACATTTTCTCAAAAACATATTTCAAAGCCATATCAATGTAGCCCAAGTCCCATGTAACAGAAAAGTTTCACCTTAGTGTTTAGCTTATTTGAATATAATCTAGTTGGTTTTGAAAATAAAAATAAACACTTCAAAGACACAGTGATTAAAAGTCAAACTGTCAAAAATTCTCACTATTAAAAAATAAAACATCAGTTGACAGCCTTTTAAGTAGCATTGCATTTAAAAATGTTTGAGAAAATAAGAATTGAGACACAAATGGAGATGTGTGCAATAACATTCATAGCAGCATTATTCACCATCACTAGAACATGGAAACAGCCCAAGCGTCCAACCACAAATGAATGGAGAGAAATTATGGTACATTCATGCAATGGAATACTACGCAGCACACAGGAGCAATGATTCTGTAAATTGTTACCTAATTTGGGAGGAACTGGAGACAATTATAGCTGAGTGAACTAGCTCAGTCCAACAATGGAAAATATTGTATAAAACGAATCCTAGGGGGTTGGGGGAAGGTGGAAGCAGAGGGATGAGGATGTGCAGGGGGAAGAGGGATTAATCATGGGGTTGTACAATTTGATGTGGAGTGGTGAGGGAAATTGGAAGAATCTGTTCTTGTAAACAATGTATTAGAATTTGGTAAATAAACTAGTATATAAAAAAATGGAAATGGAAGAATTAGATGCAAAAGAAATATGTTTGAACATTGGCTCTGCTAGCAAACATCCCATTTAATAATAATTTTGTTAGGTCCAATAAAACCCTATTCACTGGATTTTAAAGCATCTAAATATGGCTGCCCTAAATGTTTTTGCACTCACAGCTGGTGCCAATATGTTAATAAAAAGCCATTCACAGAAAGCAAGTCCAAGAATAGGGTTGGCATTGATATTATTTCTAGGCCAGGTGTGTAGATCAGATGTCAAGCTACACTTGCCAATGTTGATGCATAACTAATGGGAACTTGGACATTTAGGACTTGGCAACACAGACCTTAAAAAAATCACTAAATACAGTTAGTTGTAGAAGCTTACCATGTGTTTTCTTCCACTGGTTTCTATAGTACCCTGAGACTACAAGGTACTTGACGTGGTTTTGTGCTATCTTCTCTTCTCTATCCACCAGCAAACAAAAGTAAATAATGACTTTCCTACTTATCTAGTATCACATGGTTTAGAAAGTACTTTCAATATACATTGATTCTTTAACTTTCACATACACATAAGAAGGAATTTGTGAAACCAGCAAGGTGAGGTGACCTACTCAAAAATATAAATATAAACAATTTAGTACATGATCAGAAAGTATTCCAACTATTAAAACCAACAAAAGCTTAACTCCCACTCTGGAATCACATACAGTGATAGCTTGACACACAACTCTGGTGGCAAGTTAAATTCCAGAGGTCCCAAATTCAGGTTGGAATGGGCTTCAGAAGTCAACTCTTGTTGTCAAGTGTGTGGACCAACTCTTAAGATCTGAAGAGTATTTAGAACAAGTAGACCTCAGTTGTAGAGTGCTGCCTTAAGGTAAAATTCTCTGGTACAGCCTAATGGTTAGAACTGAGAGCACTGCCAATATAATTCAACAGAGATATGATCAGCTAAAATTATCTCCATCTGCCTTTACTTATATATGGCTAGGTCTCAACTATTTGCAGACCATATGTGGGTTTAACATGGATTTGATGACACTCTATAGTTGCTTTTTGATTTTTCTTACATTTTTGGAAAGAGAACAGAAAAGGGAAAAAGAAAAGAATTATTGCCAAAAATATTACTGAGTCCATCTTTCATTTCAAGGCATTGGATTTATGAGTTCAATCTTACTTTATTGAGTTCATAATTTCCTGAAACTTTTGCTTAGTTTTTCTTAAAGCACATACATAACTAATTATCCTCATAATCTTATGCATAAATGGTTCCATATATAATAGGAAAAATACATATTCACACTTACAAATATGCATATAAATATCTGATTTTTGTAAAAAACAATAGGCTTTGGCAAACTGAGAAATTAGTCTGGAGGTCCTGTGCAAACATGGTTCATAAACAAATTATCCTCTCTTTTATTTATGTAATACACTCAAAGACAACAGGAAAAATAGGTAATAAAGTCTTAAACCTATATCTGGTAGAGCTAGGAGTATAGATTCTAGAATACTATCCAAAGGCACTTGACTGTGTAGATCATAACAAATTATGGCTGAAAAAATTTATGTAGTTGCCAAAAACAACTGAGTTTTCACAGGATCTCTATGGGGAGTAGAATAAACCTAGAAGAAAGGGTACAAGCAGTGACAAATATCAGACTAAAACACAAAGAAATGCTACCCAATTTCAGAAAAGCATGCAGATACTATCTTTTTTTATTTACATTAGATTGTATAAAGACGAATAAAACGATTAGTCTTAGAGGACTTGCTCTTGGATTTCTAGTATAAAACAAAAATTTTATTTAAGAAAGAAATAGACAAGCTAAGAATCACACAGATAAGTCATAGTCACAAGATTTTTTTGAGTGTGAAAATCATCTATTGTGGAAGATGTTCCTGGCCTTTTCTCACCTACAGCAAGTTGTTGAAAAAGAGCTGATGCAAAAAAAGCTCATTACAACATGTGATGACTAAGAAGAAACAGAGCATTGATATAGTGTTGCTATTGAAAAAAATGTAAAATAAAGTGGAAATTTTTTATTAGTAGATGAAAACATAGTCACTAGAGCAATGTTATCACAAAGCACATTAAAAACTGGAAAAGGTTTATCATGAAATTATTAAACTATCTCTTCTCTGAGATAAAACCACAAAGGGAAAAAAAGAATTATTTCAATATTGAAGTAGAGAGGATTAAACATTAGTTGTAAGAATCCAAGGACTAGAAGGGGGGAGGGAAACAAAATGAAATGAAAGTAAGACTTAGATTAAGGACAACAGCATAGGGAAAACATATAGGTGACATAGAAAATAAAATGAGAACAACAAAACAGCAAAATAAAAGACCCTGAATGATTGCAGAGGTGGGGAATAAGAGCTATAGACAATATAGGATGTAGGGTAGTAGTCAGGGGGGAGGGACAGGGCAGGAGAGGAAGACCTCTATAAAATAGATTGACATTGTAACTGGAGCAATGGAATAAAGTGTGTTGGAGTCAGCGAGACTGTCTCAGAAGAGGGCAGGATTCAAAGCTGTTGTACTTAGGGTCGCTATGAGTCACAGATGACTCGATGACACCTAACAACAACAACACAGATGATATATTTAATATCACACACAAACAAAATCTTGCTGAAGATTATTTTTAAAAACAGCTGGAACAGTACGTTGACAGCTGCAAGAAATTCAAGCTGGATTCAGAAGAGTAGAATGAGGGATACAGTTGCTGCTATCAGAGAAAGTAGGGTGAAAGTGAAGAATTCAACAACAATATTTGCTTATGATTATGCAAAGGTATTTAACTGTGTGGAACATAATAAAATATGGATAATATGAGAAGAAGAAGAATTAAAATACCAGAATACTTAATTGTATATATGTAAAACCTGTATATAGACCACTAAGCAGTCACTCAAAAAGGAGGTTTAAAATCAGGAAAGATGTGTGTCAGGGTTGCATCTTCCCTCCAATCCATTAAGTCTGCATGGTGAGCAAATAATTTGGGAAGCTAAGTTATATAAAGAAAATTGTGATATCAGGACTGGAAGAACCATCAATAACCTACAGTATGCAGATGTCACAACCTTGCTTGCAAAAAGAGAATGTGGAGAGTAGTGTAGCAGAAAGGTACATAAATATTCTAAGTTTGTAGAAACTGTATCATTAATGAAAATTACCAGAGGAAATAAAATTACATGAATTCCTTATTGTATATGATCCAGAGTAAAAGAATATAATAGAAAACTTACAAATTAAGTAATAGTTGTATAAATATTAAAAGTACAGTGATAATTCTCAAGTTAACCCTAGCAAAAAGGTAGAAGTCTCTTCTCAGGGATATTCTTAAACCACATATTTCTAGAGTATGGTTAAAAATTTCAGATTTATTTTATTGTGTAAATATGACATTGAGGAAAAATATGCCAAAGCATATAAAATGTATCTCTTATCCTAGTGGTAAGAATATGCTCTGCAATGCCATAAACACACAGTTCAAATCCACCAGCTGCTCCACAGGAGAAGATTGGGCAATCTCCTCTGAAGTGATTGCTTTCTCTGAAAATCTGCCCACGGGTCAGCTGAGTAGGTTCTGACTCAGTGGTACATAACATAACAATAGCAACAATCTCATGGATGAGTAATGAAGAAAATTACTATAATAATTCTTGAAAAACAATGAATAATTTCAAATGGATTTTAAGGAAATTTAAGGAAGGTTCCATATTAGAGCAACTATTTATATATTGTTATCCTATATCTATCAATAGGCAAGATTTCTTTCTGATTTTCACATTAACTTGATAAAACTTAACAACAACCAATGCAATTATGCAAGAGAAATAAATTAGAGATTTTCTCAAAAGGAAGGAAAAAACTACCTCTATGTGTGGATCCTCACAATTATACCAATAAACAACATCATGATAATAAGTTGAAATATAAATATTAAAGTTCTCAAGGATTTCACTTTACTTGGATCCATAATCAATGCCCATAGAAGCAGTAGCCAAGAAATCAAAGAGTATATTGCATTGGGAATATCTTCTATGAAAGATTTCTTGAAAATATTGAAAATCAAAAGTCTAACATTGAGAACTAAAGTGTGTCAAATTCCAGCTATGATATTTTCATCATTGAATGTGAATTTAAAATATGAATGGTAAACTAGAAAAAGCAGAGCTAAATGGAAATAAATTATGATGTTGGTGGAAATTATGGAACATATCACAGATTGCCAGAAAAATGATTAAATGTGTCTCAGAAGTACCACCACAAGCTGTGACTCTTAGACACTCACATACTTTGGCCAATTTACCAAGAGGGAGTAATCCCAGAAGGATTGGTAGTAGCTATAATAATGGGCTCAAATACAACACCTTTGAAGATTGTATAGGACCAAGCAGTATCTTGTTTGGATGTACACAGTGTTAATATGAAAGATAACCTACACAATGAGAAGAACAAAGAGAAAGAGAAGGGGAAGGAGAAGGAGAAAGGAGAGGAGGAGAAAGAGATGGTAGATGAGGAGGAAGTGAGGAGGAGGAGAAGAAGGAGGAGAAGGAGGGAGGTCTGGTGGCCTAGTGGGAAGAAGCTGCACTGCAATCCCAGGGGCACTGCACAAATCCACCACATGCTCTTCTGGAGAAGGAGGGACAATCTCCTCCTGTACCAGTCAGATCCAATTTGACAGTACACACGCACAAATAATAAAATAAAATTGTAAAAGAAAAAAATAATAATAATACATATAACATTCCTAGAAAATCTAATGTTCCACTTAAAGAGCTACTTGGACCAAATACCATTAAGTTAGAGGGTACAAAATTAATGTACAAAACCCCTTGACCTTTGTATAGTCAATCAATGGTAACTGAAAATATGATGAGAGTAAATAGCTCATTTCTATATAAAGTGCCTCTAATTAAGTAGTAAAGGCACAGTGGCAAAGAAAAATAATTTTAAAAACTCTTTCAATGAGTGAATGGAATCCCAAAATATCTGTAGATGTTCATGGAAATGAAAAATAAATAACCTAAATTAAAAAAAAAACTCTTTGAACGAAAAAATGATGTCATACTAAAGGAACAGCATTTGGGATAATTTATAAATGCAATATGATTTCTGTAAAAATAAGACATTTTCATTTAGAACAAGAAGAAGTGGATTAAAAGTTCATATGGAGATATAAACAGAAAAAGCAGGAATCCCTGCCAAGGAAGAGCACTGGCACTAGCACAGGAATAGATTAAATATACCAATGCAAAAGAAATATACAGTTCAAAATATACCTCAATACATGTGGAACATAACCCACTGCTGCTGAGTTGATTCTGACACACGCCACTCTACATTGGATTTTGAAACTGCAAATGAGGACTCCCATTTGTCTCCTACAGAGCAGCTGCTAGGTTCTAACCACAACCTTTCCCTTAGCATTGTGTCACATAATTCACTATGCTATCAGTATATGATAAATGTGGGATTTCAAATCACTGAGAAAGGAAAGAGACTACCAATGAAGATTTTTTTTTAACAACCACAAAAATTACTTGGAGAAAATGTGTCTGTATGTATGGATTGAGCCATACTTTATGTACTTCTGGCCATTGAGTAGGCTTCCTACATGTGTTTCAGAAAACTGCTCCATGAGGCTTTCTTGGCTGCAATCTTACCAAAGCATATTGTAGATTTCTTTCTTGTGCAATAAATTGATTCCAGCCACCCATGCTTAGGTTAGTAACTGAGCAAAAATAATTTGTACCAACAGGAACTATACATCACACACTAAAATAAAACCCAAATGGACCCCCCCCAAAAAAAAAAACCTCATAAAGGACTGAAATAGTGGTTTTAATGCTGTAGTACTGCTAACTTAAAAAAAAAAAACACAACTGATTTTCTACTCTGTAATGGAATGTATTGGACTTGTAAAGCTTGCTGCAGAAGATCAAAGACTATAGAGTCTTGATTATGGCTTTCATTTCAACATCAGGAGGACAAAAATCTCCTCTGGACAAATAAGCAACATTATGATGAACAGCGAAAAGACTGAAGTCAACAATTTAGTCTTACTTTGATCCACAATGAACACCCTTGGTACTGACAGTCAAAAGATCAGAAGATATATTGCATTGGGAAAGTCTACTGTCAGGGACTTCTCCAAATACTGTAGGAACAATTATGTCAGTTTGAAAACTAAGGTGCACCTAATTCAGGCCATGGTCTTTTCAATCACTTGCTATGCATCTGAAAACTGGACAATGATAAGGATGATAAAAGATGAGTTGATGCGTTTGAGCTGTGGTGTTGGAGAACAGTACTGAATATGCCATGGGCTGCCAAAAGAACAAACAGGTATATGTCTTAGAGAGGGTACAGCCAGGATGTTCCTTGGAGGCAAGGATGGCAAAGCTTTGTCTCACATACTTTGGAACTGTTGCCAGGAGAGGGTTTTTTTTATCTTTTCTTTTTAAAATTTATTTTATTATTTTGTGTGTGTACCATCAAATCAGGTCTGACTGGTACAGGAGGAGGACATTGCTCCTCCTCCAGCAAAGCACCTGATGGATTCAAACTGCGCACCTCTGGGATTGCAGTGCAGCTTTTTGCCACTAAGCCACCAGAGCTCCCTGAGGGGTAATTTCTTGAAAAGGGACAGAACGCTTGGAAATGTGTAGGCTCAGCAAAAGAGAGTAAGACCCTTGATGTGATGTATTGACACACTGACTGCAGCAATGAGCTCAAGTGTGTCAGAGATGAGGAGGATGGCACAGGATAGGACGATCTATTGTTCATGGGTTTGCTACGGGCTGTATTTGATTCAACAGCACCTAACAAAAACAACAATATGGGTAATATACAGTGGAGGTTGGTATATAGCTATGACATTTTTTCTGAGCTTTCAGATTAAAACTTCTACTTCTGAAAATGCACCAGTGAAAATCTTGTGGATCACATGAAGCCTGTTCCTTTGTGCATGTGGTTGCCATAAGCTAGAGGTCTACTTCATGGTAGCTAATAATAACCTCCTCTACTGCCACCCCTTTGGCAGTATGTCTACTTACAAAGATCATTTCACGTATACTGATATAAGGTTCTAATGTAAAGAGACACTTTATAATAAAATAACAGGTTCAGTATTAAATGCTAGGACATGAGTTCTCAGAAAGGCATCATGAAATAGCCAAATACTGGACTACACATAGAATCACTGTGAATGAAATAGCAACAGATGAAGATTGATACAGATATTTTGCATTAGAAATTAGCATGCCACAATCCAGCTTTCTTTCAGTAATGTGAAAGCAAGGACAACTCTTGCAAAATTTCTAAACTAGTAAAAGAACAATCTTTCCTCATTGACATGGTAGTTGTATTCCTGGAAGATTATATTAGAATGCACTTTAAAACCACATGAAAAACTATGTGTTTTCATATGTGAAAATGGAATAAGTTTTTACACAGAATCTAGTAAATCCATTTGCTTTCTTTTTAACTGAATACCCAGAAGTCCCGTGGGATCTGAAACAATTCTGAATTGTTGAGAGCTCTTCCACCTATAGTAGAGCATCAGGTGTCTATGGTTCCTATAACAAAGTGGCACTGAGGGATGTGTGGGAGTGGAGAGAGCAGAAATAGAATGTACAGACAGTGAACACTATAAAGGATGAGGACAAGGGAAGACTAACCTGGGAGGAATTGATAAAAAGACAATATGACTATTGCACTTATTGTTGTTAGGTGCCATCAACTCAAATATTACTCATAGCGACCCTATGGACAAAATATCTAAACCTTGTTCTATCCTGTGCCATCCTCACACTTCCTGAAACACAAGAGCCCATTGCAGCAGTCACCATATCAATCTATCTAGTTGAAGGTCTTCCTCTCCTTCACCAAAATTCCACCCTTCACAGCATCACATCCTTCTCCAAGGAATAGTGCCTTCTAGCAAAATGCCCAGAGTATGTGAAGAGAAGCCTCATCATTCTTGTTTCCAAAGAGTAAACTGGATGCACCCTCTCCAAGACATGCATATCTGTTCACTGTCTTGGCCACCCATGTAATTAATGTTCAGTGTTCTCCAGTGCCACAGCTCAAAGGCATCAATTCTTTTTTCTGTCATCATTATTCATTGTCCAGCTCTCAGATGCACAGCAAGTCATCAGAAAGACTATTGCCTAAATCAGACACATTTTAGTCTTCAAACTGATAACATTACTCCTCAATAATTTGGAGAGGTTCCTAACTGCAGTATTTCCCAGTGCAATGCATCTCCTTATTTCCTGACTGCTGGTATCAAAGCTGCTGATTGTGGTTCCAAGCAAGATGAAGCTGTTGACAGTTTCAATCTCTTTCTCCATCCATCATGATACTACATATCAGTCTAGTGATAAGAATATTTATTTTCTTGATATCAAAATGCAATCCATACCAAGAGCTACATTCCTTGACCTTCAGCAACAGTACTTCAAATTCTCTTTAATTTCAGCAAGGAAAGTTGTGTCATCTGCATTACACAGGTTATTGATAAGTCTCCCTCTAATCCTGATGCCACCCCTCTTCAATGAGTCCAGCTTCTCAAATAATTTGCTCAGCATACAGATTGAATAAGTATGGAGAGAGAATACAATCCTGAAACACTCCTTTGTAAATTTTAAACCATACAGTGTTTCCCTGTTCTGTTTGCACAACAGTCTCCTGTTCCAGGTATAGGTTCTGCATGAGCACAATTAAGTGCTCTGGGGTTTCCATTCTTCTCAGTGTCAGCCAGAAATTGTTATGACCCATACAGTCAAATCCCTTTGCATAGTTAATAATGAATAAAGCAGAAAAAGGCACTCTTCTGGTATGCCTTACTTTCAGGCAGGATCCATCTGATATCAGCAATGATATCCCTGGTGCCTTAGTCTCAATCCTGCTTGAACTTCCGGAAGTTTCTTATCAATATACTTATTGTTCTAACCATTTCTAAATGATCTTTAGCAGTATTTTGCTTGCTTATGATATTAATGATATTGTTTGAGATTTTCCACATTCAATGCAGCTTCTAATTCCTCCTTTATTACCATTGAATCCTGTTCATATGGTATTTCCTGAAATTTTTCAGGCAGTCCAAAATTGACGGAACATGCAACCAAGATGCATTAATGATAATTGGTGATTGGAATACAAAAGTAGGAAACAATGAAGAATGAATAGTAGTCAGAAATTATGGGCTTTGTGACAGAAATTAGGAAATAGAATGATTGAATTATGTATTTACAATAATTTATTCATTGTAAATACCTTTTTTTTAAAAGGCACAAACAACAACTTTACACATGAATCTCACTTGATGGGCTGCATAGGAGTCAGATTGACTACATTTGTGAAAGAAATCATTACAGAAATTCACTTTCAGCAGTCAAAACTAGGCCAGGGCAGACTGTGAGTCAGATCATCAATTACTCATATGCAAGTTCTAATTGAGGCTGATGAAACTTTTAAACGTCTACAGGAACTAAGATATAATCTTGAATTAATTCCATCTGAATTTCAAGATCATCTTAAGAATAGGTGTGAGGCACTGAACACCAGATGAGTTTATTTTATTGAAGGCCAGATGAATTGTGGATGATATAAAGGATATCATTCATGAAAAAAGCAAAATGTTATTACATAAACAGAGGAGAAAGAAAAAAAATTGAAATACATACCAAAAAAGACTCTAAAGATTGCACAGGAGCATCGTGAAACCAAAAGAAAAGGAAAACATGTTGAAGTGAAAAAACTGAATAAAAGATTTCAAAGGGCAACTCAGGAGAACAAAGCAAAGTATTATAATGGAATGTGCAGAGAGCTGGAATTGGAGAATAAAGATAAAAGAACTCATTCTGTATTTATCTAGCTGAGAGGACTGAAAAATGTAAGCCTCAAGTTACAACACTGAAAGATGCTATGGGCAATATATTGAACCAGAAAGCATCAAAATAAGGTGGAGGGAATACATAGAATTGCTGTACCAGAAAGAATTTATTGACACTGAAAGTTTTCAGAAAGTGCCATGTGAACAGGTCTATTGCACTTAGAAAATAGGAATGTTGTTGTTGTTGTTGTTATGTGCCATAGAGTCATCTGTGACTCATAGCAACCCTATATACAATCGCTCTGAAGCCTTCCCTGTCCTAAGCCAATCTCACTGACTCCAACACACTTACTTCCATTGCCCTAGTCACTGTAACAATCCATCTCATCTGGGGTCTTCCTCTCCTGCACTGTCCCTCCACCCTTCTGAGAATGATGTTCTTCTCCAAAGATTGGTCCCTCCTGGGCCACATGCACAAAGTATGTGAGACAGAGCTTCAAAATCCTAGCCTTCCAGGAGAAACTTGGTTTCAATATCTCCAAGACAGACCTATTTGTTTTCTTTGTGATCCATGGTATGCTCAAGACTCTTTTCCAGCACCACAACTCAAAGGCATCAATTCTTCTGTAATCCTTAGTCATTATCCAATTCTCTAATGTATAGCAAGCAATTGCAAAGACGATGGAGTGGATCAGGTGCACCTTAATCTTTAGACTTACATTGTTTTTTAAAATAATTTTTGTTCAATCCTTCATATATATTGTGTTACACTCATGTATATCATATACCTTGTATTTTACATAATTAATTACTATTGACAAATGCTTTTCATCACTCTGGTTTGTCAAGTCCTCATTATACCTTACCTATTGGTAAAAGTCCCCACCATCCAGCCACTAATCTTATCTGTTCTAGTGGTTGTATATGAATAGTTATATAAAACACAATATACATTCTAGCGTAGCACAATATATATATATATGACTTAGTGAATAAAAACCAATTTAAAAAATTTACCAAAAAAAAATGACACTGGGGCCCTCTGGTCATGGTGACAATCAAATGTCCCCTCTGCAAATGTCAATAATGCCCACTAGAAGGTAGTTCTCTTAAAGAACAGTTTAAAAAATAGAATTCTTTTATTACCTCATACTGGCAAGAGACTTTTTAATTGCCATTTAAGTCCAAAATTTAGATGCCATGAAGAGTATACTAACAATGTATATAATTTAACAATTAAACATCTTCATAATAGAAATACCTCAAAAATCAAATTATTAACTGAGGAAAATATTTACAAATGACATAATAAATAAAAAGCTGTCTCACTACAAACAAAAAAATGCCTAAAATAAATAGGAAAAAGACCAATAGCCAAATCCAAAGATAACTGATAAGATACATAAACAGTTCTCAGAAATCTAATTTAACATTCACAAATTGTGGCACAGGATAACTTTGCATCACCACCTGCTTTTATTAAAACACAGCCTGGTGGCATTTTAAGTTAAACAATCATCATTAAAACTATATGGTCCACAACACAAAATATTTTCTGACACTTAACAGAAAAAAATTTACTAACAGATTCATCCTGGAGAGGGTTAAACCAGGCTACTCCTTGAAGGCAAGGATTCTGGGGCTTCGCCTGACATACTTTGGACATGTTGTAAGGAAGAACAGGTCATTGGAGAAGGACATCATGCTTGGGAGGGTGGAGGGACAG
>NW_006399977.1:4354215-4369940 GCF_000299155.1 Elephantulus edwardii
CTCCTACCGTTCTTCTATTCTTAAGGAGTGCTTTGCTTATTCGGGGCTTTTTTCCATTCCATACGAAATTGGAGATTGCCTTTTCCATCTCGTTGAAGAACTCATATTTAATATAACTCTTAAATATGTGAAAAGATACTCAACATTACATATAATAAAAGAAGTAACAAACAATGCTACACTCATTCCTGAATTGCATAGTCAGCTTCTTAACATCAGTTTGTTATATGAAAATCAGTGTTATGAGAAAATGAAGGATTACTACATCAGATAAATTACATTATCACATTATTGCATAACTGCCAAATCAGAGAATTATGCCCTCTCTCTCTCTCTCCTATGATCCATACCTCCTTAACCATCTTAGCCAGTTTTACTCTCTCTAGAACCTTGGCATTTACTACTGCCGAAAGCCCATTGCCAAAGTTCAAAACAGTTAGATAGTAGGTATTTGACTATTGTACTAAATGTGAGCTATTGGTTGACAAGTTAGTCAATAAGTCCTCAGTAATGAATAGATATACAATGAGATGTTGTTGTTGGCTGCCATCAAGTCTCCTCCCACTCAATGCAACTCCATGAACAACAGATGTGAACCTCGCCCTGTCCTCCCCACCTTCCCCATCTCCGATATGCTCAAGCTCATTGTTAGAGTACCTGTGCCAATCCACTTTATTGAGGGTGGTACGTGTCTTTCTCTCCTTCTCTGACTGTCCATCTTTCCCTGCATGTTCTTTTTCAGGGATTAGCCCCTTCTGACAACATGCCCAAAATACACAAGACAAAGTTTCACTGTCCTTGCCTCTAAGCTGCATCCTGGTTGAATTTCCACCAAGATAGACTTGTTCTTTTGAAAGTCCATGGAATACTTTTAATATGATTTAGTTTGTTAATTGACAGTATTGGCTGGACTTTGGGGAAAATACATAGATTGTCAGGAGAATAAACTGTTCCAAATTGTAGAAAGGGTAGTTGAAAAGGAGTTTCAAAATTATATGTGCATAGAAAACTTTTGACCTGACATTTCTATTGATGCTAAAAGTAGCTATCAACATAATTAATTCACTATAGGTTTTGTGGATTGTACAATTTTTGTAACATCTACTCCTCAGTTCTGTTATATAAAATAAAGACTCTCAATGAGATGGGTTGACACAGGTAACAATGGACTTGAGCATGACAGGAGATCTATCAGCTTCTCTAGGTTGCCATGAGTGGGCTCTGGCTATGTAATGGTGAACTTGGCCTTTACCAGGTGCTCTTGACCCAAGGTGGGTTCCAGCGGTACCCAGGTGGACTCTTAGTGTGATGGATGGAGCCCCAGAGACCATTTCCTCTTAAAACGTTACTATTTCTTACAAAGATCTTATTTCCATCTCCTTGAATGATTGCATTTGCTTTCAGTTTTATTATTAAAGGGACTACTTCTTTATAGGTTCCTAGTACTGGGATCTTTTAACATTTTTCTTTACAGGTTTTTTGTTGTTATGTGCTGTAGGGTTGCTTGCTACTCGTAGTGACCCTATGTACAAGAGCCCTAAACCCTACTCTATCCTGTGCCAACCTCACCATCTTTGACACACTTACTCCCACCATCCCAATCACAGAATCGATCCATCTCATCGAGGGTCTTCCTCTCCTGCGCTGTCCCTCCACTCTCCCAAACATGAGGACTGGTCTCTCCTTGCAAAGTGCCCAAAGGATGTCAGATGAAGCTTCAGAATCCTTGACTCCAAGGAGCAGTCAGGCTTCACCTTCTCCAGGACAAACCTATTTGTTCTTCTAGCAGTCCATGGTATATTCAACACTCTTATCCAGTACCACAGCTCAAAGGCATCAGTTCTCTTTCTATTATCCCTAGTCACTGTCTAGCTCTCCTATGCATAGCACACAATTGTGAATACTATAGCCTGGATCAGGCACACCTTAGTCTCCAACCTGACGTTGTTGCTCTTCAGTACTCTGAAGAGGTCCCTGACAGGCAACTTTCTCAATGCAATTCATCTCTTGATTTCCTGGAAGCTGGTACCAAGAGTTGACTATGAAGCCAAGCAAACTAAAGCTGTTAAATGTGTCAATCTCTTCACCATTCACACTGATGCTGCCAATTGGTCCAGTGGTGAGAATCTTTGTTTTCTTGATGTTGAGCTTCAATCCACATTGAAGGCTGCAGTCCTGTGTAGAATAATAAAATGCTTTAAATAGTGAACATAGTTTCCGGTAATAAAAGAAGTATCCTGTCACAAGTTAGGACCTAAATCCAGAATTGCCCCTGAAAGGACAAATTTTAGGATCTCAGAATGTATTTAAGTAATAAAGTTGGCACACAGTCAAAGTATATCAACTTTCAATTTTTAACATTCTGAATACATGTGAAATGACTGGAAACTAAATCTTAAAGCCACAAGGCATTGCTTAAGCGTTGTTCTTTCCTTCCTGTCAATTTAAACACCAAAGTTGTTTGAGAAACCAAAGAAGCATGGACATTTCTAAAGTGATAAAAAAGACCAAAGTAAACTTACTTTGTTTTTAATGCTGGGATACTCTTTCACATTCCTTCCAATGTTTTACTCACTTTGAAGCTAACGGCTTTCTGTAACTTTCAAGATTTTTACTTCACTGTGGATGAAGTAGGTAAGCTAGATTTTCACCTAAAAGAAAATTACCTCTCAAATATTTAAATTTTTTAAAATTTCTTTCTCTTTTTAAATTAATTGCTTGGCTGAAAGGCTGCCATGTAGATTTGCTTCTTATTCAGCAGTGTACACATATTGTTTGGTAACATTAGCTGCAATCTTCTCCATGTAGTAATACACCTCCCACTTCCTCCCTACACTCCCCATTTTCCTTGCCCTACCTGAATTTTGTTGTGGGTAAATATTGCCATTCTGGTTTTGTACCATTGACTGTTCTGAGGATTATGTTCTTCTTCTTGTTGTTATGTGCTCTCTAGTCGATTGATACTCATAGAGACCCTATGTACAACAGCCGGAAACCATGATGTATCCTCAGCCAACCTTATCATCGCTGACACACTTACCCACATTACCCCAGTCACTGAGTCAACCCATCTCATCAAGGGTCTTCCTTTCTTGCACTGTCCTTCCACCCTTCCAAGCATGATGTCCCTCTCCAAGGACTGGTACCTCCTTAAAACATGGCCAGTATATGTCAGATGGAGCTTCAGAATCCTTGCCTCCAGGTAGCAGCGTAGTTTCACCCTCTCTAGGATGAACCGATTTGTTTGTCTAACAGCTTATGGTATATTCATTACTCTTTTCCAGTAACAAAGCTCAAAGGCATCTGTTCTCTGTCTCTCATCCCTAGTTATTGTCCAACTTCCTGTTGCATAGCAAGTAATTGTGAAGATCATGGCCTAAATCAGGCACATCTTAGTCTCCAGACTGACATCGTTGCTCTTCAGTACACTGGAGAGGTCCCTGACAGATTTTCCCCATATAATTTGTCTTTTGATTTCCTGGCTGCTGGTGCCAAAAGTGTTGCTTGTGGAGCCAAGCAAACTGAACCTGTTAACAATCTGAATCTCTACACCATCTATCATTATGTTCATTAAAGTAGTATTACTCACTTTGTAGGTAAATCTATTGATTGGTTTGAAAAGTGATCTCCAGGGTGAGTTCAGTTCCAGATTTGAAAGGCAAAAGAGTTCTGGTGACAGTCTGTAGCATGTTGCTGTTGCTAACCAAAAGACTTTGAGTTTCTCACACTTCAAATCTACCTATGGCTCTGTGGGAAGAAAGATGGGAAATCACTTCCAGTTAAGAGTCTTGGATAACTGATGCCACTAAGAGTCTGAATCAATTCAATGGCAGTAAAAAAGGTCATAATCACGAGGGTTTCCCACAAATCTCTATCAAATCAGTAAATTCGGCCTTTATTCTGATTTAGAACATTTTTTCCTACATTATACTTCTGCTCTGTCCAGGCCTTTCTGTTGTGATTTTCTAATCAGAGTAACCAAGAGTGGTAGTCAGGTACCTTTTTGCTCATCTGGGTTCAGACTAATGGGAGCTGTGGTTCATGTGGACCATTAATATTTTTAACTAATTGTTTCTTTGAGCTTTGGGGTTCTTCACACTTCTTTACTTTAGATGGGAAGAGATCAATTGTTCTTAGTTTTTTGCAAGATTTTGAAACCCCAGTTGCTATTTACCAAAGTAGAATGAAAAACAATGTCTTTCTGAACTATAATATGGCCGTTGATTTAAATGTCCTCTTAGACTATAATCCCAAGTTTTCAAATTCATTGACTCAGTCAAATATCTCAAGGTATTTGGTTATGCTTAATAAGTTTGTATAACTTTTCTCTCTATATATGCTCTATGATTTATTAGCCATATTAGCTGCAAATATAAATATATATGTAGAAACGTACTCTACTAAACTTAAATGTGCTTGTGGGTCTACCACTGTGTGTCATCCCACATCTGCTAAGCTTGCATATCTACTTATGTAGCCACTCATAAATTACTGTCTATTTTTAAATGACATTCATGATCTTTAGCACATTTCAAACATGCACATGTGAAAGATTGATGAAGAAGAAGGAAGGTCAAAGAAGAATTTATCACTTTTAATTATGGGACTGGTGAAGAATATTGCATATACCATGGACTACAAAAAACAAACACATTTATCTTAGAAGAAAAACAGCCAGAAAAATCCACAGAAGCAAGGATGGTGAGGCTTTATCACATATATTCCGGAAATGTTACTATTAGGGACCAATCCCTGAAAAACAACATCATGCTTGGCACAGAGTAGAGTCAGCAAAAGAGAAGATTTTCAGTGAGATTAATTGACACAGTGGTTGTGAAAAATAAGTAGATTTTTGTGTGTTTAGTGTTTTGTTTGGGGTTCCCCCCCTTTGGGGCATAAGGTTGCTAAGAGTCAATCAAGTAAACTTAATGATATTAAAAACAGTAACAAATTGGTCACTATTTTTTCTTTAAAAATCCTTTATATATATTTAGATTTTCTATTAAGTTTTGGGAGATTATATCAAGAAATAGTGTTGGATTTTATCAAATGCCTTTCTCTGCATTATTTTATATGATTATGCTGTTATTTTCACTTATTATATTTATATGGTATGGAATATTGATTGACTTTCTGATGTTGAATTACAAAAGCAAGACAAAATAGCACTGTTGTTGTTATATGCCATCAAGTCACCTGTGACTCATAGTGACCCTATGTACAATAACTCTGAAGCCTGCCCTATCCTGAGCCAGTATCACTGACTCCAATACATCTTCCCCCATTGCCCTAGTTACTGCATCAATCCATCTCATCCTGGGTCTTCCTCACCTGCGCTGCTCTTCTACCCTTCTGAGCATGATGTCCTTGTATGTGATATGGAGTGTCAAAATCCTAGCCTCCAAGGAAAAACTTGGTTTCAGTATCTCTAAGAAAGACCTATTTGTTTTCTTGGTGGTCCATGGTATATTCAAGACTCCTCCAGCACCACACTCAAAGGCATCAATTCTTCTTCTATCCTCCTTAGTCATTATCCAGCTCTCTGATGCATAGCAAGTAATTGTGAAGAAGGTCATGGATTGGGTCAGGCACACCTTAGTTTATAGGCTGGCATCGTTGCTAAAACAGAAAAGAAAATTAAGGATGAATATCCCTCATGAATATAGATGTAAAAATTCTCAACAAAATCCAATCCAACAAAAACCAACACTATAACAAACAAACAAACATATCATTATGAAGTTGCTGGTTTGCATGGTTTCTAGTTATTTAATTTTATTACTTTGTTTTATGGAACCAACCCATAGCTGAACCAGGTTTGTAGGGGCAATTAGTTGAACAGGAGGAGATTGCCCATCTTTTCTCCCACAGAACAGCTGAAAGACTTGAACCAAGTGCCTTTGGGATTGCTGTGCAGCTTCTTGCCACTACACCACCAGAGCTCCAAAATCAGAAGGGAAGTGTGTCAGGGATGTATCCTGTTTCCATATCTTTTCAATCTCTAAGCAGAACAGATGATTTGGGTGGCTAGGCTTTATGAGTAGGAATGTGCCGTCAGGATTTGAGAAAGCCTCATCAACAACCTACATTATGCAGATGACACAACATTGCTTGCTGAAACTGAGGAGGACCTGAAGTGTTTGCTGCGGAATGCCAAGGACTATAGTCTTCAATATGAATTGGACCTCAACATCAAGTAAACAAAAATTCCCACCACTGAGCCAATTGGCAGCACCACAATAGAAGGAGTAGAGATAGAAGTTGTTAATAGGTATAGCTTGCTCAGCTTCACAATCAGCACTCTTGGCACCAGCAGTCAGGAAATCAGAAGGTGAACTGCACTGGGAAAATCTGTTGTAAGGGACTTCTCCAGAACACGGAGAAACAACAATGTCAGTCTAGAGAGTAAGGTGTGTCTGATCCATTCTGTGATATTTGCAATTACTTGCTATGCATCAGAGAGCTGGACAACGACTGAGGATGACAGAAGAATTGATGTCTTTCAATTGTGGTGCTGAAGAAGAGTCTTAAACATAAAATGGACTGCAAAAAAAAAAAAGAAATATATGTCTGTCTTGAAGTGGATAAAACCAAGTTTTCCTTGGAGATTAATATTTTGAAATTCTATCTCGCATACTTTGGACGTGTGGCCAGGGAGTACTGACCCTTGGAAAAGGACATCATGCTCAAAAGGGTGGAGGGACAGCACAGCAAAGGAAGACCCTGGATGAGATGGACTGATACAGTAACTTGGGCAGTGGGGGTAGGTGTGTCAGAGTCAGTGAGACTGCCTCAGGACAGGGCAGGCTTCAGAGCTGTTGTACATAGAGTTGCTATGAGTTGCAGGCAACGCAATAGCACATAACACAACTCGGTTTATTGGTGGGTTTTTTGTTTTGTTTTGTTTTGTTTTGTTTTGTTTCAGAAATCTAGTTTTATTTATTTCCCTTCATTTCTTAAGAGGTTGTTACTGTTGTTAGTTGTCATCAAGTTGACTATGGACACACAGCAACATATGAACAACAGATCAGAACCACATCTTATCCTAGTCCTTCCTAACTTACCCCATCCTTATCATCTCTAACACACTTTAGAGTATTACATATAGTAGTCACTACATCAATCCATCTTCCTTCGAGTCTTCCTCTGAGAATCTTCACTACCTCCACCTTTCCAAGCTTGATGTCCCTCTCCAAGGAACAGCCTCACTTAAGAAAATGTCCATAGTATATGAGATGAAGCTTCATCGTCCTTGCCTTCAAGTTAACACTGTAGTTGTACCTTCTCCAAGACATATCTGCTTGTTCTTTTTGAAATCTATGAGATTCAGTCCAAAGGAATTAATTCTGTTTCTGTTATCCTTATTCGTTGTCCTGCTCTCAAATATATGACGGATGACTAGGAAAACCATTGTTTGGGTCAGGCACACCTTAGTCTTTAATCTGACATCATTACTCTTCAGGATTTTGGAGAGGTGCCTGACAGCCACCTTTCTAAATGTTCCATGTCTCCTAATCTCCTGACTGCTGGTACTGAGGTTGATTGTGAATCCAAAGATTGTTTCTCTATCCATCATGATGTTACCTATTGTTACCAGTGATAAGCATTTTTGTTTTCTTGAAATTGAGATATAATAAGGCAGTCCTTGATCCTCTGTGGCAAAGGCTAATGTCAACCTTGATTTTAGCAAATAATGTTGTGCCATCTGTGCAACACAGGTTGTTGATGAGTCTTTTCCCAATCTTGATGCCATATTCTTCTTCTCAAATTATTTAGAATTCTTAATTGGATGAATAATTGTTTTTCTCTATTTATATGCTACTTTCTGAAGTATTTGTATGTCAACCAACTCTTTTTGGAATACTGATTCTCTGTATTCCTTCTATCTCCTGTTTTATCATTCAATATTTTCCCCTTAGCACCTCTCAGTATTGTAACTCTAGGCTTGCCATTTGTTTTTCAGTTCTTTCAACTTGAGAAAAGCCAAGCGAGTTTTCCCCTTCTATTCTCCAACTCCAGCTCTTTGCACATTCCATTATAATTTTTTGTTCTGTTTTCTGGAGCTTCCCTTTGAAAATCTCCTGTTTATCTCCTATATGTCAGTATCTCTTCCTTTTGTTGTGGCTTCAGGATGCACTAGTGCAACTTCCAGCCTCTTTTAATATCCATTTTGGTCTTTTCTTCCTCCTCTGTCTTTGTAAGGACCTTTTGTTCTCATCATGGATAAAATATTTTATGTTATCCCACAACTCATCTAGTTTTCGATCACTAATGCTCACGCCTCAGACCTCTTCCTGAGATGATTTTTAGATAAGATAGACCCAGGGCTATGGGCCATGGATTAACCTGTAAGAGGAAATACTAGGACATGAAGGTGATTTCCCAGCATGAGGCTTATCCATTGCACTTCAGATATTCTGAACCTTGTGATTTCCCCAGGATGCAGAAAAATCAACTATATAAGCTCCTTGGAAGGGGACCCTCTAAAGAAGTTGGTGATTTAAAAAAAAATTCTTTATCAGATAATTCCATTGCCATATAGTTCTAAGAGTGGTTTCATGGTTTGTCTGTCTGTTTGTTTGTTTGTTTTCCCTTGATAGAGCCATTTCTGTTACTGTCTATTGTTTCTAAAACATACTGTGATTGTTAGGTGGTTGAATCGGCTCTGATTAACAGTAATTCTATATTAATATATTAATAGTGTACTTGTTTGCGCTAACTTGATGTTTTATGATGTCTGTTTTGATATTATTTAATCAGGCAGGGTAGACATGCTACACTGGTTACTACTCTGGCAGACAGGAAGGACGGGTTGAGCAGCTGGTGCTTCCTGGCTGGGCTGGTAGGCAGGATTGGTGAAGTGAGCAGCCTGGGCCTCTCCACTGGACCGATGAGTGGGAGGGGAAATGAGAGTGACTAGTACCACTCCAGAGTGGCCACCGCTCAGCTGCGCCAATGGCAGGAGGGGCAAGACAAGCAGCCAGGGTTTCTGTGAAGTGTCCTGCTCTGCTGGGCTGGAGGGTGTATGGGGTGCGGCAGCACCTAGCACTCTCCAAAGAGGCCTGCTACCAATAGGTGGGATAATCAGGCTGAGGAAGGGGCTGGCTGCCAAAGGTGGAGAAGAGGGAAAGGAGAAGATTGCATCATGGTGCCTGGTAGTCATGGCTGCAGGGATTGAACCCAGTCCTTGGAAAAAAGACATCATACTTAGAGAGGATGAAAATCAGCGAAGGAGAGGAAGACCTTCAAAGAGATGGATTGACACAGTGCTTTATCAATAGGCTCAATTATATCAGAGATGATGCAGATGGCACAAGACAGGGCAAGATTCAGAAGTGTTATTCTGAGACTCGTTATGGTTCATAATGAACTTGATGACACTTAACAGCAACAACAACTACAACAATCACCAGGTGTGTATGAAATATCAAGCATGCTCCTCTAATCACTGAGCGAAGATGGCTCTTCCTGTAACTAGAAGTCAAAACTCTATTTCATTCTGGAAACGTCTACAGTTACTTTGCATCCTGCTTAGAATGTCATCATGTTGCCTCCTGTGTTGCTCACCTAGGACTGGTGCTGTCTTTGTCTCAAGCTGCCCTTTCTGTGTGTGGGTGGGCTAGCAGTGTCCCTCAGTTCTGTCTTTCCCCATTCAATGTGTTTGGTCAGTTCCTTCTTCCAATTTGTGTTTGGTCTAGTGCCTCTTCACGTCATTAGGTGCTCAAGGTTCTATATCTGTTTTATTTAGTTTCTCAGGTCTTTGCTCTAGAACAATGGTGGGGTATATCTGACTAACTCATTATTTGGCATGAAGTATTTCATGTTTTCTTTGCTATAATTTTATCTACAGATTACTCTATTCTTACTCATCTTCTTAAGCAAAAGGTACTGTTCTCAGTTACCTCATTTTATCAGTAAACATCAGACAATATGACAGAATGATACTGACTACTTTTCAGAATTATTTTCTCTTCATATAATATTAACAATTACTTAATTGGACTCTTTAAAATATGGTTAGGCCACTGTATCTCTCTTTAAATGTATTCCTTACACATGATGAAACTTAACTGATATGAGTGTTAAATAAAATTGAGCAGAGTCTGAACAAATGAAAGTAAAGTTCACCTAGGAATAAGAAATGTAACTGGATTTCTGTGACTTTAGCAAATCATTTTAAATTGTTTTAAAAAAAATTTGACTGTACGTGTATGCACCAGAGAGTTAAGGAGTAAACTCCCAAAGGACAGTGGAAATTCAACATTTAAATATGAGGGGGGCTGGGGGTGGAGAGAGAGAGAAAGAGAGAGAGAGAGAGAGAGAGAGAAACTGAATTAGTAATTTTCCAGACATCGTTCCAAAGAGAGTAACACAAGCTTCATGAAGTCAATATTGTTACTTCATGAGGGTAGATTTTTGTGCTCTAAAACATTTGGTGAATGAATAAATGTGTCTATTCCCAGTGTACTTGGAAAGTCCCTTTCTAGTTTTGCTAAGTATGTGTAGTAGGTCTTAAAGACTTTCTGGGTCAATTTGCCAAAAATCAACCACAGAAAGCCAATTTTCCTAAAGTCAAATTGCCAATTTTCCCCCCTTTGAACTATTTATAAAGTTTACAGCAATGTGCATTGCTGTAATTTTAATTGATGTAATTTTAATACCCTTTAAAAAATTCTATAAACTTTTAGTTGATCAGTTTTCATTTTGGTTTTATAACAGCATTTTAAGGAATGTTTTTTGTCTTGTTGCTGTCCTAAACTCCTTATGCTGCAGCTGGATGGGGCTAGAGCAGAGAGGGGGTATGTTTTATGCAAATTAGAGAGGAGGTCACAGCTCATAAGATGTAGGTCTTAAGAAGACTATGATCATGGAACACGTTCACAAAGAATATATGTTCAAATACAATTTTTGGAAGTATATTTTTGTAAATGAGAAGCTGCCTCTTGATTTCCCTTTTCTCTGTCCTCCAGACATTCTGTCTCCATTTCTCTCCAATTCCCTGGTCTCCTTCTCCTTGGGAGGGCTGGGCTATGTGCTGACTCTGCTCCTGTCTCTCCCCCAGTGGTGGTTCCTGACTCCATCCTTGTCCTTCCAGTGGCAGCAGCAAGAAGCTGAGCCAGAGACAAAGTCAACATTCCTTAAAATGCTACTATGGAGACCAAATGAAAAGCAATCCGTCTAAACTAAACAGTGAAAAGAAACAAGTAAATTCATAAAAGTGGTTAATCAGAAAATTAGACACTTTTCCCTTCAGGACCTTGTTCTTATGACTGCTTTTCTCAAAGCCTTCACTGATGCTTTTTGGCTGAGTCAGTAACCTCATTCTCTGAGGTCCCTAGCATCCTGCTTACACTTCCATTACAAAACTTGTACTACTTTCACTTATTTTGTTTCATAAATAGCTCATTCTCCAGCTTCTGTATTCATTCAGAAGCTACTAAGTAAATAAACATTTCTTACTAAAAATATGTTACTATGAACTATGTGGCATATATTGGCATAAAGGCAGGGGATGAAGAAGCTTTAGTGGTATAGTCTGTAGTGTGTTGTACTATTATCCAAAAAGCTGTGAGACCAGTGACTCCAGAAGAGAAAACTGTCCGTCTCATTAAAATTTACAGCCTTGGAAACCCATTGGAAGGTTGCTGTCAGTCAGAAACCCTTAAAACCCTTAAAGGCAGTGAGGCAAAGTTAACTGAGTCCAGAGTTCACAGGCCTACAAGAAAATACCTTTACATTCTCCCAGCCCCTTAGCCTTGTAACTGTTCAATGGAAGTGAAAGGCATATTGCAGGTATATTGCCAGGAAATGAACTAGAATAGATGTCCCAAGTAGAATCATGGTTGTCTATCATTAACATTCAAAACAAAAGAATATATCCCAAGTAAAAAGAGTTTAGGAAGTGGTTATCAAAATTACATTTTTCATTGACTAAAATAGTTAAGAGCTATGATGGTCTAGTGGCAAGAAGCTGCACTGCAAACCTGAAGGCACACAGTTAAAGGCTACCAGCTACTCTGTGGGAGAAGGATGGACAATCTCCACTCCTGTGATTAACTGCCTCTGAAAACCCACTAGAGGGTCAACTATGGGTTGGTTCTGACTCTACAGTACAGAACAACAAACAAAAACAAAATAGGGGGTCAGCTAAGGGTTGGTTCTGACTCTACAATACAGAACAACAAACAAAAACAAAATAGTTTAAAAAAAGGAACATCTTAAAAATCTTCTAATAAACCTGTCGTATTCAGAATGTCAAAAAATGATGATAAATTCTTGTATTTTTGTTGAATAAAAAATAAACTACTTGCCCATCCATCTTTATCTATAATTCAATAACTGTTACAAAGTTTAGTTTTAATTAAAAATACAAGTTTATTGCCGTAGGATCAGAGCTGACTCATAGCTGACCCTCCAGCAGGTTTTCAGAGGCAGTAAATCATATGAAAGGATACTGCCTATCATTGTCTCTCAAAGCAGCTGGTGGATTCAAGCAGCATGTCTTTGGGTTAGTTGTTGTTATTATTATGTCTTGAGTCACCTGCACCCATAGCATTCCTCCTTATAAATCCCAGCTTCCTGAATTATATATTCTGTATATAGATTTAAAAGATATTGAGACAGAATGGATCTCTGACACACTCCTTTCCTGATTTTAAACCAAGCAGTGCTTCCTTGCTCTGTCCTGAGCTGAGGACTGCTTCCTTTGAATTTAAAAGATAACTGAGCAACAGGTTTGAGGCCTTGAACACTAATGAACTTAGACAAGATGAGCTGTGGAAAGATATCAAGAATATCGCCCATGAAGAATGCAAAAGGTCACTACAAAGAAGGAAGAAGAAGGAAACACCAAAAGGGATGTCAGAGGAGACTCTGAGTATTACACTAGAGAGCCAAAGAACAAAGCAAAGGGAAGAAATCAAGACATTTAAGGAGCTGAACAGAAGATTTCAAAGGGCAGGTCAGGAAGATAAGGCAAAGTATTATAATTAAATGTACGAAGAGCTGGATTTCAAAAATCTAAAGGGCTGAACTCCCTCAGCATTTCTAAGATAAAGAAACTAAAGAACCAATTCAAGCCATGTGTGTTGCCATACTTAAGGATGCTATGGGCAGAATATTGAATGATACAGAAAGCATTAAGAAGAGCTGGAAGGATCTACAACCAGGAGAGAATAAAATAGATGAATGGGATCTTCTAAGAATTAAATCCCTATGCACATCTAAAACCTTCTCCAACAGGGTAAAAAGGGAAGCCACAGATTGGGGAGAAATAATATTTGGTAATGACACATCAGATAAGGGACTTATATCTAAAATTTATAAAGTATTCAAGTACCACAGTAAGATAAAGGTAAACAGCTCAATGGAAAAATGTGCACCGGATATGAACAGACACTTCACCAAAGAAGACATTCAGATGGCTAACAAACACATGAAGAAATGTTCAAAATCCCTAGCTCTAAGAGAGATGCAAATCAAAACAACCATGAGATATCATCTCACCCCATTCAGAATAGCAAAATTTAACAGAACAGCAAACATTAAATGCTGGCGAGGTTGTGGAGAAACTGAAATGCTTATTCACTGCTGGTGGGAGTGTAAAATGGTGCAACCACTATGGAAGGCTGTATGGCACTGTCTCAAAAAGTTTCAAATAGATAAATCATTTGACCCAGCAATTCCACTACTGGGAATTTACCCTAAAGAAACCATAACTGCCATCCAAGCAGATATATGCACACCAGTGTTTATTATGACTTTGTTTGCAAAAGCAAAGAGCTGGAGGCAGCCTAAGTGCCTATCAACAGACCAGTGAATGGAGAAGCACTGATATATTCCCATAACGGAATCCTATGCAGCATTGCAAAACAAAGAACTCATGAAATATTATTAAAAATAGATGACTCTGGAGGACATTTTGCTGAGTGAAATATCTCAATCACAAAAGGACAAATATTGCATAGGACCACTGTTGTGAAATGGGACTGACATCAGGGCTGAGAGAAGATAGAAAAGGAGGGGAGGAATGATGTATATTGCTTTGAAACAGATAAGGGAGAGATCTGTTTAAAAGGCAAATGAATGAGTATTTTTGTCATCTACAGAAGTCCAGAGTGAAGGCTGCATATTAGAGTGGACTTGGGGTAAGGGATTGCATAACAATGAGGGAGTTCTTGTTTTTCTTTTCAAGGAGAAGAGTGATTTGTGGGGGGAGGGATTAGACAGGAAGAAAAGTGCAACAATGAATGACTGGAAATCCTAAGTCTCTTAGGAAGTAAACTTTCATTAAAATTAATTTTTAAAAAAAGAAGAGATGGAAGGAGTATACAGAGTCACTGTACTAAAAATAATTGGCTGACACATTTTTGAAGAATTTCAAGAAACAACATATGCTCAAGAGACAATGGTGATGAAATAGGAAGTTCAGGCTGATATGAAGGACTTGGCAAAAAATAAAGCTCCAGGAATTGACGGACTACCAATTGACATATTCAACAAACAGATGCTGCCCTGGATGTGCTCACTAGGTTGTGCTAAGAAATCTGGAGGACAACTACCTGGCCAACTGACTGGAAGAGATCAAGATTTATTCTCATTCCAACAAAGGTGACCCAACAGAATGCGGAAATTATCGAACAATTTCACTAATACCATATGCTAGCAAAATCCTGCTGAAGAATATCCAGAAATGATTGCAACAGTACATTGAGAGAACTATCAGAAATACAAGACAGATTTAGAAGAGGTCCTGACACTAGAGACATTATTGCCAATGTCAGACGGATCTTGGCAGAAAACAAAGAGTACCAAAGGAAAGGCCATCTGTGTTTCATTGACAACGCAAAGGTGTTTTACTGTGTGGATCACAATAAATTGTGGCTAACCTTGAGGAAAATGGAAATCCCAGAACTCTTGATTGTGCTCACATGAAATCTATACTTGGATTGGTAGTGCTTTGTATAGCAAGAAGAAAAAGAAATTCTTTACTGATACAATTACGGATTTTTATATGAGGATGCTACTCGGGTATTCTAAAAAAAAAAAATATTTAAAAGCAAAGATGCCATTTGGAGGCACCTGACCCAGGCCATGTTATCTTCCAGTAACCTCATAATCATGTGAAAGTTAATGAATAAGCAAGACCAAACAAGAACTGATGCCTTTGAGTTGTGACTTTTACAAAGGATATTATAGACTGTCAGAAGAACAGACAAATACAACTGGCATGTTCCTCAGAAGTGAGGAGATTAAGTCTTTGTTTCACATATTTTGGGCAAGTTATCAGGAGAGACCAGTCCTTAGACAAGGATGACCCTCTTAATAAAGTAGATAGATTGTCACAGTGGCTGTAATAATGGGCCCCGTGTAATAAATGCACGTGTTATGAAGATGTTGTAAACTTGGCAGTGTTTCATCCTGTTTTACATACAATCACTGAATTAGAACTTACTCAATGACACTTAATTACAACAACATCCTTATAATACGGAGCCAGAGGTAGATTTGTCACAACCAGAAAGAAGAGGAGAAAAAAAGTCTTCAAACCACACCCTTCAGATTGGATCTCCCACTAAGAGTTTGCATTTCTACCCAAGATAAAATGAATCAGAATCTACTTTTTAATAAGATCCTTACGTAACAATTACTTGGGGATGTTGTTAAAGTGGAGGTTTTCTTTCAGGGGTGGACAAGCAATCCTTAACAGAAAGTTTTAACTAGAA
>NW_006399977.1:4375991-4381789 GCF_000299155.1 Elephantulus edwardii
TCTGCATTCCTGTAGCTCCAAAAGGAACTTCTGCAACAAAAGTTCTGATTCCAAATCCTACTGTCCATGGCTCATCGGGTTGGTTGGTCTCTGCAGCATGAAGGACTCTCTAGTGGCCCTTGGGTGCCACTGGGGTCACAGGGCTGTGGCGGGGTGGATTCATGTGGTTGTGGAGCTGCCATGGGGGAGAGAGAGGAAGCACAGGGATGGGAGGGCGCAGGGGCATGGGGCTGGGACACTACCACCAGGAGGCAGGGGGCAAGGCATGGGTGCTGCTGGGGGTTTATGCCACAGCAGGCCGTGGTGGGGTCACACGGCGGCAGTCCGCAGGGGTGGGGGTCACTCAGTGGCTGGCTGTCATTTCTCTGGGGTCACACAGCAGCCAGGGACAGTTGCTCCTTGGAGTCACGTGGCAGTTGATGGCAGTTGCTCCTCTGGGATACTGTGAGAGCTGGGGCCATTGGTTGCTCCTCTGGAGTCACATGGTGGCAAGGTTGCTCCCTACTTGCTCCTGGTGGGTGGGTTCCACAGTGGCTTGGCTGGTGTCTTTTGGCTGGGACTCAGCTTTCTGGGTCCCAGCTGTACCGGGTCCTGGCTGTGCCAGAGTCCGGCTGCGCATGGACAGTATTTTTTATATCGTCCCACAGCGTATCTTATCTACATTCATTAGTGTTCAAGGACCCAAATCTGTTCCTGAGTTGGTTTTTTAATTCAGAGTGGACAGACTCAAGATCAAGTTTTTATTTCTGTGGATATGATTTCACCATCTTTAACTTTCATTTGAACTTGCATGTGAGTAGTTGACGGTCTGTTCCACAATCACCTGACCTTATTTTCACTGCTGATATCTAATGTCTCCAACAATTCCTTCCACAGATGTATTGATTTGTTTCCTGTGCATACCATCAGGTGAAATCCACATGGATAGCCTGTATTTACGTTTCTTATAAAAGATACTTGCTATGAATAAATCACTGATTGTGTAGAATTCTATCATTCTATCCCCAGCCTCATTTCTGGCACCAAATTCATATTTTCCAACTACTGATCCTTCTTCCTGGTTCCCAGCTTTTGCATTCCAGTCATCCATTGTTATTTTTAATGCATGCCCCAACTTTATCAGGACAAAAACTTTGCAAATACATAAAACTTCAATAGCAACAAGTAGAAATACCAACAAAAATAGAAATGTTGAACTAACATGTAACCATCAACCTTTATGTCTGGAGAGAAAAATTAGAATATATTTCATGAGTAAACATTTTCATTATGGTAGAAAATTAATTTGTAATTTTAAATTTTTAAAAAATAAATCCACAACCACAGGTTTAATGGGGTTTTTTTTGAGCAAAATCTGAATCAGATATAATTAGCCACTTAATTTTTTTAAAAAGGATAAATTGATGAGTAGGAAACAGAGAACTCTCAAATTAAAATGGAGATAATGAAGTCAATCATTTCTTAAGTAGCAAAGATGTATGCATGTCACTGTCTGCTTGCCGGCAACTTAACAGCAACACCCTGATGGGCATAAGCACAATGGAAATACACTGTTCCAGGAGAGGATCAGAGAGTCAATCCAGCTCTATTTTATTGGGACTGCACTGCACTTCTATACAAACATGTAAATAGGAAGATAGGAGAGACAGACATGGAACATGTGGATTGGTTAGGAGAAACTCAGCCTCATGCAGACCACTCCCAGCTCAGCTCAACAGATGCAGCAGCCATCTTCCCAAGTGGCAAACTTTCTCAAGCCAGTACAGCCAAACACAGGGGAGCTTTCTCTACCCCATATTTAAAGGCTGTTGGAAGGCTTGCACTTATCTGGAACTTAGGTGATCTGTCCTGGCCAGAGGCCCTCCCTTCCTCCCCAGTATTCCCCAACATATACACAATTTTTACAAAGCTGGAGAGTTAACGTAGGAGCTCTGGTGGCCTAGCAGCAAGAAGCTTCTCTACAATCTCAAAGACACACAGTTTGGGTCCACCAGCTGCTCCATGGGAGAAGAATGGGTAATCTCTTGTGTGATTATCTGCCTCTGAAAACCTGCTGGAGGATCAGCTACATGTCAGTTCCGACTTGATGATACAGAACAACATAGAGTTAATGTGTCCTCCAAAGATTGTATAAGCATTTTGATTACACTAAAACAATGTTTTTATTATAGTACCTACCACTTTTTAACTATAACCATTTCATTTATATTGGTTTCACAATCAACACTCTTGGCACCAGCAGTAAGAAAACCAAAAGATGAATGGCACTGGGAAAGTCTGTTGTCAGGGACCTCTTTAGAATACCGAGGAGCAACATCAGTCTGGGGACTGAGGTGTGCCTGATACAGTCTATAGTCTTCTCAATCACTTGCTATGCATCAGAAAGCTGGACAATAAGGATGGTAGAAGGGTTGATGTCTTTGAGTTGTGGTGCTGGAGAAGAGTGTTGAACATATCCTGCACTAACAGGAAAACAAACAGATTTAACCTGGAAAGGATGAAACCATGCTTCTCTTTGGAAGCAAGGATTTTGAGACTTCCTTTCACATACTTTGGGCATGTGACCAGGAAGGACCAGTCCTTGGAAAGAACTATCATGCTTGGAGCACAGGAGAGGAAGACCCAGTATGAAATGGATTTACTCAGTGACTGGAGAAATTAAGTCTGTCAGAGATGATGAGATTGACTCTGGATAGTGCAGGGTTCGGAGCTAATGTACATTAGATCGCTATGAGTCACAGGTGACTCGATGGCACATAACAACAATACCACACAATGAATCAAGGTAGATCATGCAAACTGGTATGGAAGACAAAATAACTTTGTCATTGAGTTTATATCAACTCCATTTATGTTGAAATATAACTGAGTGCCATGAGATTTCCTCCTCATAAAAAAATAAAACTGACTTTATCACCAGGCCTTTCTTCTGAGGTCCCTTTGGGTGAAAGCCAACCTTCAACCTTTCAGCTAGTAACAAAGCAAGTAAACCCCTTACTCTACGCAAAGACTCTTGATTGAGTGCTGAATACCCTTTTAGAATTCTTTGGATCAAGTCCTGTGCCTTTAGGCAATCTCAATCAATTACTTCCCACAACTGGTTCTCTGATTTCTGTTAAGTAGTTCTTGTGCTGAGCTACAACCAGATCCAATTTCAGGATGTGTCAGACTATCAGATAAGATTTCCCAGGGCACTTTGAGCAAAACCTCTAAATTTCAGAGACCTCAAAGGCCTCTTTCATTTTATTAAATGTGGAAAATTTTTGGTACAATCCCTCTACCTCATATCCCTTCTTAGATACCCAAAAGGTTCCCAGAGATGTACTTCAGCTTCCTGATTTGTTCTCGGTGATCACATCTTCCATTAAATTCTCATTATCTGCCCTCACATCAGGCCAGTGATAGCTACACAATTCAGACTGTTAATTAAATCTAAGGTAAAAGCCTTAGTAACAAAGCCTGGTAATAAAGTTTGTTATTAAAAACCTCATTTGTAACTTATCTTTGTCATGAAGAGAGATATTTTTATATATACTTACATTCCAAAAGCCTTTTTTAATTAAAACATATTTGGGGGGCAGTTTTCTTTCCATTTTAAAGATGATGAGAAGTAGAAGACAATTTTAATTCTGCTTCAAGTATTCCTGTTTTAAATCAAACTAATTTTTCCACAGAATATTCTGTGGTATGCCCACTCTCAATACCCTTCATCCAGACATTTTCCTTTTGAAATTAATTCCAGTTTGTGAAATCTGAAAAGTGAAGACTATAAAGAATGTAATTTCATATTGGTGGTTTCTGTGGCTGGGTAAACATTATAAATGCTTTCATACTGGCATAGGGAATAATTCACTCCAAGTACAGTGGACATATGGTACCATGCTTTTATTAGCTAGGCCCAGTGCATAAAGGAAATACTAAGTAGATTTCATAGATCAATGTTTAAAAAAATTTTAAAAAAGAATACACTTTATACTATGTACTATATACAGGATAATCACTTGAATTACTGGCACAAGATTGGAACTCTTGTAATCTACGTACAAATTTAACTTCAATACAGAATTAGAAATTGAACTCATTGATAATCTCAGGATAGCCTATATTTGAATGTGTCACTACTAATAAATATCTTGAGCTAGTAAGGACTGTGAAAAGAGAGGATATACACTGTTAGTCATGCAGGATAATAAGTAGTAGATCTTCACCACCAGTCCAATAGGGAGTATCATGATAGACGGTAAAAGGATTGAAGTTGTTGGTGATTTGACTTGTATCCAAAATCAACACTCTAAGCACCAGTAATCAGGGAATCCAAAGATGAGTTACATTCAGAAAATCTACTGTCAAGGACCTCTTGAGAGTGATAAAGAGCAATGATGTCAGTCTAGAGACCAAGATGTGGCCAATCCACTCTGTGGTCTTCTCAATCGCTTGCTATGTATCAGAGAGCTGGACAATGAATAAGGATGACAGAAGAAGAATTTGAGTTGTAGCACTGGAGAAGAGTATTGAACATACCATGGACTTCCAAGAGAACAAATAGATCTGTCCTGGACAGGTTGAAACTAAGTTGCTCCCTTTTTGTTCTTATTTTGAACTATAAAGTGTCTTGTTTTATTTTTTCTGATTTATTTACAAAGTTCTAAAACATGGTTTTTCATACAAGATCCTTCTCATTTTCTTCACCCCCCCATCCATCAAAAACCCTGTGATTAACACTGCTCCCACCCATCCTCACCCCTCTGTTTCCACCCTCAGCTCCTCCCCTTGGATCCTCATACTAATTCTACAATAATAATTTTATACAGTATTTGTCCTTGTGGGACCGAGTTAGCTCACTCAGCATAATGGTCTTCAGTCCCTCCCATATTGGGTAGTAATTTACAAAATCATTGCTCCTACATGTTGTGTGATATTCCACTGTATGGACATAGCACAACTTCTCAATCCTTTCATTTGTGGTTGAAAATCTGGGCTGTTTCCAAATTCTTGCAATGATGAATAATGCTGCTATGAACATTGGTGTACAAGTCTCCGTTTGTGCCTCAGTCTCATTTTCTTGGGGTATATTCCAAGCAAAGGCATGTCTGGATCATATGGAATTTCTATGTGCAGTTTTTGAGGAAACACCAAACTGCCTTCCAGAATGATTGTACCATTGTACAAGCCCACCAACAAGGTAAAAGAGTTCTTATCTCACCACATCCTCACCAACATTTATTACTTGCTGTCCTGTTAAACTTTGCCACAGCTACTGGAGTGAGATGGTATATCATTGTGGTTTTGATTTGCAACTCCCTTACTGCCAGTGATTTGGAACATTTCTTCATGTGTCTGTTGGCCATTTGAATATCTTCCTCCATGAAAATTATTTCCATGTCCTTTTCCCATTTTGTAATCGAGTTATCAGTCTTTTTCTTTCTTTTTTTTCAGTCTTTTTCTTGTGGTGGTCCAGGAGTATTCGTTAAACTTTCATTTTGAGACTCTTCTGTGATGGTATTACCAAATGTTTGTATCCAGTTCATAGGTTTTTATTTCACACTGTTGAAAAGATTTTTTTAATTATTAAATTTTATTAATTTTAATGAACATTTACAGAAATTTTGGGTTTTCATTCATTCATTGTTGCACAATTTTCTCAACACTCCTCCCTAGTTCATTCTTCTTTTTCCCCCCTCTTGTAAGTCTGTTTTATTTGTCCAATTGCCACAGTGCTTGTCAAAGCCAGTTCTGATTAATCTCCTTTGTCAGTGTGTCCTTTGCCATTCCCTATCACTCCTCCCTGAGAGAGACTT
>NW_006399977.1:4383189-4387113 GCF_000299155.1 Elephantulus edwardii
AAAAAAAAGAGAAAAACAAACAAACAAAAAAAAAGAACTTTACAGTTTTGAGTTTTGCTCCATTTTAGGCAAGAATTTTGACACTCCATCTCATTTACTTTGGGACTGTTGCCAGTCCTTGGAGAAGGATAGAATGCTTGGAAGGGTAGAGGGTCAGCAGAGAAGAAGATGACCCTGGATGAGAAGGATTGACACTGTGAACTGTGGTAGTGAGGTCAGGCATGTCAGAAAAGGTGACTCTAGCTCAGGATAGGAAAAGGTTCAGAGCCATTGTTCACAATGTCACTATGGGCTGCAGTAGACTCAAAGGCACACACAACAATAACAACATACAATGGGTGATTTCTGCTTAGAGTTTCCAAATGCTGTGATGATGCCATGCAATAGGTCTGTATCTTGTGCTGAGGAAGGAAATAAGCCAGAAATAGTCCTTTTTCTGTGGAGCTTAGACAAGATGCTATTCCTTGCCAAATATAATCATAGGTAAAGTGAGCTTTCTTAATCTCTACACAACTTTCTTCTAAGTGTCTTCTTGCTGAAGTGAACAAAACTAAAAAAATCCCAAATTCCTTTGGAACCTGAGTTTCAGGTCTGATTTAGATTCCAACAGTCAGCTGTACTTATCAAAAGCTTGGATTCAAACTATATTAGGTAAAAGCAGGTTTGGTGACACATCTTGTGGGGTTCAATACAAAGTAAAAATGTAGAGTTCAGTGCTTTACTTTTTAGTCTTTGTTTTAAATGTTATGTTTACAGTTGCATATCCATGAACAGAGATAAATGCAATTCTCACAGAAACCTATGACTCTGTGCACATGTGATCCATTAGCTTTAGGGATTCCCCTTCCACCAATAATTGCTGTGTCCCACCCAGCCAAAACTGACCCATAGCTGATCCTCTAGTGGGTTTTCAAAAGCAGTTAATTGCATGGGAGGCGATTGCCTATCCTTCTCCTGCAGAGCAGCTAGTAGATTCCAACCACATGCCTTTGGGACTGCAGCACAGTTTCTTAGAACTAGAGCTCCCAAGAGCAATAGCCCCTTAGAAATGGAGACAGTTACCCTTTCACCACAGGTTCACTATTCCACTTCATGGTATTTGGACAACCCACAAGAGTGTAGTCATCCTGGTGCCAGTATAGAAGGGGTCTATCCTTGCCAAGGTGTCCTCTGGACCCTTAGTGCTGCTGCCTGTCAGGGGTAAGGGTAGTGCCACCTCCCCTTAGAGGCCACTGTGTGCAAACACCCAACTCCTATCAACCTAATCTTTTTCAGTCCATCTTTGGGCATTTGGGAAGAGGGCAGCAGTGGTCAATGGGTTTGGATGGAGAAGGCAGAGCCCAGTATACCAGGTATTTAGGACACTATTGTCTGAAGATTTATCATAGATAGTCAGTGAGAGGTTTGTCACATAGGAACTGAGACTTTCCCCAGCATAAAATTCATTGCCCCATAGGATTCCACTTATGAAACACAAATTCAAAATTAAGTTATTATGAATTTCAAGAAAGAAACCACAAGGACATTAAACCCCAAGGATAGAGCCCTTCTGAGTATGAAGTGGAAAGATCCAGCACTGATATCCCTGCCTGTGGTGCTTCTCTAAGTAGAAAGGCCCAGTGGGAGACATCCACTTAGTGCCTGCTGACTGTGGCAAGAGCATGAAGGTTCTCATGTCATCAGTTTCCTACAACAATGTCAAGAAGAACTGTGAGATTCTTGGCGAGGCAAAAGCTGTGTGATTCTGGAAACTGGGAGTTGTTCCTAGAAGCTCAGTCTAAAGCCTGCTCTCACTGTCTTTCCAATAATTTTGCAAACCAACTAATAATTTCTTTATACTTAGCCCAACCAGAGGATTGAGTTGCAAACAACAGAAACCACATTGGTTACTCTCCAGAGGGGCATGAAATAGAAAGATGCCAGGAGTAAATTGTCTGTGGTAGTAGCTACTGTTCCAAACATAAAAGCAAGCATTTCTTATTGTAGAAAATCATTCAGTGCTAGAAGAAAACAGAATTATGTTAAAAGAAAAAGAATTGTAGAGATAGAATAACTATGGCAATCTTTGCTGCCATTTAGATCAAAAGAACTACAGAGGATCATTGAAGGAGAGGGGTGATTAAGTTGGAAAGTGGAAACTGGAAGTAAATTGAGTCGCTGCTCAGAAAGAAATAGGAGTTGTCCCTATAGGAAGAATGGAGATAGAAGTGAGGAAAGAGTTTTATACTTAATCAGAGAGAGGTATGAATCCAGGCTTTATTTCTATATGTTGAGTTAGTTTGGATAAATAGCTTAATTTCTTCAAGGCTATCTTCTCATGTTGTCATTCCAGGGTAGTTAGCAATCACATATTTAAAAACTTAGAAGTATGTTAAATACACAGTAGGTACAGACCCTGATGGAGCAAATGATTACACTTTTCACTACTAACCAAATTGCTGCTTGTCTGAGCTTACCTAAGTGGTAACAAATCACATTGCCAACACAAAGCTATATGGTTCAAATCTACCAGCTGCTCCATGAAAGAAGGATGAGAAATCTCTGTCCGTGTGATTTACTGTCTCTGAAAACCTGCTGTAGGGTAAGCTATGGGTTGGTTCTGATGCTATGGTAAAATAACACAAAACTCTTGTGGCCTGGTGGGTAAGAAGTTGTACTGCTGACCCGAAGGTAGGGAGTTCAAACCCATCAGCTGTTCTGAAGGAGAAAAATGAGAAATCTCTTGAGTGATATACAGCCTCTGAAAACCTGCTGGAGGTCAGCTAAGGGTTGGTTACAAGTCAATGGTATTGAGTTTGATAGAACCAACTCGGAGAGTTCTGGTAGCATAGTTTCTTGGGAGCTGTGCTGGTAACCCAAAGGCAGTACATCTCTGGTGGTTCAAATCCACCAGTATACCTGAAGGAGGAAGGTGGGCAGTCTCATCCTGCTCAATTTACAGCCTCTGAAAATCTGCTGAAGGGTTAATTAGCTGTGAGTCAGTTCTAATAACGAGGCAAAAAAAAAACCACCACAAGTTTTGGAAAGACACATTTTATTATTTAAAATTATATTCTTGCCCTTTAACACTTTAAAGAGGACCTTGGAAGGCGATTTACCCCCTGCAATTTGCCATTTGATTTCTTGACTTTGCTTTCATGAGTGTTGTGAATTCAAGGAAAATTAAATCTTTAACAAATTCCATCTTTTCTCTGTTCATAGTGTTGTTGTTTATTTGTACAGTTATGAGGATTTTTGTCTTATTTATGCTGGGAGATTTTGTTTGGTTTTTTTGTTTTTAAGATGCTTGGTTGGAAGTAGAAAAGTAAGTAATTGGCTTATACAATCTAACCCACTGTTGGGGATTCAATTCTGATTTATTGTGGCCCTCCATCTAACCTCAAGTTATAAATCCTTGTAGGAGTGAATGTCTCATGGAGTAGCTGATGGATTCAATTGCCAACTTTTTGATTAGCAGCCCTAGTACAACACATTTCTGTCAACTTGATTCCTCTTCACATTGGTTCTATTTGACAGCATAGAACTGCCTCAGGGTTTCCAAGGACATAGATCTTTATAGAAACTCTGCCACATACTTCTCCCCCTGTGTGATGGCTGTTGGGTTTAAACCACCAAAATTTCAAACTTTTCAGGTAGGATCTGAACACTTAACCTAGCAGAACTCTGCCACTAGAAGTCTTAGATACTCAAGAGGTACCATTGTTGTTATCCTAAAATCAGCACTTGGTGGATGGCTTTACTGTATTGTCTCTACATCTAGATCCAGTGCCTGAGTATAACCTCTGTAAAGAGCACCTCTTCCCAAACAAATAATGACAGGATGTCTTGGCATCTCTCTCCCAGACTCTCTCATCAATCCTTTTACCTATACACTTGATTTCACTCATCCACCTTTCAGGATCTCTCTCTCTGTGTCTCTCTCTC
>NW_006399977.1:4387261-4392297 GCF_000299155.1 Elephantulus edwardii
AGAGAGAGAGAGAGAGAGAGAGAGAGAGTATAGAGAGAGTATATACATATAGACACAAAAAGTGTGTGTGTGTGTGTATATACTGAGAGAGAAGAGAGAAAGTTGTTGTTAAGGGCCTTTGAGTTGAGTATAACTCATAGTAACCTTTTGAATAAAAAATCTGAACCTTGTTCTATCCTGTGCCATCCTGACACACAAGAGGATATTGCAGCAGCCATTGTGTCAGTCTACCTGGTTGAGGGTCTCGTTTGCCAATGCTTCACCCTTTCCATCATCATGCCCTTTTCCAAGGAAAAGCCCCCCCTAGCAACATGTCCAAAGTATGTGAGGTAAAGCCTCATCATTCCTTCCTCCAAAGAACACTCTGGTTGTACCCTCTCCAAGACAAAGCTGTTTGTTCTCTTGGCCGTCCATGGGGTATTTGTTCGCTGCTCTTCTCCAACATCACAGCTCAAAGGCATCAGTTCTTCTTCTGTCATCCCTATTCATTATCCAGCTCTCAGATGCATAGCAAATGATTGGAAAGACCTGAATCCTTGCAAAACTGAGTTAGAATTAATAGTTCATGTATTATAAAATTCTTTATTTATTATTGAGTGTTAACTTCATCTCAAGTAATCAATTAAACAAAGAATTTACTCCAGAATAAAGTTAGTTTAAAAATTGTATAAGACTTTCTTCTCAAAAACTTAAACCTACTTTGTAATAATCACTAGAAATGGTAAAGGAATCAATCAAAATGTTGTGGAGACAGGAGCCAGTGGAAGGTCAGTGTTTTCATGTCAACTTCACCTACAATGTTAGATATTGGGAAGAAAACTTTCTGTAGCTTTTTTTAGGAGCCATAGTGGTCCTGTGGTCAGAGATGTTGTCTGTTAAACCAAAAATAGATGGTTTGACCCATCATCCCTTCGAAGGAGAAAGGTGAGGCCATCTGCTCCTGTAAAGATTGATGCCTCAGAAATCCTCTGTGCAGTTGTACCCTGACCTACAGGTAGCTCTGAGTTGGAATTGATTTGATTGTGGTGGACTGGGTTTGGTTTTGAATCATCCAGGGCTCCACATGACTGATCTCACCTTCCTTACTTCTAATTAACCTCTGCATGGTAGTTTCTGTCATAAATGACAAGTATGTGAATACCCACTGGGATGCTCAGGTGGTATCATCTGTAGCGAGTTGTACTGCTAAAGCAAAAGCTGCACATCTCTGGTGACTTGAATCCATAAACAACTGTGTGGGAGAAATACAGGAAATCTCTTCCTATGAGATTTACAGCCTCAGAAACCTGATAGAGCATTGCTATAGAGATAGAACTCAATGATGGGCAATCTCCTCCTGAGTGATTAACTGCCTCTAAAAGCCTGCTGGAGGGTCAGCTATAGGTCAGTTCTAACTAGACAGTACACAACAAAAACAACACATACATTATATTTTTGAGATCCTTGTTGGCAGAAATACTACCTTGTTTATTTTTCTATAGCTAATGTCAAGGTTTCTGGGTTGTGCAGTTTTCAGCAGGACCCACCCAGTAGCAACAAGGAAGAAATGTCTGGATTTCTGCTTCTGTAAAAAGGTTACAATCAAGAGCTCTATGGAACAGTTCCATTCTGCAAGACATAGGGCTGTCATGAGTGCAAATCTATCAAGAAGTAGGGGTCTTTTGGTCTGTTTATTTCAGTTTGACATATGCTGTGCTAGTTGTTATGTGTCATCAAGCCAAGCCGCCTGTGACTCATAGCAACCCTATGCACCACGGCCCTAAACCTTACTCATCCTGTGCCAACCTTATTGTCTCTGACACACCTATCCCCATTACAACAGTCACGGAATCAATCCACCTCATCAAGGGTCTTCCTCTCTTGTGCTGTCACTCCACCCTCCCAAGCATGATGTCTCTTTCCAAGGATGGGTCCCTCCTTGCAAAATGTCCAAAATAAGTCAGATGAAGCTTTAGAATCCTTGCCTCCAAGGATCAGCCTGGTTTCACCCTTTACCCCCTCTAGGATGAACATATTTGTTCTTCTAGCAGTTCATGGTATATTCAATACTCTTCTCCAGCACCATAGCTCAAAGGCTTCAATACCCCTTGTATTATCCCTAGTCATTGTCTGGCTTGCTGATGCATATCACATAATTGCAAAGAGTATGGCCCAGATCAGGTGCATCTTAGTCTTGAGAATGACATCTTTACTTTTCAGTACTTTGGAGAGGTCTCTGAGAGCACTCTTTCTGAGTGCAATGAATCTTTTCATTTCCTGGCTGCTGGTACCAAGAATGTTGATTGTGGAGCCAAGCAAGCTAAAGCTGTTAATAATCTCAGTCTCTTCATCTATTATGATGCTTCCATCTGGACCAGTGATGAGAAACTCTTTTCTTGATGTTGAGATTCAACACATGTTGAAGCCTAGAGTCCTTGACCTTCTGCAGTAAGTACTTCAGGTCCTCATCAGTTCCAGTAAGCAGGTGTGTCATCTGCATAATGCAGATTGCTGATAAGTCTTCCTTAAATCTTGATGTCACATTTCTTCTCATAGCGCCCGCCTCGCAGATAATCTGTTCTGCATATAGATTGAAAAGATATGGAGATAAGACACATCCCTGGCATGCACCCTTCTTAATTTTGAACCATTAAGTGTTTCCTTGCTCAGTTCTGACAACTGCATTCTGGTCCAAGTATAGGTTTTACGTAAGCACAATCAAGTGATCTGGGGTTTTCATTCTTCTCGGAGTCAGTTTGTTATGATCCACACAGTCAATGAAACACAGATAGACATTTCTCTGCTACTCCCTGCATTCAGCCAAGATCCATCTAATTGTTGTTGTTGTTGTTATGTGCTGTCGAGTCGTTTGCAACTCATAGCGACCCTATGTACAACAGCCCTAAACCCTGCTCTATCCTGTGTCAATCACATTGCCTCTGACAAATCCATCTCGATTACCCCAGTCACTGAATCAATCCAACTCATAGAGGGTCTTCCCCTCCTGCGCTGTCCCTCCACTCTACCCAGCATGATGTCCCTCTCTAAAGACCTGCCTGTCCTTACAACATGTCCAAAGTATGTCAGGCGAAGCCCCAGAATCCTTGCCTCTAAGGAGCAGCCTGGTTTAACGCTCTCTAGGATGAATCTGTTTGTTTTCTTGGCAGTCCATGGTACATTGAATACTCTGCTCCAGCACCACAGCTCAAAGGCGTCAATTCTCTTTTCATCCTCCCTAGTCATTGTCCCACTCTCTGATGCATAACAAGTGATTGCAAAAACCATGGCCTGTATCAGGTGCGCCTTAGTCTCCAGAGAGACACTGTTGCTCTTGAGTACTTTAGAGAGGTCCCTAACCGTGGAATTTCCCATCGCAATACTTTTTTTGATTTCCTGGCTACTGGTGCCAAGAGTGTTGACCGTGGAGCCGAGCAAACTGAAGCTGTGAACAACCTTAATCTCTTCACCATCCATCCTGATGCTACCGATTGGTCCAGTGGTGAGAATTTTTGTCTTCTTAACATTGAGCCTCAGTCCATATTGAAGACTGCAGTCCTTGACCCTCTGCAGTAAGTGCATGAGGTCCTCCTCAGTTTCAGCAAGCAGGGTTGTGTCATCTGCGTAATGCAGATTGTTGATAGATCGTCCACCAATCCTAACGCCACACTTCTCCTCATAGAGCCCAGCCTCTCGGATAATCTGCTCTGCATACAGGTTGAAAAGGTATGGAGACAGGACACATCCCTGGCGTACACCCTTCCCAATTTTGAACAACGCAGTGTTGCCCTGCTCTGTTCTGACGACTGCCTCTTGGTCCAAGTATAGGTTTCGCATTAGCACGATTAAATGTTCTGGGATTCCCATTCTCCTCAGAGTCAGCCACAGTTTGTTATGATCCACACAGTCAAATGCTTTTGCATAATTAATGAAACACAGATAGACATTCTTCTGGTATTCCCTGTCCATCTAATAGTAGCTATAATATTCTTAGTACCACAGCCTCTTCTAAACTCAGCTGCACTTCTGTTGATGTGCTGTTCAAGTTGGTTTTGGACAATCTTCAGCAGAATCTTGCTTGTATGTGATATTAATGATACTGTTCGATAATTTCCACATTCTGTTGGGGCACCTTTCTTTGGAATTGGAACAGTCATTTGGCCAGGTGGTTGTCCTCCAGATTTCTTGGCACAACTTGGTTAATGACTCGCCTGTGACTCAATGGCACATAGCAACAACAACAACAACATGTTGTCCTATATTAGCTAAAGATTATGTGGGGAAAATCACAATATTATCTGACAACCCACAATTTTAGTGTAGACAGAAATCCTACTGCTAAAGTTAGTCTTCAGCCATGACAAAGTAGAATTTTCACCATAATACTGTGTCTGAAATACAAATTGACAAGACTAGCTGAGAATTGAGTGGGATGATAATGCAGGAACTATAGTAACAGAGAAAAAGAAAAGCAAAAAGAAGCTCCAATAAAACAGGCCACATTATTCTAACGATGTGTCTTATGATGAGATGATTAAAGGCCTGAAAGTTTCTTGCAAGTTTTATATTTCACAGCTAATCATCTTTCTAGATATTTTTATTACCATTCAATTTAAGACAGGAAAACTTGTTTCTACTAAACATTAAGTTTTCTGAAAGAAATAGATGTGTGTTTAGTTTAGTTTACTTTGTTAGCTATATATTGCATTAGCTCTATATTGTTAGAAAATAAATTCATTTGAAATAATAATGCAAAATAATCGGGAGATGGGGACAATAATGCATCTATTGCCAAAAAAGAAAGGGTTGATCTGCTGAAAGTAAAGAGTATTTGAAGCCCTCTCTGATGGAGATCAAAAACTGTTTATTATCTATCTTTCTATCTTAATAGATAGAAAACAAAACCTAACAGCTGGATGAATACGCGACATCATGACAAAGAAAAGATTAAAGCTGGCAAGGATTTCGTTTTACTTGAATCTTCAATGTCTGTAGAACAGTGTTGTTATGTGCTGTGAAGTTGAGCCCAACTCATAGCAACTGACTCTTGTTCTATCCTG
>NW_006399977.1:4393496-4394773 GCF_000299155.1 Elephantulus edwardii
CTGGGGGCGGGGGGAGGGCTGGGCAGGGAGAAAAATGCAACAATGAATGAATGGAAATCCAAAATCTCTGTAAATTTTCATTAAAATTAATAAAATTTTAAAAAAAGAGCCAATGGTAATGAAGGAGAAAGTTCAAGCTGCACTTAAGGCATTGGCAAAAAATAAGGCCACAGGAGTTGTTGAGATACCAACTGACATGTTTCAGATAACAGACGCAGACCTAGATGTGTGGACAAGTCTGTAACAGGAAATTTGGAAGACCTGGCCAACTGACTGGAAAAGATATATATTTGTTTCCATTCCCAGAAAAGGTTATCCAACTGAATGTGGAAATTATCGAACAGTAAATTATTATAAGAAGCAGTTGTCAGAACAGAGCAAAGAAAAATACTATTTAGTTTAAAATTAGAAAAAGAGTGTAGTAGGGATGTGTTCAGTTCTCCATACATTTTGAATGTATATTCAGAGCAGATTATCCTTTGATTCTGAATCAAAGCAACTCTGTCCATGTGGCATCAACAACATTTAAGTCTGAGCTGTTCAAACATGATTTTGGCGGTAATCATGGCAGTAGGTAACCCAACAACCTCAACAGGACAGAGCTTAAGGACTGTGAAAATGACAGCACCTAGCAATTCTTGCTTCCTGAACCCTTGTAACATTGACAAGAGCAGTAACGTTCAGCTTGTTTAACAGGTATGGTGTGAGCTCCAGCAACTTCAGGTATTCAGAGACAGTGGGCTCTGAGAAGCAGCATGTCCCTTCCACTTCTACCATATTCAGAGAAGTAACAGCTTTTGATAGTTACTAATCAACAAACTGTGGCTGACTATAAGAGGAATAGGAATCCCAGAACACTTGATCATGCTAATGTGAAACCTATACTTGGACCAGGAAGCAGTCATCAGAACAGAGCAAGGAAACACTACATAGTTCAAAATTGAGGAGGGTGTATGCCAGGAATGTGTCTTATCCCCATACCTTTTCAATCTATATGCAGAACAGATTATCCGGTAGGCTAGGCTGTATGAGGAGAAGTGTGGCATCAGGATTAGAGGAAGTTTCATCAACAATCTGCATTATGCAGATGACACAACCCTGCTTGCTGAAACTGAGGAGGACCTGAAGTGCTTGCTGCGGAAGGTCAGGGACTGCAGCCTTAAGTATGGACTGAGGCTCAATATCAAGATTGAGACTGTTAACAGTTTTAATTGACTTGGCTCCACAGTCAACACTCTTGGCACCAGCAGCCAGGAAATCAAAAGACATATTGTGAT
>NW_006399977.1:4394873-4396232 GCF_000299155.1 Elephantulus edwardii
GGAAGTGGATGCCACTCCTGCTTCCAAGCTTGTTTTAATCAGCGAGCTCCACCAAACACTGTCCACCAAAGCATTATAACTGAATATACAGAGAGCTGGATTCAGACACTAAAAAGGAAAGAAGAACTCTGTATTTCAAGCTGAATGAACTGAAAAACAAATTCTAGCCTCAAGTTGTGGTAATGAAAGATGCTATGGACAAAGTTTTGAATGATCCAGGAAGCACTAAAAGAAGGTAGAGAGAATACACAGTCTGTGTAGCAAAAAGAATTAGCTGATATTGAAATATTTCAGAAATAACCCTATGTTCAAGAGCTAATGGTATAAACAGGGGCCGTACCATGGCAGAGAAGGCTCAAAAGAAGACCTAGGACAGTGATCCACCCTAAAGCACGGATTATTGCAGAGGCTGGACCGATAGTGATTGGTGAAGGTAACCTAATAGAAGAACAGGCCCTTATCATAAATGCTTACCCTGATAATATCACCCCTGATGCTGAAGATGTAGAACCCAAACCTATGATCATCGGCACCAATAATGTGTTTGAAGTTGGTTGTTATTCTCAAGCCATGAAAATGGGAGATAATAATGTTACTAAATCAAAAGCATATGTAGGCAGGAATGTTATACTGACAAGTGGCTGCATCATTGGTGCTTGTTGCAGCCTGAACACTTTTGAAGTCATCTCTGAGAGTGCAGTCATCTACGGCGCAGACTGCCTTCGTCGGGTGCAGACTGAGTGACCCCAGCCCCAGACACTGCAGCTGGATTTCCTGATGAAAATCTTGCCAAATTACCACCACTTAAAGAAGACTACGAAAGCAAGCTCAACTCCAGTTAAAAACTAAAAGCGTCTGATATCCCAAGGTGTTCTGAGCAGTCTTACGAAAGGTCCATCATATGTTTGTGGACTTAGCGGCTCACAGACTAATACATGTTGAGTTTATTTTGTAAAATTGAGTTATGGAGGAGCCATGTACCTTCATTTTAACTATGCTCTAAATTTTATATAAGATGTACTTGTTGTCCTATATTGTTCCTCCTTTTCTGGTAATTTATAGATTTCATCCTATTTCCTCTTGATATGTAAAATATTGGCTACACATTTTAGTTACGTAAAATTTGTTCTTACCCATGTTAAGAAAAGGTATATGGTATGTATTTATATTCTAATATGCATTAAAGTAAATTGCAGACGACAGTACTTTTAGTCAGCATACTTTAATCAGTTTTTCTGCTTGCACTAATTTTCCTGTGTAGCTGTATTAATTGTTATCATGTATTGGCTGTAATAAAGGGAGACCTGGTGGCCTCATCCACAGCGAGTCATGCTGCTAACCCAAAGGCTGCTCCTCTCA
>NW_006399977.1:4396332-4400961 GCF_000299155.1 Elephantulus edwardii
TCAACACTCTTGGCACCAGCAGCCAGGAAATCAAAAGACATATTGTGATGCAAAAGTCTGCTGTTAGAGAGCTCTCCAATGTACTGAAGAGCAATGGTGCCTCTCTGGAGACTAAGGTGCACCTGATACATGCCATGGTCTTTGCAATCACTTGCTATGCGTCAGAGTTCTGGACAATGACTAGGGAGGATAGAAGGAGAATTGATGACTTTGAGCAGTGGTGTTGGAGAAGAGTATTGAATATACCATGGACTGCTAAGAAAACAAACAGGTTCATTTTAGAGAGGGTTAAACTAGGCTGCTCCTTGGAGACAAGGATTCTGAAGCTTCGTCTGACATACTTTGGACATGTTGCACAGAGGGACCAGTCCTTAGAGAGGGATGTCATGCTTGGGATGGTGGAGGGACAGTGCAGGAGAGGAAGATTCTCTATGAGGTGGATTAATTCAATGACTGGGGTAGTCAGGGTAGGTGTGTCAGAGACAGTGAGATCGGCACAGAATAGATCAAGGTTTAGGGCTGTGGTCGCTATGAGTCTCAGGTGACTCAATGCATATAACAACAAAAACAACAACAACAACAATCTTTTGTTAGAGAAGAGTACTGACTACCCCATGGACCACCAAGAGAACAACCATGTCTAATCTCGCAAAAGTGAAGAGACCAAGCAAAAGCTCCTACGAGGCAAGGATGTTGAAACTCCATCTGATATACTTTGGGCATGTTGTTAGGAGGGACCATCATGCTTGGATTATGGAGGATCAATATAAGAGAGTAGATCCTAGACAAGATAGATTGATACAGTAACTGTAACAAAGGGCTCAAATGTATCAAGAACGTTGAGGATGGCACAGGATAGGGCAGAGCTCAGATCTGTTGTTCATTGGGTATCTACAAGTCATAGTCTACTTGGGGGCACATGACAACAACAATCTTTATGTAGCGAGCTCTGACTGTCACAATGGGCTCAAATGTGTCAGAGATGGTGAGGATGACACAGGATAGAGCAGAGTTCAGATCTGTTGTTCATAGAGTATCTATGAGTCATAGTCTACCTAGTGGCACATTAGCAACAATCTTTATGTAGTGAGCTCTAGTGGCTTAGTAAAAAAGAGTTGTGCTACCAACCCAAAGACACTTGGTTCAAATCTACCAGCTGCCCCTTGGGGAAAAGATGAGCATTTTCCTTTCAAGTAAATTTCTAAAAACCCACTAGTGAGTCAGCCATGAGTCAGTTCTGACTTAATGGCATATAACAACAAACACAATCTTTATGTACTATCCCTTCCCTTTTGGTTTTTTCTCTTCCGCCATGTTTTTCTAACATTCCAACAGGTTTTCCAACTTTTCAACTGGTTTTTCTAGAATTTCATCCTGGTGTTGCAGATTTCTTTGTGGAACACTGACTGACCTAGTTGGCTATACAATGAGAACACAGATGTCATCCAATATTCTCATGTGCTTAAGAGTCAAGGGAGCCATGACACTTCAAAGCTGGACCTAGCTTGTTATGCTAAGACAATAAATAAGTCTGGTTGTTGTGTATTGTTGTGTACCTTCAAGTTGGAACTGACCCATAGCTGACCCTCCACTGGGTTTTCACAGACATTAAATCCCGCAGAAGATTGTCCATGTTTCTCCTGTGGGGAAGCTGGTGGATTTTAACCTCAAATATTTGGGATTTCAGTACAGTTTATTACCACGAGGCCACCTGAGCTCCTAACCAGTATATTTACTGAACTACTGACTTAGAGTGATAGAGGAAGCAGAGCCAAAATTAGAATGGAAAAATACAATGTGTAGTATTTTCCTCCATCAACAATTGCCTCCTTTGCCATGAAACCAGAAAAAATTGTACTGTGCTACCGTACTGGACTTTTTGATCCAAGATTCCCTAGAAGATTTTCATCAAAAGCGAGAAAATGCAGAAGAGAATATCAAGTTCTAATGGACTCTAGACTTTCTGGAGCTTTGAAGTTAGATGATCCCATGAAACTATTACTCTAAGATAACCCGTTAAACCTTCTATTAAAAACCATCTCATGAAATAATTTTAAAGCCTTATGATACTTTAGCACAAGTAGTAAAAAGGTGGAAAATTCCATAACACAAAGGCTTACCTTGAGCATTTAAGAATTATCCATATGGGATGAAATTGAAAATAGCTACTCAAAAGGTAAGACAGGAATTTTACGGAGCAGGTAGTGTGAATGAGGGAAGAACTGAAAAGGAGAGTGGGAATGGTTACATAACTTGAATAACATAATCTATGTCACTGAACTGTGTATGTAGAAACTGATAAATTAGTATGAGTGTTTGCTGTGTTTATTCTCAGCAACAAAATAACTACATTGGGGGGGGGGAATCCAAAGACCCTAGATCTTTTTATAGCACCTCTGCTGCTTTAGATCTCTCCAAACATCACATCATTTTATTTTAAACTATTGCAATAATTAAGCTTATCTCTGGATTGCATACAATTGCAATCTTTCTGTCTTGGAAAGTTGTGTGAGAGAGCAGACTGAGTCTCCTGAATTCTGTGCACAGTCACTGCTTAACCCTTTGCCAAGAAAACCATTTCTCAATTAAAGACCCATCACCTTCCAGTAGGTGAGCTGCTTTCATTTTGCAAAGTTGGACTGCTTTCAAATGAGAATTCTCAACCTTCAGTAAAGGCATGCAAACTCGTGCAATTTAGCACACAGAATGAGTTCAGAGCTGGCAAGTTCAACATATATCTGACAGTGCAGATAAGTGTTGACATGTGAAGGTAATTTGTTACTGTGATAAAAACAGAAGCAAATCATATGCTGGAATAAGGTCTTGGGTAGCAAAATTCCCTTCTGTTTTATCTGTACTTCAACTATTATGAAATCCAGGCATGTATATTCAATGCATTTTAAAAGTGGTGTTTCTGTCTTTGAAAACAGCCTGTATTAGAAAAATAATTCCACAAGAAAACATTGTACACTAATGTTCATAGAAGCATTACTCATCACAGCAAGAACATAGAAACAACCAAAATCCCCAAACACAATGGAATGGATTGAGAAATTATGGTACATTCACACAATGGAATACTATGCAACAGGCAGGAGCTATGATTTTGTAAATTACTACCTAACATGGGAGGGACTGGAGAGCATTATGCTAAGTGAACTAACTCAGTCTCATAAAGACAAATACTGTATAAGACCATTATTGTAGAATGAGTACAAAGATTCAAGGGGGGGCCTCAATCATGGGGTGGAATTGATGAGTGGAAGGAGGCATGGGTAAAGGAAAAGGGAAGATCTGATGTGAACAAAAAAATTGTATATGAGCTTTGTAAAGAAACCAGTATAAAGTCAAAAAAAGAAGAAAAAATAAAATAAGCAATAAACTGAGATGGGAAGGGCTGAACCAAGATGAATATGTGATACAAAATTTGATCAGTTTCTTCATGAAGATAAGTTTGCAAATACTTGGAAACTGTCCAGAATGCTTTCTAAGTTTGCTTTGATTTGGATGGCATCAGAGTGAAAGCATCATTATGAATGCTAATGTACTCTAAATCTCCAACTATCCCTTTCTTCTAGAGCTAGACTCTACCTAGTTATCTGATCTGAATGTTTTTATTTGAATCCTAACTGTTCCTCTCAGCTTGACAAGATTTCATGGCTAGTTAGTTTTGCTTTAGAGTGCCTGTAATAAACTAGCCTGCATGATGAATCACTGAGAAATTAGTGATGGTTCCTACATTTATTTCTTCTCTCTTAAAAGAAACAAAAGTTAATCAGTTCTGATTTGATGACACACAACAACTCAGTTGCTTAGACTAGAATGGTGAGAATTTTCCTCTACAGCTTCCGGGGAGCACATTTCCAATCCATTGTCAAGTTCTGTGACTTCTAAAACACCCCACTAATCTACACACAATTCTCTCTTCACTCTCTTCACCCTAATCCAGAGTGTGATCAACTCTTATTTTACTCTAACCTATTCATTTATTACAATTATTACACACTTATTTAGCTTCTACTACCAAGAAAAGCTTCTTTATCTACCAAGAAAAGAACCCTGTTGGTATAATGCATCAGGCTGCTAACTAAAAAGTTGACAATTCAAATCCACCAGCTGATCCTTGAAAGAATGAGTAGTCTCCTCTTTTTAAGATTTATAGCCTCTGAAACTCAGTGGAGGGTCATTATGAATCAGAATTGATTTTATAGTAGTAGATATGACTTTTACCTCTGATGGCCTATTGGTGAGAAACTGAACTGCAATGCGAAAGGCAGGCGTTTCAAATCTACCAGATGCTCCACGGAAGAAAAATGGTCAATCTCCTCCCATGAGATTAACTGCCTCTGACAATCTCCTGGAGGCTCAGCTATGGGTTGGTTTCAAATCAACGGCACACAGCAACCACCAACAAATTATAACTATCTCCCGCATCTACTCTTGGACTACCTTTCATCCACCAGCTCTCTAAGAATTGTCCTAAACCTACCAAATAATGCTGTTGTAAAAAGATGAATTGCACTGGAGAGTGACCACTCAGCAACCTCTTCAGAGTACTGAAAGGCAACAATGTCAGTCTAATGTGTGTCTAATCCAGGCCAAGGTCTTCCCAATTACTTGCTATGCATT
>NW_006399977.1:4403629-4408116 GCF_000299155.1 Elephantulus edwardii
GGTGAAACCAAGTTTCTCCTTGGAGGCTAGGATTTTGAAGCTCTGTTTCACATACTTTGGGCATGTGGCCAGGAGAAGGACATCATGCTCAGAAGGCTAGAGGGAGAAGGCAGGAGAGGGTGACCCCAGATGAGATGGATTGATTAAGTAACTGGTGCAATGGGAATAGGTGTGTTGGAATCAATGAGACTGGCTTAGGACAGGGCAGGCTTCAGAGGTGCTATACATCATGTCACTATGAGCACAAGTGACTTAATGGCACATAACAACAACAACAACAACATGGCTTCAGGATTGGATGAAGACTGAGCAACAACCTACATGGGTTGCAGGCAACTTGATAGCACATAACCACAACAATCCTAAAATTCTTCTGTAGTTTTTCTTTCATTGCACTTGGGACAGACCTCATATTTTTTTTACTATAGTATACATGACCTTGGTTCTATCTGTTTCTTGCAACAAAGGGTCCCCTTAAAGAAACCAGGCCCTTATTCTCAATTCCTTCCCCATTCACGAGCTACAGGAGCCTTCCTCTGTCCCTTAAACAAGCTAAGAATGCCCTCTTCCTTTGCAATCTTTTCTCTATCTGCTTGCAATGACTTTCTCCTTTTATTAGATTAGGTTTCTGTACAAATGTCAAGTACTCAGAAAAGCTTTCCCCAGTCACCCCCACTAAAGACCTTCTCAAGGACAAGTAATCTAAGGGAGTGTGCTCAAAAAACAGTTCTACTCTTTTAGAACCTAACTTCAGAAGTGACATATGCTGTTTTAACCATATCTGATTTAACCACCCTGATAAATTGTGCAAGGGGAACAATAGGAAGGTATGAAGGAGAGTCAAGTGGGTTGTTTGGGATCTGACCACCACAGTTTTGGATATGAAGACTTATTGTGTTTACTGGCCAATTAGTTTTTAGATCAGAGTTAGTTTCATATTTCAGAAAATTAATGCTTTCTTTTGAAACCATGCAATTGCCTCACATGCTAAGCTTACTCTGCCCGTTATATATTTTATGTATGTGTTCATGTTATTCTGTGAGCATGTTATTTGTATAAAAAGATGATCATTTCTGACCAGTAAATAAAACCCTAGCAAATGGTAGTTTATATCAGGAAGAGGTTAATTATTTCATGTCCCAGGAAGTTCCAGGGCTAGCAGTCTGCACAGCAACTAGTGAGTGAGTGGAGGTCACCTCAAGGCCTGAGTGCCTTCTGGCTTTCTGCCCCACTGCCCCTGTGCGTGTGACGGCAGCACTTCAACAGCACACTGGTCACGTGCCCTGCTCAGGGGGCACAAGTGGACTTCACTTTACATGTAAATGGCAGAATCCCATCACAGTATTTCTAGCTACAAGACAAACTGGAGGGGGATGTCAACTTTTACAGTGTCAATCATCTGAAACTGGGGTCACCAAGAGTCAAAATCATTTAAGCGGCCACTCTTCTACTTTATTATTGTTATTTTGTGGTGGCTCCCTTGCCAGCCTTATGCTCCCATGCCATCTCCCTCTAACTTTATCTCTAACTCACAGTTTTTCCTATAAATTTTCTTCTTTTCGGAATTGAGAGAAAAAAACCAATTCAAGTACTATAGCAAGTTGATGAACTATCGTTCCTTTAACAAAGATCTAAAAAAAAAAAACCCTCAACAACCCACCTCTCATGTTACAAGATGCTATTTTAACTTTGTAAAACATATAACCCCAAAAATAAACTGCATTCTGAAAATTCCATGAAATGCTAACATAGCATTTGTGTTCTAAAAAAAAAAAGAAGAAGCAACAGCTTTCAACTTTAATGCCAAAATTGACTTTAAAATTGAAGCTGTTAAAAATATGCACTTAATTTAGAAGCTTTTAATTCACAGGAGCTTTTTCCTGGCTGGGGTTGCAAAGTGGTAAGTTGATTTTGCCACAGAGGAGTACACTGCCTCTGTGAAAGTCAGACTTTTAACTAAGAATAGATTTGTGGGCTGCAGGATAATTAAAAAGTGCTTGATATAATTGAAGTCCTGGTGAGGAACTGATTAAAGTCATGACCGTGCATGTTGGGTGTATACAAAGTGCTTTAAAACTTGGATATTGGAATGTATGGCCTTAAAAGGATTGCATTAAGATGAACAACATAAAGAACCACTGATAAACCAAATTTTTATTTTTATATAAAAGTAGATCCCTACAATTACATAATTATTTTAAATAGTGAAACTTGCTATATGCACTATATATATGCAGAAAAATATATTTTTAAAGGTTAACTTTCATTCTGACTCAAAACATTGCATGAAAAATAGATTATATATCTGAGCATTTCAACACCACTCATAGATAATCTTGTTTCTAGAATTAACATTTTCGTTTATATATTATTAAGTACCTCTGGGTTTGTAAAGTGTTGTAAATTGTTTTCAAGATGGAACAAACTAAAATGGCAGGATTGTTGATTTAAATTTATCTTTAAGTTATGTTGCTTTGTGCTGTCTCATAATTACTTATAGTGACCCCATGTACAATAGCTCTGAAACCTGCTCTATCATGAGCCAATTTCTATCCGACAAACCTACCCTCATTATCCCAGTTATTGTGTCAATCCATCTCATCCAGTGTCTTCCTCTCCTGCACTGTCCCTCAACCCTTACAAGCATGATATCCTTCTCTAAACCTAGTCTCTCTTGGACACATGCCCAAAGTATATGAGATAGAGCTTCAAAATCCTACTCTGCAAAGAGAAACTTGGTTTCACTCTCTCCAAGACAGACTTATTTGTTTTCATGGTGGTCCATGGTATATTCAAGACTCTTCTCCAGCACCATAACTCAGAGGGATCCAATTCTTCTTCTGACATCGTTAGATATTGTCCAGCTCTCTGACGCATAGCAAGTAATTGCAAAGACCATGGTCTGGATTAGATGCATCTTAGTCTCTAGACTGACGTCATTGTTTTTCAGCACTCTAGAGAGGTCCCTGACAGCAGATTTTCCTAATGCAGTTTGTCTTTTGATGGCCTGACTGCTGAAATTGTTAACAATCTCAATCTCTTCTTCATTTATAGTTGTTAGTTATAAACCACAATCAGACTTCTTTTCCAAATCATTGTTTTAAATATACTGAGGAACTAAGAAACTGAATGACATTTATTGCCGAGGATTTATTATGCAAAGATAATTAGGAGTGTTTGCTTCACTTCCAATAGTTTCCTAATCTTTTCAAAACCATGAAACACACAGAAAAATAATGTCAAATGATGGCAAATATACTATCTTCATTCCTCTAATGTTCATAAGCTCTCAATATTAGGAAAACAAAGGTTCTTACCACTGGGCCAATAGGCAACATCATGATGAATGGTGTGGAGAGGAGATTGAAACTGTCAACAGCTTCATCTTGCTTGGATACACAATTAACACTCCTGGTACTAGCATTCAGGAAATAAGGAGACACAGTACACTGGAGACATCTGCAGTTAGGGACCCTTCCAATTTATTGAGGAGCAAAGATGACAGTTAGAGGACTAAGGTGTGTCTGATTGAGGTCATAGCCTTCCAATCACTTGCTGTGCACCTTAGAGCTAGGAAATGAGTAAGGATGACAGAAGATTGTGGTGTTGGAGAACAGCAGTGAACATCGCCATGGGTGGCCAAGAGAAAAAATATATCTGCTCTTTGGAGGCAAGAATGGTGAAGCTTTGCCTTACATACTTGGGGCATGTTGCTAGGAGGGGCTGTTCCTTGGAGAGGGACATGGTGCTGGGAAGGGTGGAGGGTCAGTGAAGGAGAAGTAGAATCTCAACCGGATAGACTGACATAGTGACTACCACAATGGACTCTTGTGTGTCAGGAAGTGTGAGAATGGCACAGGATAGAACAGAGTTCAGATCTTTTGTTCATACATTTGCTATGAGTCAAACTCTACTCAAAGGCACCTAACGACATAACAACAACATGGCAAATATAAGAGGATGTTTATAGTCAGAAGTTTCTCACCTAGGACTCTAATAGAGGTCTTGTCTAAGACATTTTAAAAACAAACAAACAAAAAAACCCCAAAAACCCTCAAGTTTCCAATATCCAAGTTTTCAAGTTGATAGCTGTTTTTGCACTGAACTAGAATGGCTGTAAGGAAGAACAATTTGAAAGGAAAGGATAATGAGAAACTATGTTTTTCTATCCATTCATTTGCTGATGGACACTTGAGTTGCTTCCATCTCTTTGCTATTGTAAATAATGAAGCAATGATCATAGATGTGCATAAATCTGTTTGGATGGGAGTTATGGTTTCTTGAAGTTATATTCCCATTCCTGGGTCTAATGGTATTTCTATTTCCAACTTTTTGAGAAAGTCCCAAACCACCCTCCATAGATGTTGCAACATTTTACACTCCCATTAGTAGTGAATAAGGGCTCTGATCTCTCCACAACATCACCAGCATTTATTGTGTGCTGCTCTGTTGAACTGTATGGTATATTCATATAATGGAATACTATG
>NW_006399977.1:4408611-4410356 GCF_000299155.1 Elephantulus edwardii
GGAATTGGGGGAAGGGACAATCTATTTTAAGAGTTATTTTAAGAGTAGAGAAGACAAGTATCTCTCCACATTGGTAAATGTGGCACTGTTTGGAAATCTTTGCCTTAATGATTTCAGAACTGCTGGAGAAAGATGGGTAATCTCCTCCCATGTGATTTACTGCTTCTGAAAACCCCCCACAGGGTCAGCTGTGAGTCACTTACCATTTGAGGGTATAGAACAACTTAATTTCTGAACTGTTTACAATTAAGGAATTGTCAAAGACCCAATTCCAAGCCAAGCCTCATAAAATGTTACTACGGCAATTTCATGGGAGATGAATAGAACCACAGAATATCATATTCTGTTTCATAAATCATCTTTGTTAGAGTTAACAATTCACTTTAATGATCAACATCGGTTGAAAGATATTAATAATTTTTATTCAGTTCTGCCTCAAAGGCAAAGAGTGAGTGCCTAAGTAAAAGTCCTTAGGCTTTAAGTGAAGTAATATGAGACAAGAAAATGCACTGCAATCCAACGGCTCAAAGCCACCAGCTGCTGCATGAGGGAAGGATGGGAAATCTCCCATGTGATTAACTGCCTTTAAAAACCCGCTGGAGAGTCAGCTATGTGTCGGTTCCAACTTGATGATACACATCACCACCACCGATGGCATAAGTCATCACCAATGACACAAGCATATTTTAAATCTTAAGAGTGATTGCTATTTTTTAAAAAAGGAAAATACAACTTGTATTCCAATAATGGAAATAAAAATATAATAATAAAAACTACTTAATCCAAAAGAAGGCAGAGGAAAAGAAAAATAGAAGAATAAATGCAATAAAGAGAAAACAAATAGCAAAATACTAGATTTAAATTCATTCATGTTATTAATTACATTGAATGTAAAGTATCTAAATACCCCAACTAAAAGGCATAGATTGTTGTCTATAAATAGAGCTGAAAGTAAAGTATGGAGAAAGTTTCAGTGTTCAATAATTAATGAAAAGGAAGCAAGTGCAACTCTATACATAGGAAATGAATTGAATCAAAACCATCTCAGGAACAGATGTGAGGCCTTGAGCACCAATGAGTGTAGACCAAATGAGCTCTGGGAGGATATCGAGAAAATCATCCATGAATAATGCAAAAGATCATTACAAAGGCTGAAAAAGAAGAAAAGACCAAGATGGATGTCAGTTGAGACTCTGAGTATTGCATTAGAGCATCGAGAAGCCAAAGCTAAAGGAAGAAACAAAGAAATCAAAGAGCTCAGCAGAGATGACAAAGCAAGATACTATAATGAAATGTGCAGAGAGCTGGAGTCAGAAAGTCAAAAGCGCCAAACTCACTCAGCTCTTCTTAAGCTGAAGAAGCTGAAAAACAAATTCAAGCCACGGGTGGCAATACTTAAGGATACTTAGGGTAGAATGTTAAACGATCCAGGAAGTATCAAGAGAAGATGGAAGGAGTACACAGAGTCACTGTGTCAGAAGGAATTGGCTGACACAGAAGAATTTCATGGAATAACATATGAGCAAGAGCCTATGGTGATGAAGGAGGAAGTTAAAATTGCTCTTGAAAGAATTGGCAAAAAACAAGGCTCCAGGAGTTGACGGCATACCAATTGACATATTTCAACCAAGAGACACTGCCCTGGATGTGCTAAGTTGTGCCAAGAAATCTGGAGGACAGACAGTTGGCCTACTGACTGGAAAAGATCGATATTTGTTTCCATTCCAAAGAAAGGTGGCCCAACC
>NW_006399977.1:4411056-4413044 GCF_000299155.1 Elephantulus edwardii
TACAGTCTTCAGTATGGATTAAAGCTCAACATCAAGGTACCAACGATCCTCACCACTGGGCCAATTGGCAGCATCAGTATGGATGGTGAAGAGATTGATAGTTAACAGTTTTCGTTTACTTGGTTCCACAGTCAACACTCTTGGTAACAGCAGCCAGGAAATCAAAAGACGAATTGCATTGGGGAAAGTCAGCTGTGCGGGACCTCTCAAGAGTACTGAAGAGCAACAACGTCAGACTGGAGAGAGAGTTGGACAGTGAATAGGGATGATAGAAGGAGAATTAATGCCTTTGAGCTGTGGTGCTGGAGAAGAGTGTTGAATATACTATGGACTGCTAGGAGAACAAACAGGTTTGTCCTGGAGAGGTTGAAGCTGGAATGCTCCTTGGAGTCAAGGATTCTGAAGCTTCGTCTGACATACTTTGGGCATGTTGCAAGGACAGACTGGTTCTTGGAGAGGGACATCATGTTTGGTAGAGTGGAGGAGAGGAAGACCTTTGATGAGATGGATTGACTCTGTGACTGGAGTGGTGGGAATGAGTACATTTGAGATGGCTAGGTTGGCACAGGATAGAATGCCATTTAGAGCTCTTGTACGTAGGGTCGCTATGAGTCGCAAGCAACTCGATGGCACATAACAACAACAGAATAAGGGATATTATCAGATATAATAATCATAATTGTGTGTATACTTAACAATAGAGTTTTCAAATATTTAAGGCAAAGCTGCTCAAACTGAAAGACTTAAATAAATCCCTAATTATTATTGGAGACTTCAAGATTCCTTTGCTGAAACAAGCACAAAGAACATCAGGCTGGGTTGTCATGATGGGACTGACAGTTAAGCTCTTAGTTGTTAAATAAGTTTGGAAATTCAAACCCACACAGCAGTCCACAGCACTAAGTCCTGATGATCTGTACTGGTGAAGATTTGTGTGTACTCTGGCATTGGACCCGATCCATTGCTGACCCTCCAGCAGGTTTTCAGAGGCAGTAAATTGATTGGGTGGAGATTGCCTATCTTTTTCCCATGGAACAGCTGGTGGAGTCAAACTATGCCTTTCAGATAGCAATGCAGTTTCTTAACCCTAGCGCATTACAGTCTACAAAACCATGTGGGGCATTTCTACTATGTCACCCAAGGTCCCTATGAGTTGGAATTTATATAATAACCCAATTATTGGTAGTAAGGATCATTGATAATGATATAAACTCCCCAACCCATGGCCATATGACCATTTGATTGCCAGTGCTGTAAATATTTACAGAACAAGTCTCCTCACCTTCCTCTCACAAAGCAGCTAGTGGATTTGAACTGAGACTCTTTTGTTTAGTAGCCCGATATGTAACAAATTATACCACCAGGGAAAATTGATCAGAAAAAATGATATCATTAACTTGGTCCAAAAGAAAGTCAGTTCACTTAAAAGGATTGGAATTATATAAGATATGTTATTTGATAACTAAAGACTTAAACAAGAAACCATTTACAGAAGGATATTTAAAACATCTTGAAATGTTTGGAAATGGAAATGATATTTAGAAAATTATCAAATGCTTGGAAATTAAAAACTCATTTCCAGATGAGCTATGGATGAAATATTATATCAAAACAAATCTGTAAGTATTTAAACTGAATGATAAATTAAGATAAATGTTGTTGTTAGGTGCTATCGAGTTGACCATCACTCATGACGATTCTCTGAACAGATGAGAACCTCGCCTTATCCCACCATCCTCACACTTTCCCCCACGTTATTGAGTCCATTGTTGCAATTAGTTTCTCAATCTAGCTCGAGGATCTTCCTCTATTTGACTGACCTTCTACCTTCTCAACTTGATGTCTTTTTCCAAGGACTGTCCCTTCCTGACTGACAACATGCCCAAACCATGTGAGATGGTGTTTTGCCATCCTTGCCTCTGAAGAGCACTCTGGTTGTACTTTCCCCAAGACAGTTGGTTGTCATTTTGGCAGTCCATAGAATATTC
>NW_006399977.1:4415394-4416567 GCF_000299155.1 Elephantulus edwardii
CCGTCTCTGACATGCCTACCCCATTGACACAGTCATTACCAATCCCACTTATCCAGGTTCTTCATCTCCTGTGCTGACCTTCACTCTTCAAACAGAATGTCCTTCATTAAGGGCTGGTCATTCCTGGCAACATACCCAATTATGTGAGCATGAGTATCAAAACCCCTGCTTCCGCTCCCGCCGCTGCCGCCTCCTAGGCATGGCCAAGGGCCTCTCCACACTATGGAAGCAGCACGGCACAGCACCCTGGACTTCACGCTCGGCGGCAAAGCTGATGATAAAACCATCCTAAAAGGCCTCCAGTCCATTTTCCAGGAGCAGGGAATGACGGACTCGGTGCACACCTGGCAGGACCATGGCTACTTAGCAACGTACACCAACAAAAATGACAGCTTTGCCAATTTGAGAATCTACCCTTACGGATTGGTGTTCCTGGATCTTCAGAGTTATGACAATGACGCCCAAAGCAACAAAGAAATTGACAGTCTTTTGAACAAAGTAGAAGAAAAAAATGAAAGAACTGAGTCAGGACATTGCTGCGAGGGTGAAGCGATTACCACAGTGGGAAAGAAGATTACACTGACCAAGATGTACTGATTCTGGGGGGCGGTGATGGAGGCATTTTATGTGAAATAGTCAAACTGAAACCAAAGATGGTCACCATGGTCGAGACTGACCAGGCGGTGATTGATGAGTGTAAGAAGTTCATGCGAAAAACATGTGATGAGGTCTTCGACAATCTTAGAGGAGAATGCTATCAGGTTCTAATTGAAGACTGCATTCTGGTCCTCAAGAAATACCCCAAAGAAGGGAGAGAGTTTGATTATGTGATTAATGATTTGACAACTGTTCCCATCTCCACATCTCCAGAAGAAGATTCCATACGGGAATTTCTCTGGCTCATTCTTGACCTGCCAATGAAAGTTTTGAAACAGGATGGCAAGTACTTCCCTATTTTAGATCCCTATTTTAGAAATGTGTTCCAATGACTATGCAAAGGCGTTTGACTGTGGAGATCGTAACAAACTGTGGCTGACTCCGAGAAGAATGGGAATACCAGAACACTTGATCATTCTAATGAGAAACCTATACTTGAACCAAGAGGCAGTCGTCAGAACAGAGCAGGGAAACACTGCATAGTTCAAAATTAGGAAGGGCGTATGCCAGGGATGT
>NW_006399977.1:4417477-4422466 GCF_000299155.1 Elephantulus edwardii
AACAACAACAACAACAACAACATTTTAGAAATAAGGGTAATCAGTGCTTAAAGAAGAAGTAAGGATGTCACTTTAGGATTAAGGTAAGTCTGATTCAGGCCATGGTCTTTTCAGTCACTTGCTATGCATCTGAGAGTTTGGACAATGAATTACGATGACACAGAAAAATTGATGCCTTTAAACTGCAGTGTTTGAGAAGAGGAAAAGAGTAGAAGATTCAATGAACTGCCAAAAGAATAAATAGATATGTCTTGGAGATGGTACAGCTCCTTGGAGGCAAAGATTATGAACATTTGTCTTACATACTTTGGGCATGTTTCTAGGTAAGGTTATCCTGTGGAGATGATCATACTTTGGAAGGTGGAGAACAGATAAGAGGAAAACCTCGACCAGGTGGATTGGCATAGTTATTGTGGCAATGGGCTTGAGTGTGTCAGAGATTGTAAGGATGGCACAAGGTAAGTCAGTGTTCAGATCAGTTGTTGGCAGGGTTTCTATGAGTTTTACTTGATTCAACAGCACCAAACAACAACAATAATCTGAAAATCAGTGTTCTAGGATTCCACCTTCAGAAGTTGAGAAAACGACAGGGGGAAAATATCCAAATAAATAAAAGAGGATTGTTAAGGAACAAAAATCAATAAAATTGTAAACTATACAGAGAAAAAAGCAACGGTGATAAAAGTTGATTATTTAAAGATTAATAGTTCATTAATAATGAGAAATAAAATATGAGTATTCAGAACTAAAAGGAGATGTCACTACATATCTTAATGATATTAAAAGGCCACAAGAGGACATTCTGAACATTTTTTATCACAATTTTGAAAAGTTAAATGAAACTCATTAAAGAATTAAACATTATTAAAAATCCTTTCTTCTTCAGTAAAAATCTAAACTTGATTGGTGAGTTTTTCTAAACATGTAGACAAAATGAAATAATATAACTCTTACATAAGTCTTTCCAGAGAATAGATGAGAGGAAATACTTCTCAACTATGTTTATGAGGTCAGTATAACCTCAATAATCACACATGACCAAGACATTTTTAAGAAAGAAAAATAAAATTCTAATTTCTCATAATAAAATATAAAAAACTTGAACAGTATTAGCAAGTTGAATTCAGCATTATATAAAAAATTATAAACTAGAATGATCAAAAAGGGAGAAAATTTTTATTTGTGTACATATATATGCATTAAATAGTATTTCATAAAACTCAACATCCATTGATAAAGAAAATTCTTAGCAAATTATTAAGAGAGAGTCATTTCAGAGGTTGTAAATCACACAGGAGACCATTCATCTTTCTTCTATGGAGCTGCTGGTGGATTGGAACCACCTGCCTTTGGAATGGCAGCCCAGCTCTTTACTATTTGACCACTAGAGCTCCTTTTGCAAATTCCATATTTATTATGAGGGTGCTCTAGGGACCTAGTGGTAAGAAGCTATGCTGCAATTTTAAAGGAATACAGTTCTAATCCACCAATTGCTCTGAGGGAGAGGGATGGGCAGTCTCCTCGCATGCAACTTACTGCCTCTGAAAACCTGCTGGAGGGTCAGCTATGGGACAGTTCTGACTTAATGGCACACACCAACCACAACCATATTTAATAACAAATTAATCAATGTGCTTCCTGAGATTAGAAATAAGACATCATTATCTGCTCATCTCATTTCTACGGAAAATTGTGCCAGAGGGCCTATCAAGTGCAATCAGTAAGGAACAGAAATGAAAGATTTGAAAATGAAAGGACAAATACAAATGTCACTAATTGCAAATAAAAGAAATAAGATTGTCACTAATTTCAAATAACATATATACAAAAAATTAATAAACCATTGAAATTAATTGTACCTATATACTTGAATACAAGGTCAATATAAAAATAGTTTAACTCTGTATGGCATTTACAGTGTGCAAACATATACATGTATACACATACATATACTCATTGATATCAAGTTGGAACCAACTCATAGCTTACTTTTAGAGAGTTTTCAGAGGCTGTAAAGTTCAAACAAGAACCCTGTCCAAATTGCTGGTTGATTTGAACCACCAAAGGGACAATGTCTTTGAGTTGGCAGTGCTACTCCATATAAACTAGGCTACCAGAACTCAACTTATTGCCATTGAGTTGGAACTGACTCAAAATCTATCCTAAAATGGGTTTTCAGATGCTTTAAATTGCACAGTCGGAGATTATGATCGTTCTTCCACGGAGCATTCAAACTGAGTTATACTGAGTTACAGCACAACTCCTTTCCCACTAGACCACCAGAGTTCTCTAAAATACTACTGTTATTGTTGTTGTTGATTGCCGGCAAGTCGAGCATGACTCATAGCGACTCTATGAACAAAAGGCCTGAAGCCTTTCTATAACTATCGGCATTTATCAAAGTCCATAGAGTTTCCAGAGACATGTTGTTTAGATGCCACTCCTGCTTCCAAAATACTACTACTAATATTAAAAAAATTAAATGCTAGCACTATCAAAATATGTACATTTATGAAGAAAAACATAAAACATTCTTGAGTTATTTTTTTAAACTCTAACTAAATGGAAAATCAAAATCAAAACCAAATCCACTGCCATTGAGTTTATTCTAACCATTGCAATCCTTCATTAAGTTTTTGAGGTTGTAAATCTTTGAGGAGACCACTCATCATTCTCCCTTGGAGCATCTGGTGGATTCAAACCACTGACCTTTTAGTTAACAGTATGACATCTGTTGTACTACACCATCAAAGCTCCTTGGTGATATATGTGGTTGTTGTGTGCCATTGAGTAAGAACAAAACCATAGCTTAACCTCCAGCAGGTTTTCAGAGGCAGAAAATGACATGGGAAAAGACTGGTCATCTTTATCACACAGAACAGCTGGTAGATTTGAACCAGGTGCCTTTGGGATTGCAGCATAATTTCTATCTATAGCTCAACAAAATTTCAATCCAAACCAAAATGAAAGTCACTGTTGCTGAATTAGTTCTGATTTATAGTGACATTGTGGGACAGAATAGAACTGTTCTACAGAATTTCAGAGGGAGCTCTGGGGCTCTACAGTGCAGCAAGGAGCTGTACTGCAGATCTGAAGGCATGTGGTTCAAATCAAAGGGAAGATGGACAATCTCCTCCCATGTGCTTTACTACCTCTGAAAACCCTCTGGATCAGTTCTTAATGTGTGATACATAACAACAGGGTTACAGAGGCTGTGTGTAAATCTCTATGGGAGAAGATTGCCTCATCTTTCTTCTATGAAGTTGGTGGGTGGATTAGAACTGCTAATCATAATGTTAGCAGCCCAATTCTTAACTCACTACCCTACCAGGGCTCTGTATGAGAGTTAAGCAGAGATTTAATAGTAATTCTTTCAACAATAACCTAACTGCTGTCAGTGTTAACTGCATCAAGTAACAACAAACTTGATATTGTGGTTGTTAGGTAACAATGAGTTGGCAAATACTGTCCTAAACCTTAAAATTTTAAGCAAATATGAAATTCATTTCAAGCAAAAAGTTATTGCTGTTCTTATTATTATACTATTATTATTTACTATTTTTTCTATTGCAAAAGTGATGTCTGAAAATATCACTAGCTGTAATGCTAAAAAAGCAAAAAGACATCAATTAAACTTGGGATTTAAGTGTCTTTCCCAATTTAGTAGTACCAAAAGAAGGCAACAACACATGGGATTTTTATCAAATCTTAGACAAATAAAAAACAAAAAGGAAATTCCTCTTCAATTATCTGAAGCAAGCAGCTGTAAGGGAATCCATTCCGCCTTGGTGACTCACCCTCTTACTGTCGACTCCCTCACATTTTCCACTGGAACACATGGCTGCATATAAACAAACTCTTCAGCACACTCAACTTCTTCCCTCTCCCTCCTAGGCCTGAAACAGGGCCTGATTAAGACACGTGAGAGGCCTCAACATTGATAACCTATATGATATCCCATTCTCTACTTCCTTAAATATTCAGGCGGGATATGAGCTATAAATGTGTGTGTGTGTGTGTGTGTGTGTGTGTGTGTGTTGCTGTACGGGAATGTGTTTGTGTCTTAGGTATTCATAAAGTAACTTTATTTAAAACAGGAATATAGTATTAGTGATTAAACACCAAAGTAGAATATGCCATTTTAACAGAATGAGATGACCAGGTTTACAAAATTTTTAGTTGACTTGGGATTTAAGATTTTTCTATATATCACATTTTCTCCACCATTCATATATTATTGTGCCATACTGTGGTGGTTTGTGAGTTATGACGATACCAGAAACTATGCCACAAGTATTTAAAATGTCAACAGAAGTATCCATGGTGGACAGGTTTAAGTGGAGAAGCAGGATCATCGCTCCACTTCTGAAATTACTGCCAGGGAAAACCTTAAGAACTGCAAAGGAACATTGTTTATTATATTGTGTCGGAAGATGAGACTCTCAGGCTGGAAGGTACTCAAAATATGAATGAGGAAGAGTTGCCTCCTTAAATGTAGTAACAAGAATGGAGTGAAGCTTTCAGGAATTTAATTGCTGATAGATGATCTTCTTTGCTTTGACCTTCTTTGGGGTGCAACACAATGAAAATAAATAGCCATAAACATTCATTAATAATCATAGTGTAAAAATATGAACTGGGGGAAATTGGAACTTGATATGATATATAAATGGTACAGAATACCTAAAAATCAATATACTAGAAAAATGTGAGACTAAAAAGAACCACTTACTGCTGTCCATTCTAATTTCAATTATCATACAGTCTACTATCTCAGGAATAGTACCATTCTAATCCTAAAAAAAAAAAAACCAAAAATATCTTTACTGAAATAAAGTGCTTGTATAGATAAAATAATATCCATATACATATAAGGATTATCTTTCAATATGATACTTATTCAAATTTAAGCACCAATCACTAAAGCCAAACTGGAAGAAATCAGAAATTTCTACCTACTTGGTAGTTTGAAATTGATCAAACATGTAA
>NW_006399977.1:4423416-4425138 GCF_000299155.1 Elephantulus edwardii
ATAATTGGGATGGGAGTGTCGGAGACAGTGCGATTGGCACAGGACAGAGCGGAGTTTAGGGCTGTTGTACATAGGGTCGCTAGGAGTCGCAAGCGACCCGACGGCACATAACAACAACAACAACCACCTTTTTTGAAAAAACAAACAGAAACCATACATGTATACCTTGCTGTACAGAACAGACAAGAATAACATTGTTTATAACAGTGGAAAAAGAGCTCGGAAAAGCTAAGCATAATCACTCAGAACAAGGTCAAGAGCTGATTATGGAACAAATTGTTGCACTATTCACAGGTTCAAGATGGAACTGTAGATAACAAAAACGAATCTACAAAAGTAAAAACACAATGCTGAATATATACCACTCTAATTAAGAATCCATTTCAAGAACAGATTTGAGACACTGAACACCAACAACTGAAGACCAGATGAGTTTAGGGGTGATATCAAGGACATTGTGCATAAAGAATGCAAAAGGCTCCCCCCCCCCCGACACACTAGTTTATTTACAAAATTCAAATACAAATTTGAACAAATTCTTTCAATTTCTCTCACCCCCCCACCCATCAAATTGTATATCTCAATGATTAATGCTCCCCTTCCCCCTGCACATCCACATCCCTCTATTTCCAGCCTCTCCCACCCCTCCTGAATCCTTATATTCATTCTACAATAATGGTTTTATACAATATTTATCCTTATGGGACTGAGTTAGTTCACTCAGCATAATGCTCTCCAGTCCTTCTCAAGTTAGGTAATAATTTACAAAATTATTGCTTCTGTGTGCTGCATAGTATTCCACTGTGTGAATGAATCATAATTTCTCAATCCATTCATATGTGGTTGGATACTTGGGCTGTTTCCATATTCTTGCAAAAGGCTTTTTTAAGACAAGAAAAAGGAAAACACCAAACAGATATCAGAAGCTAAAGTAAAAGGAAGAAACTAAGCTAAAAAACTGAACAAAAGACTTCAAAGGCTGCTTGAGAAAACAAATCAATACATTCTTATGAAATATGCAAAGACCTAGAGGTAGAAAACCAAAAGAAAAGAATGCCTTTTTTTTCAAGCTGAAATAACTGAGGAACAAACTTGAGCCATGAGTTGCAATACTGAAAATATTATATGGTCAAATATTGAATTATTCTGGCATCAAAAGAGGATAGTATCTGCACTGGGATTATGTTGAACATGTAGATTGTTTTTGATAGGGTTGCCATTTTCACAATGTTGAGTCTTCCTGATGATGAACAGGGAATATCTTTCTATTTAGTTGTGTTTATTATTGTTTCATATAGTAGTATTCTGTAGTTTTTCTTATGAAGGCCTTCTGTGTCTCGTGAGGTTTAGTCCTGAATATTTTGTCTTGGGGTCAGCTTTGTAAATAGTATTACTTTTCTGATTTCCTTTTCCTTGCTTTCTTTGATGCTGTGGATAAATCCAAATGTTTTTTATATGTTGATCTTGTAACTTGCCACTCTATTAAATTATTCTACTAAATCGAACAGGTCTTTTGTTGAGCCTTTGGAGTTTTCTGTGTATACTATCATCTCGTCTCCATATAGTGATAGTTTTACCATCTCTTTTCCAGTTTGGCTGCCTCTTATTTCCTTCTCCTCTTGTTTTATTATCCTATCAAGTACTTCTAATACTGAATATTGATTAGGAGTGGTTATCCCGGGCATCCTTGTCTGGTTCCTGTTCACAAGGGGAATGCCTTAC
>NW_006399977.1:4427593-4437193 GCF_000299155.1 Elephantulus edwardii
ACACACACACACACACACACACACACACACACACACACACCCATGTTCACAGCAGCATTATTCAAAATAATAAGAAAACAAAACCAATTCAAATGCACATCAACAAATGAATGATAGAAAAACTGTAGTATATTAACACAGTGGACTTCTACCAGTAGTAAAGTACAAGGAAGTACTCATAAAGTACAGCACAACACTGTAGAGTTTAGAGTGCATTATATTGAGTGAAATAATTCAGTCACAAAAGGACAAATAGCACATAAGGCTGCTATTGTGACAAGAGGAGGGTAACTGAGCATAACTGTGTGGAGTGGAGGGAAATAATAAAAATATACAAATAACAGTATAAGGACCAAGGCAAGGAAGGATCAATATGGAAAGTATCAACTTGGGAAGAAATGATATAAAGACAACAGGCTATTGTAATTACCTAATAACAATTATATATATAATTAGGAAGCAGGAGTGGCATCCACTTCTTGAACAGCATGCCTCTGGAAACTCTATGAACTTTGATAAATGGCGAAAGTTGTGAAAGGGCTGCAGGTCTTTTGTTCATGGGGTCGCTATGAATCATACTCAAGTTGATGGCAAAAAAACCCCTATCTGTCTATCTATCTATCTATGATTAAAAAGGAAAGGGGAAATGGATACGGAATAAGGAAATTATAAGGACAGATAAGATTACTGCGGGAATGAAGAGGTGAAAGAATACAGGTCCAAGGGGAACTTGAGGAGACACAGAGATGAAAATAACAGATCAACAGTAATTAATTATATAAAACACAATGTACAGAAATTACTGTATAAAACAAAATGTACAAAAATGAGACAATAAATGAGACAATGTGTATTCAAAGTGAATGATAATATAAATAATAATTTTGAAAAAAGAAGATGGAGGGAAGAGAGATTCACTAATTGACTATAACAGAAAGAATTGGCTGACAATCATTTCAGGTAGTAGCATATGATCAAGAACCACTGATATTGAAGGAAGAGTCTAAGTTGCCTTAAAGGTAGTGGTGCAAACTGAAGCTACAGGAACTCATGAAATACCTAGTGAAATGTTTCAACAAACAAACAGTTCTGGAGACGCTCACTTGTTTCTGCCAAGACATTTCACCAACCTACTAGAAGAGATCTATATTTGTATCCATTCTAAAGAAAGGCAATTCAATAGAATGTGAAATTTTTTGAACAATATTATTATCACATGCAAATAAAATCCTGCTTAAGTTTGCTAAAAAAGCAAACAAATGGCTGGAGCAGTACATCTCCAAAACCTAAAACTCATTTCTGTTGAGTCATAACCAATTCCTAGCTAAAACTGTAGCTGAATTTCTGAGGCTATAAATTGCACACGAGACTGCCCAACTTCCTCCAGTGGAACCCCTTGTGGATAGGCACTGCGACCTTTGTTTTATATTGCAAATCCCTATGGACTAGGCCACTTGAGCTTCCTAGAATGTCCATAGGAAACTGCCAAATTCAAGTTGGATTTAGAAGAGAAATTGGTATGAGGTATAATTTCTAACATCGGTTGGATCTTAGCTGAGAGCAGAGAATATCAATCAGCAAGATGCTTATATGTATTTTACTACCTATGTAAAGGCATTCATTCAACTACATGAATTATAACAATTATGGGTAAGTGTCCCATCTCCATACTTTTTCAATCTATATGCAAAACAGATCATTCAGGTGGCTAGCCTTTATGAGGAGGAATGCAGCATCAGGATTGGAGGAAGACTCATCAACAACCTATGCTATGTGGATGATACACCTTTGCTTATTGAAACTGAGGAGGACCTGAAGGACTCACAGCAAAATGTTGAGGACTGTAGTTTTCAATATGAATTGAAGCTAAACATCAAGAAGACAAAGATACTCTCTACTGGGCAAATTGGCAGCACCATGATGGATGGAGAGAGTTTGAGGTTTTTGTTATAGCTTGCTCAGCTCCACAATCAACACTCTTGGCACCAGCAGACAGGAATTCAAAAGACGAATTGCACTAGGTAAAGGCTGTCAGGGGTCTTTCCAGAGTACTGAGAAGCAACAATGTCAGTCTAGAGACTAAGGTGCGCCTGATCCAAGCCATGGTCTTCACAATTATTTGCTATGCATCAGAGAGCTGGACAATGACTAACAGAAGAATTGATGCCTTTGAATTGTGGTGCTGAAGAAAAGTCTTGAACATACCATGGAGCATCCAAGTTTCCTAGGAGGCTAGGATTTTGAAGCTCAATCTCACATACTTTGGGCACATGCCAAGAGGGACTGATCCTTGGAGAAGGACATCATGCTCAGAAGGGTGAAATGACAGCACAGGAGATGAAGGCCTTGGATGAGATGGATTGATACAGTAACTATGGCAATGAGGATAGGTGTGTCGCAGTCAGTGAGACTGGCTCAGGACAGGGCAGGCTTCAGAGCTATTGTACATAGGGCTGCTATGAGTTGCAGGTGCCTTAATGGCATATAACAACAACAACAATCCAGCAAAGAATGAAAATTGCAGAACCTATGTATAAACCAAGAAGCAGTCATTCAAACAAAACAAGGGATGCACATCTAGAAAAATGTGCATCAGGGTTGCATCCTTACATTTACTTATTTAATTTGTATGCTAAAAAAATAACCCAAGAAGCTGGATTATATGAAGGAGAGGATGTCAGAGAAGATTTATTAAAATGTTTGACAGCTCAATCACCCCATCTTACTTGCTGAAAACAATGATGACTTGAAGCATGTGTAAGATGAAGTTCAAAGACTATAGCTTTCAGAATAAATTATATCTCAACATTTTTCATAAATTCTTCTAAGTGGTATAGCACTGGTCTGTGCATTGCTGTACAGAGGTAACTCGTGGTTGCTGTGATGCTAAACACAGTGACACTGATGTGCCAAATGTGATAATGGTTACCCATGGTGGACAGTGTTTGGAGGAGATTCCCAATTAAAACAAGCCTGGAAGAGTGGCATCCACTTCTGAAATGGCCTGCCCCCAAAAACTCTATGAACGGTGCTTAGCTCTTTTGTTCAATAGTGTCGCTGTGAGTCGCCTATGACTCGACGGCACTTAACAACAAGAACAACAAATCAACAAAATCCTTAACATTGGACCAATACGTGACATTGCATTATATGGAAACAATATCTAAGTGGTCAAAGATTTATACTGGAGCCTCAATCAATGCCCTTGGAAGCAGTCATCAAGAAATCAAGTGAGACATTACATTGGGCAAATCTCTGACCCAAGCCATGGTCCTTTCAACTACCTCATGTGCATATGAGAGTTAAGGCCTTTGAATTGTGATGTTGGCAGAGTCTATAGAACATGGACTGCCGGAAGAACAAGCTGATTTAAATCAGTTGAAAGAAGCACAGATATGTTCCTTGGAAACATGTTCCATCCTCTGGGCATTTTATTAGAAAGGACTAGCCCCTGGAGAAGGACATTATGCTTAGTAAAGGCGAGGTCTGGTTGGGGGATGGAAGGGAGGACTCAATGAGATGGACTTGCACAACAGTGACTCCCATGTGCTCCCGCACAGCAGTGACTGTAAGGATGGGGCAGGACCAGGCAGTGTGCCATCTGATTTTACTAGGGTTGCAATGAGTCAGAATCAACTTGACAGCACCCAACAATAAAATCCACCACAACCACATAGTCCACATACTGTACAGGAAAGGAAATGAACAGGTGAAAATAGATGTTTTTAACTATCAATGTAAAATTGATCACCCACAATGAAAATCTGACTCTCACTAAGTTTGCTTTAAAGGGCTCATACTTTAATTTTGATGCTTATTTCATAATACTTGTTATAATTAAAATTGAGTAAAAGAAAACATACCATCAAATTAATGTTAATGATCAGAAAATAATTACAGGAAATTATTTTATTTTTAAGCTAGATCTTTCAGGTCGTAACTTTCCTTTACCCTTACAACTTGAAAACAATATTTACTTCTCATACATAAAAAAAGATAATGAATCAGTGTTGACTGTTAAAAGTCTTTGAATACTTTAGAGATAAAATGAGTATTCCGTTTTACTGTTTGTGATCATTAAAGTTAGTAATATGTATAAAACAATTTTTAACACTGCAATTATTGTATTTTTGCCCTCTGTTATGAAATCATGCATGGTTTTATGAGTAGAATTTGTCTTTCCTTTTTTGTAGATTTATTTCTTATTTAAGAATTAAATTCACAATTCTCTGTAAAGGTCTATATTTTAGTCATTGAGAGCCTGCACTACTATAGATGAGATAGAGCCATGGCTGTGAAATCATTAATTTATTTACAAATTAAGATGGTGACATAACTAAAAACACCCAAACCAAACCCACTATTATCTAGCCTGCTATCATGACTCAGTTTATTCTAACTCATGGCTCAACCAGGTTTGAAAGGCTGTAAACTTTTATACGAGGACATGGATGACATCTTGGTTAGCTGTCTAGTATGCAACACTCTATGCCAACAAAATTCCTTAAAGTTAATTTCAAAACAAAAACTCAAACTCACTGTGTTGAGTTGGCACTGACTCATAGCTGGCCTTCTAGAGTGGGCTTTGTTGTTGTTGTTAGGTACCATCGAGTCGAGCATGACTCACAGTGACCCAATGAACAAAAGATCTGAAACCAGTCCTGTCTTGGGCCATCTTCCTCTACCTGACACGAGTCCATTGCAGCAGTCACTGCGTCAATCCACCTGAGGGTCTTCTTCTCCTTCATCAACTCTCCAACCTTCCCAACATCATGTCCCTCTACAAGGAATAGCACCTCCTAGCAAGATGTCCAAAGTATGTGAGGCGAAACCTCATCAATCTTGCCTCCAAAGAGCACTCTGCCTGCACCCTCTCCAAAACATACCTATTCATTTTCTTGGCCATCTATGGAATACTCAGTGCTCTTCTCCAACACCACAGCTCAAAGGCATCAATTCTCTTTCTTTCATCCTTATTCATTGTCCAGGTCTTGGATGCATAGCAAGTAAACGGAAAGACCATGGCTAGAATCAGACACACCTTGGTCCTCAAAATGACATCACTACTCCTCAATAATTTGGAGAGATCCCTAACTGCAGCCTTTCCCAGTGCAATGTGTCTCCTTATTTCCTGACTGCTCGTACCAAGGGTATTAACTGTGGATCCATGCAAGATGAAGCTGTTGATAGTTTCAATCTCTTCTCCATCCATCATAACACTGTCTATTGGTGCAGTGGTAGCAATCTTTGTTTTCTTGATATTGAGACACAATCCATACTGAAGGCTGCATTCCTTGATCTTCTGCAACAAGTGCTTCAAATCCTCCTCACTTTCAGCAAGCAAGGTTGTGTCATGTGTATAACACAGATTATTGACGAGTCTCTCTCCAACCCTGATGCCACACTCTTCTTCATAGTGTCCAGCTTCTCAGATAATTTACTCAGCATATAGATTGAACAGGTACAGAGACAGAATACATCCCTGATATACTCTCTTCCCAATTCCAAACCATGCAGTGCTCCCTGCTTCGTTCACACCACAGCCTCCTGATCCAGGCATAGGTTTCTCATGAGCACAATTAAGTGCTCTGGGATTCCCATTCTTCTCAATGTCAGCCACAACTTGTCATGATCGATAGTCAAAAGCCTTTGCATAGTCAACAAAGCACAAATAGACATTCTTCTGGCATTCCTTACTGGTGGGTTTTAGGAGGCTAAAAATTGCATGGGGAGAGGGAAGATTATCCATCTTTCTTTTGTGCAACTGCCGGTAGAACTGTCATCTTTGGGCTAGATGTGCCACTCTCTACACATTAGGCCACCAGAGCTCCCTAAAATCAGTTTGTTGTTTAGTGTGATCAAGTTGGCACCATCCCATAGCTGACCCTCTAGAAGTTTCTCAGAATTTGTAAATCACACAGGAGATTTCCCATCTTTTTCTCACAGAGCAGCTGTTGGACTCAATCTGCCTGCCTCTGGGTTCACAGCACAACTGCAGACCCACTAGGCCATTGTATAATTATAGTGAGAAGGAGAAAATCTGGATGCCTGCACGTACTGTATGAACCTTGGACAAGTTATTTAATCTTTCTGTCTGAAGAACATTTTTGGTGGCCAAGTGGGTAAAGGAGTTGCACTGCAAATCCAAACATGTAGTTTGAATCCATCAGCTGTTCCTTTGGAGAAAGATAAGCAATCTTCTTCTATCTACTTGGTTGTTAAGTACCTTTGAGTCATGTTACCATTGAGTCAGAATGACTCAAAGTTGACCCTCCAGCTAGTTTTCAGAGGCAGTAGAACACCTAAGCGGAGACTGCCCATCTTTCCCCAAACAGCAGCTATAGATTCAAACCACACACTTGCCTTTGAGCTCACAGCTTAATTCCTGTGTGCAATTTACAATCTCTGAAAACATTCTAGACAGTTGGTTATCTATGAGTCAGTTCACTAGCAAATAACAACAACAACAAAGAATCTATCTCATTGGCTGTAAGGTAAAATTAATTCATCAATATACTACACGTTCAATGCCCCACTGACATTGAGTTGATTCTGACTCATAGAGATGCCATAGGGCAGAAAAGAACCTCCAACAGGATTTATAAAACTGTAAATCTTTACAGAAGCAGACTGATGTATCTTTTTCCCAAAGATAGTCAGAGGATTCAAATCAGCAATCTTTTGGATACCAGTTGAATGAATGCTTAACTACTGAGCCACCAAGCTTCCCTGTGTGTGGCACATAGGAAGTGGTAAAAGAAATAACAGCAACACTGTGCACAGAACCTTAACTTTGGAGACAGAGGTTGTGTTCAAAGGGCAACTTTAAAAGTTAAAAGCTTTATACTACAAGTATGGCAGTTAATACCTCTAGGCTTAATTCCCCATTCCCCCCCTCCATTGTCTAAACCAGAAATATAAACACCTATCACTTTCAGTCGTTGCTGTGTGCTGTTGAGCAGCACTTGACTCCTAGATGACCCTCCATCACTTTTTCAGAGGCAGTGAACTGCATGGGAGGAGGCTGCCCATCTTTCTTCTGCAGAATAGCTTGTAGATTCGAACTCCATGCCATTGGGATTTAAGCACAACTTTGTACCATATTATCCACAAACCTGAGCTGTGTGCATACTAGATACCAGTTAGTATTTAAATGCTGAGAAACAAACAGGAAACTGGTAACAATTCTACTCTAGAGAGCTCTCAGTCCCTAATGCATTACTAAAGAATCTTTCTTTTTGAGTAAGCATTAATCAGGCTCCCTTAGCTTGAAGAGATGAGGAAAGGATCAAAATGGTCAAACATGTTTTTGTTACTGCAAACACTAGGATTAAAGGATAAAGGGGAACACTAATTGTGTTAATAATAACTAAGCAAAAACAAAAGTGGCTAGTTTCTGACATGATGTAGTTTGCTGTTTTGTTTTTTTTTAAACTTTCTTTTTTTAATAATTCTTTTTTCTTTAATTTATTTTATTTCATTATTTTTTGTGTGTGTACCGTCAAATCAGATCTGACTGGTACAGGAGGAGATTGTTATTCCTTCTCCAGCAAAGCATCTGGTGGATTTGAACTGTGCATTTCTGAGATTGCAGTTGCAGCTTCTTGCCACTAGGCCACCAGATGTTTCGTTTTTTGTAAAAAAAAAAAATACTACAAAGCAGTTAATTCACTGGAGAATTAGGTCCCTATGGACAAGATCTCTGAGGAGCAGGGCTCTATTTCCAATTAGGATACCTCAGGGAGACTGAGTGCTATTCTTGGGCTGAGACTGTATACACAGCCTATTTCTTGGAATGATCTTTTCAAAGTGGTCAGCTCCTTTAAACCAATAGCTCTCTCAAGCCAAAGGCTGAGAGCCACTATTATTTATTTTTTAGATTTATTCTGCCTTAGCACCAGAAGACATTCTGAAGGCCTAGTGGCTAAAGGGTTGCATTGCCAACCTAAAGGCAGATATTTCCACCAGCTGCTCCGTGGTAAAAAGATGGGCAATCTCCCGTGTGGTGTACAGCCTCTGAAAGTTCTTCCTTGACAGTGAGTGAGAGAGTGTTTGTATGTGTGTAGCACATAGGGTAGGAATTACAGGGAACCCATTATTATTATTTCTTCTAACATTAAACAGTTCATCATTAATATTTTGTCCTTGTATTTCTCTTATTTCATCCTAATATTACAGTGAGGCTTCTTGTTATTAGGTTGCTTATTCTGGTCACCATAAGTGAATAGGCCATGGAAAGGGTGGGACAGTTGTTCCTTTTAATCTTTTCATTAACTTAGAGACTTTAGGCTGTCTATAATATAGTATTATGCAAGTACTAATAAAAGGAAGGGGAAAAAATAAACTGTAAAAAAGAAACTATGAATTGTTTGAAGAGTCCGAATACCTCTTCTTTATAAAGAAAACAGCATATGACAACATGTTATCATCTGTCACTGTCACCTGACATCTGACTTAAAATTCTCTATTTGAAACCTAGCAAATGATAAAGGCATCTTAGTATATACTTGAGAAAGGAAGTGTATTTAGAAACTTGGTATCTTTGTTGCTATAAAAACAGATCTGAACTCTGAACTATTCTGTGCCCCCGTCATCATCTCTGACACACTTGAGTCCATGGCTGTGTCACCGTGTCAATCCATCTCATCTTTTGACCCTTCACCTTTCCAAGACTAATGGCCCTTTCCGAGGAATAATGTTCCCCGGAAACATGCTCAAAAGAGTATGAGACAAAGTTTAGCTATCCCTGCTTCTAAGGAGCATTCTGGCTGTAATTTCTCTAACACATGTCTAATCTTTTGGAAGTCCATGAATAGTCGTACAGTACTCTTCTCCAGGCCTACAACTCAAAGGCATCAATTCTTCTTCTGCCATCCTCCTTATTCACTGTTATGCCATCCTTATTCCTTGGTATCCTTAGGAAGTATACAATGGTATCAGTACCAAAAAGTGAACTTAAAAATGTATTCCTTTATTATATTAATAAGTACAGCATTACGGTGTAAAACAACTAGATCCATTATTTGAAATCCTCTGTTTTGTTCACAAGAAGACCTGATGGTACGAGGGATAAGCACTCAGCTGTTCTCTGAAAGGTCAGCAGTTTAAACGCACAGCAGCTGCTGTAGAGAAAGACCTCGGGATCCGCTCCATAAAGTCTACAGCTTGAAAACACAATGAGGAAATTCCAGTCCTACAGGGTCACAATAAGTAGTAATCAATTGGGTGGTGATGTTTTCTATTTGTCATTGACTGGATTTTTTAGCGGTTTTTTTTCTTTTTCATATGGTTCACATCTGGCATAGACTAATTATAAATTTGTTTGCATAGTAGCTACCGTAGTTGGAACAATCTGGCTTCTTTTGTATGTATGTATGAAACATATTATGAAAATCCAGTATTATTATTTAGAAATTAAACCAAAATGACAGATTTTCTTTTAGACTCTTTTAACAAATGATCTTTAATAATGATCTTAATAAATGATCTTTATTTCAGAAAAGAGGAATTCAAATATCTATTTTAAAGTTTCAAGTGGACAATAAATTATATTTTTTAAATCTTTACATAAAAATGCTAATACTATCATCCATAAATTAT
>NW_006399977.1:4437306-4441938 GCF_000299155.1 Elephantulus edwardii
AAGTCTGAAGAAACTGCAAATAATTTTTAATACTCTCATTTTCATTCTCTGACTTCTCAATATTATGTTGTACTTCTTTCAAACATACTTCCTGATGTTGGGCTTTCTAAACAAAAATAAATAAAAAGAGATGATCAATAATGGCATTCACATCAAAGGACAAGAATCATAGAATCAAACATATACACACATTATCTGAATACATTATTTTTTGTTTTCTAAAGAATCTGTTTACCTGATGTACCTATTATTGTCTCAGAACTGTCGTTTACCATCGAGTCAGAAATGACTCATAGCAGAGCCTCTAGCAGGTTTTTAGAGGCAGTAAATCACACAAGGAGGATGACCATCCTTCTCCCATATTATTATTTAGAAATTAAACCAAAATTATACATTTTCTTTAGAAAATGTAGATTTGAACCATTTGCCTTTGGAATTGCAGCATGGGTTCTTATTACTATTTCCTTAACATCCAGATTTTAAAAAAATATAATGGTTGATCTCTCCAGAAGCATAGTTTGTCTTAAGATGAAATTATACCATGATTGTCTTAACTGGCTTTTATGTAAAATTGTTATAATTCATTTACATTAAATTTAACAAAAAGTATTTTTACACTGGTTTTTTGCTATATTGTTCACCTAAAATAATATTTTATACAATGATTTTTACTCTCTTCAAAATTTATTATAGTTTTAACAACATGAACATTTATTTTTAGAATCTTAAAGTTTTAATAAGCAAAATTCTCACTTTTATAGGTGTTTCTTTCAGAAAAAAATGAAAACCCAATATATCTCTAAAACATTCAACTTCATACAATTTCCTTAGGAAATCTATTAATGGAGAATACTTTCAATAAAGACAAGCTGCAAATACCAAGTCATTTCCAAGTAAAAGGTGGATACTTTTGAGAGAGATTTTTATTTCTTCACATCAGTTGTTCACCTATATCTAATATCATCTCAAAATGGGTAATGCCCTTCAGACAAGAGATGACATGAAGCAAATGCTGGGGTAGGCTATACAAAGTCAAAGAATAAGCACTGAGAATCTTTATGGAGCAGTGATTTTAATGCAACAATTATTATCATTGTTGTTGAGTACCACTGAGTCAGAGTTGACCCTCCAGCAGGTTTTCAGAGGCAGTAAACTGCACGGGAGGAGATTGCCCATCTTTTTCTTGCAGAGCAGCTGGTGGATTCAAACCATGAGCCTTTGGTGAGGTTATACAGTAATTAGGGGATAAAACTATTAACACAAATATGCTTGTATTATACAGCAGAATATAAAAATGTACATGGATTTTTAAATAACACGTAAGACTTCAAAAACTTCAAGCTTCAGGAGAGTAACTACTCAAGTCACTCCTGAGTTTGTCTACTCTGCCCTCCTTTTAAGGATGTGAAGGAAAATTCTGCAAAGACCTGTTAATGTAGCCAGGGCACTATGGAAGACAACGGTACACAACCAACTATAACAAAGTCTCTCAAAGTATTTACAGATCAGTGAGGGCTAAAGAATGTTTACAAAATAAATACTATCTGTTCATTGAACTGACCATTGAGAGAGATGGAATACGTAGCTCATTCTTCAGCAATGTGAAATCTTACTATGAATCTAAACCTATACTTAAAAGAATTCTAGATTTTTTTCACAGCTACAAAAAACCATCAGCTCTTAAGGTTCCTTTAGCAATTGCTTGAGAAAAATCCACTTCATGTTGGTACATATTTTTTTCAGAGGTTCACTATGAAAAAGGAACAATGACACACATTTTACTCTCTCGGGAACTTGATGAGTTAAAGAAAAAGTTGTATTTATCTTTTTTTAAAAAAACGATTATATAAGGAAGAAAATAAGCAGATAACATATGTAATTTCCACTAAGCAGCTGTCATGTAAAAGCAACATGTGGCTAATAGTTCTGATAAGAACTGAGGGAAATGTAACAGATGCTACTAAGGCAAGACTAAAGTCAATTCTTTGACATAATCTTGACATTTTAATGATGTATACTATTATTTGGAAGCAGGAGTGGCACCCACTTCTGAAATAGCTTGCCTCCAGAAACTCTATAAACATGGAGAAATGACTAGTTATATAAGTGTTCAGGCCTTTCGTTCATAGGGTCGTTATGAGTCATCTACGACTTGACAGGGCCTAACAACAATAAGAAGACAACACAGAGAGAGCTACGTATCAAGCCCAAGGTGGGTGACTTTAATCTGCAGCCCTCAGGCCTGGTTTAAATTGTTTTTTGTCAAACATTCTTCTACATGGTATAGCACTGGTCTGTGCATTGCTATAGAGAGGTAACCAGTGGTTGCTGTGATGCTAAACACTGAGACACTGATGTGCCAAATGCGAGAATGGTTACCCATGGTGGAAGGTGTTTGGTGGAGCTTCCCAATTAAAACAAGCTTGGAAGCAGGAGTGGCATCCACTTCCTAAATGGCTTGCCTCCGGAAACTATGAACTTGAAGAAACAACGAAGTGTTCAGGTCTTTCATTCATAGGGTCGTTATGAGTTGTCTACAACTCAATGGCACTTAACCACAACAACAACAACATACTCTTATTTGCTATGAGTCGCAGGTGACATGATGACATATAACAACATACTCTTATTTTATAGTTTTATTTTATACATATAAAATATTTAATTATGATATATACTATGATTTTTAATATTCTTAGTAGAGCAATGACTCTGGCTCTCCTTAGATCTTTATCAGGTGACTAAACTATGGTAAGAATGTTAGGTAATAACATATAAGGCATACTAATACTTACACTGCTAAGTTTGCAAACAAGTTGATTTTGTTCCTCATTTTTTTTCCTAAGCTCCATTTCCAGGTCTAGTATTTTAACTTGTAAAGCTCTCTCTCTAGATGACATTTTCTCTATTTCTTCAGAAACCTGCAATTTTTCAAGAAGAGTAAAACAACTAAACGTGATTCCTTTAAAATATCATTTAAAGCCTTTGGCAGGTAGTTTTTCTTTAAAAAAAAAAAACAAAAAACACACCGCCTGGATGTTAAAGAATTTAAGTAATGTTTAAAGGTATTCTAGTTTTAAGTAAGAAACACATATAAGAATTTAAATGTCTCTTTACAGTACAAATATCTGCAAAATTAGCTTGAGATAGGAAAAGTATATACATATATTTCCATCATTCTATGATTAGGGTATAGCTTTCCCCCAAATGCATATTTGCATAATATATTGAGACCAATTATTACGCTTTCATAGTTTTTAAATGCACCATATGGTCTTAGCGCAAGCATAGAATACTCACTTAACTATGATACAATCAGAACTGACTCATAGATAAGCCTCCAGCATATAGTTAGAGGCTGTAAATCCTACAGGAGATGACTACTTGTCTTTCTCCCACAGAGTTTCTGGTAGACTAACTGCCACAGAAATGCCGAGTTTAGGTTAGCAGCCTAACTCCTGACCGAGTACATCACCAGGCCTCCCTAGGATAGAATAAGCTCTTATTAATGACATCTAACAACATTAACAACCAGCAACAGAGATGATTCTGATTTCTCCTCATCCTTAAGCAAATTTGATGTTTTCATCTTATTTTGCAATTGGGTTTTTTGTCTTTCAGCCAAATCGTAGGAATTCTGTATATATTTGGATGTTAAAGCTTTATCCAGTACATGGTTCCACATAATTTCCAGTCTGAGTTTGTCTCTTCACTTTTTTAGCAAAGTCCATTGCTAAATGAAAGTTTAAATTTGATTAAATTCAATATAAAAAAAAAGAATAAGCTCTTATTAAATGTTGATTATAGGTTTCATGAAAGATAATTTGGAGTGGATTGCAATAATGTAAAAACTTTACACTGGAAAAAAAAAAGGAAAAATTCCTTAAAATGATTAGTGTTTCACTCAGCATACATACTGTCACAAAAGGAAAAATACTGCATAATGCCACTGTTATAATATAGGTCTGACATCGGGGTTACGGAGAAACTAAGAAAAGAAGGGATAAACAACTGTCCAGAATAAGAGCTGCATAGTAAAGTGGACTGGGGCTGGGGGGACGGAAATGTACAACAATGAAGGATTTTTTTTTACTTTTTTTTTTATTAATTTCAATGAACATTTACAGAGATTTTGGATTTCCATTCATTCATTGTTGCGCTTTTCTCTCTGCCCACTCCCCCCCACTCCCAGCTCGCTCTTCTCTTTGAAAAGTAAAATAAAAATTCCTTCATTGATATACAATGCCCCCTGCACCCCCCTCACCTCCACCCCAAGTATACTCCACTCTGCAACCTTCATTCCGGACTCTTATGATAATCATAATGCCCTATAGTATATTGCTTTTAAACGGTTCTCTCCCTCATCCATTTCAATGCAGTACACATAATCCATCCAGTTTTCTCATTCTTATCCCAATCCTGATGTCAGTCCCATTCTACAGCAGTGGCACCATGCACTATTTGTCCTTTTGTGACTGAGACACTTCACTCAGCATAATGTCCTCCAGGGTCACCCATTTTGAATAATATTGCATGAATTCCTTGTTTTTTCAATGCAACATAGTATTCCATTGTGTGACTATACCACAACTTCTCTATCCATTCATTTGTTGATGGGCACATAGGTTGTTT
>NW_006399977.1:4444933-4446447 GCF_000299155.1 Elephantulus edwardii
TGTTTATTCTCTTGGTGGTCCGTGGTATATTCAATACTTTTCTCCAGCACAACTCAAAGGCATCGATTCTTCTTCTATCATCCTTAGTCACTATCTAGCTCTCTAATGCATAGCAAGTAATTGCAAAGACCATGGTCTGGATCAGGTGCACTTTAGTCTCTAGACTAACATTATTGTTCTTTAGTACTTTGGAGAAGATCTCTGACAGCACACTTCCAAATGTAATTAGTCTTTTGATGTTTTGACTGCTGGTGTCAAGAGTGTTGATTGTGGATATGAGCAAGCTGATGTTGTTAACAACCTCAATCTCTTCTCTGTCTATCACTGTGCTGCCAATCGGCCCAGTAGTGAGAATCTTTGTATTCTTGATGTTGAACCCACATTGAAGACTACAGTCCTTGACCTTCTGCAGCAAGCCTTCAGGCCCTCCTCAGTTTCATTAAGTAAGGTTGTGTAAATCTGCATAACATAGGTTGTTGATGAGTCTTCTTCCATTCTTGATACCACATTTCTCCTCATAAAGCCCACCTTCCCAAATGATCTGTTCTGCATATAGACTGAAAAGGTAAAGGGACAGATGTACACCTTTCCTGACTTTGAACCATGCAGTGCTTTCTTGCTCTGTTCTGAGGAGGGCTACCTGGTACAAGTATAGGTTGCACATGAGCACAGTCAAATATTATTTTATAGTCCTTTTCTGGTTTTCCCCTAAAGGTTGCTGGAGCTGAGACATTTAGATTACATGCCTACCACTGGTAGCACATTTTAGTACAAGAATTTATTCCATATCTCTCAATATCCATTTATTCAAAACAAGTATGTGAGAACTGTTACTAAAAGTTAAATTCCAAGGATGTCAGTTTTTATCCAACTCTTGTTATTTGCCTTTGGGTATGGAAAGAACATAAGTACAACTGTTTAGCAGTAAGGATTCAGAATTTGTCTACCTAGATGCTAAGTCTGAGATGCTTATTTTATGAAGATATGTAATTCAGTAAGAGAAAATTTCGGAGAAAAGGGAGTTCTGGACTGGAGATATACATTTAAGACTCTTCAGGGTTGGAATGTTTCTTTCTGTTATCATTTCAGTACTGTAAAGAAGTTTATCATTTTACCAGTAAGAAACTAACCCTTACTATAATCCTAGAGGTACATGGTTCGAATCCACCAGATGCTCTGCTGGAAAAGGAGGGGCAATCTCCTTATGTACCAGTCAGATCCAATTTGACAATACACACATAAAAAAATAAATAGATAGATAGATAGATAAATAAATAAATAAAATAAAATAAAAAAGAAACTAACCCTTAGAGAAGGAGTAACCTTCCTTGGGTAAGGGGACACTATGTCAGAAAATTCATGTCCAAATATCAATTCACCACAGTAAGAATAGCAAAACTTAACAGAATAGCAAACAACAAATGCTGGTGAGGTTGTGGAGAAACTGGAACCCTTATCCACTGTTGGTGGGAGTATAAAATGGTGCAACCACTATGGAAGGCAGTATGGTGCTT